>NC_092708.1:304412538-304712538 GCF_047496885.1 Scyliorhinus torazame | reverse complement strand
CCTTGCTTCCCAAGTTCTGCACACTGGCACCATCTCATAGAATCATAGAAACTCTCCAGTGTAGATGGAGGCCATTTGGCCCATCGAGTCTGCACCAACCCTTCAAATGAGCACTTTACCTATGCCCGTTGCCCCCCTATTGTTGTAATCCCATAACCTAACCTTAACATTCCTGGACACTAAGGGACAATTTAGCGTGGCCAATCCACCTAACCTACACACCTTTGGACTGTGGGAGGAAACTGGAGCACCTGGAGGAATCCCACGCAGACATGGGGAGAACGTACAAACCCCACACAGACTGTGACCCAAGCCAGAATTGAACCTGGGTCCCTGGTGCTCTGAGGTAGCGGTGCTAACCACTGTGCCACCATGCCGCCCCATAGGCACAGCTTCAGCACTTCAACCATGCTGAGAGAAAACTACTGCTCCAAAGGGTTATCTTTGCCCCAACAGCCTGTAGCACAGAATTACCAACTTCTGCTGCCTTCACAGGTCTCTAGGGCTTCTATTGAGACCTCACTACTTGGTCTCATCTTCCCCTGTACAGATTAAGTGATGTGGCGCCTTCACTAGTCTACCATACGTCATTCTCTCCTTGTTTGTAGGGAACTGGGCTTCTCACTCTGGTGTTGGTCCTCTGGATGCTGCTAAACTGAGTTTCAAACTAATACATGGCTCGGGATTAGCTGCTTCAGTATCCTCTTTCATTTTTGATGATTGAGACCTCTGAGATCACTGCTTTTCACTCTGTTGCTCAATTTTAATCAAAGTTCTTTTGTTTCCTCTTACTGTGCTCTGTTCCAGATGGAAAATGTAAGATCACGGATGTGCTGATTTCTCCACTATTTCTCCAGATGTTGATTGATCTCTGATCCTCGCCTGTTCTTCCTGTTAAAGATCTGATAATGTTCTTGCTCTGTGAAAGCTACCGTGGTTGCTCATCTGTTTACTTCACAAGTATTCTCTCTTCCTTGTACTTTCTCTGATTCTTTTGATTCATGTCTGTCGATTGAACATGCAAAACAACTTGATATAATTAGTCCAATTACTTTGAGAGACCTGGAGAGATCTCTCCCAGGATTCCCAGCGGTCGTTTGCAAGATTTAACCAGATCTCGCGAGAAGTCGCAATCTGGTCCCACCCACAATAGGCGGGGTCCAGACTCACATAGTTAAGTGAGCTTAAAAGTCCACTGAGCTATGTCTACACTGGATTGAACGGCCATCTGGCATGTACCTGACTCGCCGAGGAGACCCCAGCCAGGCACCGTTTAGCACTGGTCCCCACAAACGGGGACCAGGCGGACGAGCACTTGGAGGGGTCTCCCAGGCAATCGGAGGCCCCCTGGTGGTCGACCTCTGGCCAGGCTAGAACCCTGGTACTGCTGATGTCACCAGGGCACCTTGACACTGCCAGTTGACAGGCTGGCAGTGCCACTTGGATGCCATCCTAGCACTGCCAGGCTGGAAGGGGCTCTGAAAGGGTGCCAGGCTGGCAGTGCCAAGATGTCAGGCTGGCATTTTGCAAGCACCGTGTTTCGGGCCTGGGGTGTCTGTCCGAGGAACCCCTTATTGGTGAATTAGGGGGTTGGGGGGGGGTCATGTCGGGCGGTCTAGATGGAGACCAGGGCACCATTTAAAAATGCGTGGATCTCCTCAGTGCAGGAAATGACGCTAAGTCGGGGCCCAACATAGCAATAAAGTGCCATTGGATAGCGGGGTCATTCCCAGAAGGGACTCCAATTTTGTTTGACAAAATCGTGCCCATAGTCAGCGAAGTTCTCACATGCCTACGTGGCACCTAAAGCTTCCTTTTCAATTACAGTGTATCTCTTCTCGACATCTGTTAATGGATGTGGTGCATAATAAACTGGCCTGGGTTTTCCATATCTTTGCACCTGAAAATGTACAGATCCTCATCCTGTAGAGGATGTGTCCGCTGCTGTTATTGTAGATAATTCCAGATTGTAATGTGCCAATATCACTGATGGCATCAACTCCTCCTCGATTCTTTGGAATGATTTCTGACGCGCTTGTTCCCAAGACCATTCATTTCCTTGGTGTACCAACTGGTGCATTGGCTCATTGAACTTTGTGAGATTTTTTTTTAAATGTTGCGACTTGATCCATATTCCCATGAACCATTGGAACGCTGTGGTGTTCCTTGGAGCTGGAAATTCTTTTATGATTCAGGTCTTCAGTGCATCAAATTTTATTCCTGATGCACTCACTATGTAACCTCATAACCTGATTCATGGTCATTGGCACTTACTGTTGAGTGTCAACCCTGCCTCTTCTAGTCTTCTCAGTGCTGCTCTCAGTCCCATTTAAGGCTCAACTTGAGTGGACCTATGTATCACCACGTCGCCCATGTGGCATAACATCTCTGGGTAAGGCCCTTTAAATGTTTTGACGTTGTTCTCTGAAAGATCCCTGGTGCCGATGTTATTCCTTTCATAATCTTGCATGTTTCAATGAGATCACCCCTCATTCTTCTAAGATCCAAAGAATATTGACCCAATTTACTCAGCCTCTCATCGTAGGACAACCCTGTCATCCTAGGAACCAATCTATTGATCTTTCGCTGTACTGCCTCCAAGTGAAATGGGCATCCCATATTGCCCAGGGAGAAGACAGAAATTAATTCAGAAGGATTCTGCATCAGAATTTGGAGCATTTCCTATATCTTTGGGGCAATTTTCTATTTGCGGTCGAAATTAACACGGGGTCAGAGTTCAATGAAACTCCATCCAAAGCCATGGATTTAGAAAAACTGAAGCAGGTCTGGCCTTGGGGCTTACATAGGCCAGCAGTGGGCCAGAGCTTTTCTTGTGGTTCCAGAAGGAAACTCTTGCTGTTTCTGGCTCCTCAAAAATAAAAATGGAACACTCATTCGACCACTTGTTGACGAGTTTCCAATGGTCCCTTTAAGGGCCGCTGCTTAGGCCACTCGGTGGTACAATTGGGCAGTGTGTGCCTGCCATAACCTCTGCCTATTAGTAACTGAAATTTGTAACTGGGTGCCAGTAACTGGCGTAGGACTCCTGTCTGCATACATAATAAACAGCTAGGTGTGTGGCTCGCTCATTTGCGGGCTGCTTGAAAATTGAATCACGCACATCTCCCTGGTTTGAAACATTTTGGGAGTCAGAGGAGCAATTAAAGCATCATAAAAGCTTGGGCTAATTGAGTTCTCTTTGAATTGAGGGGGTTCCCTGTGGAGTTAATGAGGTATATTGGGTGGGATTCTCCATCCCACCGTACCTGCTTTCTGGTGCAGTGCAGTGTGCCTCCTCCGGCAGCGGTATCCTCCATCCTGGCAGCCGGCCAATGGGGTTTCCCATTGTGGGCACCCCCACGCCTTCGGTGTCATTCAGGTTGATTGGGAGATTAATCCCAAAATGAAGGAAATTGGTCTCAGAACTTTATTACTGTCTATTTGCAGACTGCCTCCAAGCTGATGTCAATGATGCTGGAGAACGGCGTCAATTTAAAAATGGACAAAACTCTGGTGGAAAGGTGCCCCGCCTATTTCCATTACAGGCCATCCACTTGTGTCACTCCAGTGGGTGCTTGTGAACTGAAAACCCAGGTGACAAACTCTCAGCGTTTCTTCATGTTACAGCTGCCCAGAGGTTCAGTTAGTAACTGCAGCAGACAAAGATGATCACCATCCTCCTCCTCCACACACCCATCTCCACCCCCCAGTTTACAGGTGAGGAGCAAGTGGTTAACAGTTAAAAATCATCCGCCTTACTTCTGAGTTGCTGTTGCTGGCGGGTTTCTTTGTTCGTGCAAAACATTTCCCTGTTTTGTAACACCTGGCATTTGCCTTCCCCATTTCAAAAAAACTAATGAATATAGGAATTTCAAATATATTGTATTATATGTACAAAGAACAAAACAAAGAACAAAGAAATGTACAGCACAGGAACAGGCCCTTCGGCCCTCCAAGCCCGTGCCGACCATACTGCCCGACTAAACTACAATCTTCTACACTTCCTGGGTCCGTATCCTTCTATTCCCATCCTATTCATATATTTGTCAAGATGCCCCTTAAATGTCCCAATCGTCCCTGCTTCCACTACCTCCTCCGGTAGTGAGTTCCAGGCACCCACTACCCTCTGCGTAAAAAACTTGCCTCGTACATCTACTCTAAACCTTGCCCCTCTCACCTTAAACCTATGCCCCCTAGTAATTGACCCCTCTACCCTGGGGAAAAGCCTCTGACTATCCACTCTGTCTATGCCCCTCATAATTTTGTATACCTCTATCAGGTCGCCCCTCAACCTCCTTCGTTCCAGTGAGAACAAACCGAGTTTATTCAATCGCTCCTCATAGCTTATGCCCTCCATACCAGGCAACATTCTGGTAAATCTCTTCTGCACCCTCTCTAAAGCCTCCACATCCTTCTGGTAGTGTGGCGACCAGAATTGAACACTATACTCCAAGTGTGGCCTAACTAAGGTTCTATACAGCTGCAACATGACTTGCCAATTCTTATACTCAATGTATTTGGTGCACTGAGAGGTAAATGCCTGGGTTAGTGTGTTTGTGACTGCTGCAGTAGTGTTTTCAAAGAATTTTGGGCACCCCGCCATCGGGAAATCGGTGTGAGTGCGCTGCCGGCGAAGCAGGGGATCCCGCCGACGGAAAATCCCACGCATTGTGTTTCAGCTTGGTGAGATGATGTAATTAATGGTCCCAGTTAAGCTAAGATGCCAGAGATTTTGCAGAAAAGCAGTTCAGTTGAGTTTTCGATTGGAATGTGAGCAGGAGTCAGGCATCTGCTCTCAATGCAGTTCAGTTAAAGATTTAACTGGGGACAGACCAGAAGCAGAATTTTCCTGGGAGTAGGGTGCACAGTTTCAACAGTGAGTTGAGACAGGCAGGAGTTTGCAGTTGGTTGCGAGATGGAAGTCAAATCATGAAGACAGTGTCTGAAGACTTCAGCTACGGACCTGCATTATTCTGACAGGGCTGTGGTGTTCTTTGTGTTGCTTATTTCAGGATGGTTGGCGTAGTGTTCACAAAGACCACAAAACAGCTCGAACTTAAACAAAGCTATAAATTTAGTCACACAACTAATTTGGATTCAACGCGTACTCCTAAAGAATACACAATTGATTATTAACATTTAAACTACATTCATCTACAGCTAATCTTAATACTGATATAAACTTATGATCTGCTCTCACGCACACTATTTGTACTTCTGACTCTCAATAACTAACTCCTGCACACATGCCCCCACAAGGCTTTTATACTTGTAACTGTAGATCCCTCTGGTGGCTACTCTTGACACTTCATTAACCCTTGCAGTTCTTACAGTTATGATAATACCACAAGGGCCAGGTCTCTTTCTTTAAAGCAGTGTCAAAAGATCATTCTTCCTCAAAGTAGAGTATCCAGACAACTCTGTACAACTGGCATTTCTGAATGCTAACTGTATTTAAAAGTGGATTGAGAACTCAGATGGTTTTTTTGTTTGAGTGGGATTAAAGCTAACAGTTAGGGGTCATTGTGTCACTGTATTGATTAACATTGTTTCAAGGGCAATTGTAAGTTATTTTAATTGTGTGATATTAAACATATTTTAATATTGTTTTTGCAATAAAGTTTGTTTCTAACATACCATATCCCTTTTTTGCGTGAAATTATTCCTGGAGTGAGGTATGTTTCCTCATAGTCCTACAATATTTAAAAAAATATAGTGGGGTTTCTGACCAGTATCCTAGACAATGTTGGGGTTTGGTCGAGGATCGTAATTAAACACATAATCGTGTTCCCATTGACAATTCCCTTTTATCTGTGCCTTTTTGGAAGAAATGGAGGAGCAACAGAGAAAAGCAGAAGCAGAGCTATAAGGGACCGATCTGACACCAATTGCATTCTAGACCCTCAATTATCTCAGGAACAATGGCTTTTCTCAGCAAGCCATCAGTGAATTATGCTGCATGCTGCAACCCTATATTCTCTGGCCCTCCTCCAACTCAAGCACCATCTTGCCACCCTGAATCTTCACATCACAGGAGCATTTCAGGCTGCCACAGGGATATCACTGACATGAGGTCATCCGATGATCCCAGATATTTTCGCTCCAAGAAGCAATTCAATGCACATTTTTCATGAACAACAGACAAAATGATGACAGGACATCTACCAAATGGTGGAATTAATAAATGTTCAAGATGATAGAGATTGTGCCCAAGTGATAATATTTGCTCCCTTGCTCAATGCCACTACCTTTGTCAACAGAAAAGCAATCCACTCATTCAATGTGCAGGCTGTTCTGCAGCAGCAATACATCATACAAGTGAAAGCTCATTTATTTGACAACCTCCAATATCTTGACATTTTAAGGCAATCCAGCATTTTTTCACCCTGTTCGGGAAAACAAGGGGTACCTCTGAGCTATCAGGGTTGTCTTCTGCAGCCATGTAAGAAGTCTTACAACACTGGGTTAAAGTCCAACAGGTCACCTGGGGAAGGAGCAGTGCTCCGAAAGCTAGTGATTTGAAACAAACCTGTTGGACTTTAACCTGGTGTTGTAAGACTTCTTACTGTGCTCACCCCAGTCCAACGCCGGCATCTCCACATCATTCTGCAGCCATGACAAATGATCCCTGTGCAGCCTTCCAGGTCACTCACTGAACATTGATACAATGAAGTCCGTTTGCAACCTCTCTGGCAATTTGACAGCAACCACAACTGTCTTACAGCCAGAAAGATTTTTATAAGACTTGACCTTTAAGCTGCTCCAGGCCATTAAGCAGTGCACAGTTAACTTCACTTTGTGTTAATAAAGAGTCACAAGTCGGATTGCTGTACTGATATGGACCAATTTGTCGATATTTACGTCCGATACTTCAAGCTTGCTCAAATTAATCTAATTAAAATTACAATGAGGTCAGTGTAAGTAATGTCAGATGATTACTATTCTGAACCTGTCCAAACCTGAACAGGAATCTTGCTTGAATGAAACATCGGAGTGTACGAGCTGTCCTTACACCAGAGGCACTTTTGTTGAAAACCATGTGAAATCGCTGTCAAAGTGAGAGGTGCTGCCTAATCTTCCCTTAACCATGGATTGTTTGCCAGGTCTATGTAATTTTATTTGTCAGAACCAAACAGGAAATGTAAGTATGAGAAACTACTCAAATGAAGAAGTTACTTAATTATGGAATGGTAAAGGTTAAAAAACGTTTGCATAATTTGCCGTTTAATACATCGATGTTAATTTTGAATACTTTTCAGAACCAAATTTGGGTACCGCAGTAGCATAGTGGTTAGCACAGTTGCTTCACAGCGCTAGGGTCCCAGGTTCGATTCCCGGCTGGGTCACTGTCTGTGCGGAGTCTGCACGTTCTCCCAGTGTCTGCGTGGGTTTCCTCCGGGTGCTCCGGTTTCCTCCCACAGTCCAAAGATGTGCAGGTTAGGTGGATTGGCCATACTAAATTGCCCTGAGTGCCCAAAAAAGGTTAAGTGGGGGTTACTGGGTGTGATGAACGGTTACTGCCTTATCATCATGTAAGGTGATGTCCCCTTTAAGACCAGGCTTGGAACCCTGGGGACTCCGCCTCTGGCTCTGCCCATCTGGGAGCCATACATAAAGGCCTGCCTCATGGTCTGTATAGCAGTCAGCTCTCGTCCAAATCTGTAGCATAGTTATTAGCCTAATAAAGCCTTCTTTACAGTTGAATCTCTAAGCATCATTATTGAGGGTACCTCAATTTATTAGGCTAAACTAGATTCAGGGTGGGCGCAGGCCTAAGACCAGAGAAGCTCAATCTGGAAGCATGAACGCCGGAGGCAAAGGAACTTTTTAAATACTGGCTGCGGTGCTTCGAGGCCTACCTGGACTCCGCAGAGACTCCCATCCTGGGGCCACGCAAGCTGCGTCTACTCCACGCCCGGGTGAGTCACAGAATCTCCGCCACGCTCGAAAAGGCGACGATTTATGAGGAAGCGATTGAGTTGCTCTGCAAGCGGTTTGTCAAACCCGTCAATGAGGTGCACGCCCGGCATCTGCTCTCTACCTGCCGGCAGCGCTCGGGGGAATCGCTCGACGAGTTTGTTGAGAAACTCACCGCGCTGGCCAGGGACTGTGACCATCAGGATGTGACAGGGGAAGTCCATATGAACCTGCACATCAGAGATTCTTTCGTGTCCGGCATCCGCTCGACCTACATCCGGCAGCGACTGCTCGAAAACGGGGCAAAAGACCTCCAGGAGATGCTAACGCTCGCCTCCTCGCTGGAGGTGGCCCGACATAACTTGGGTACGTACCCCGCGGACTCTGCCAGCCCCCCCCGGACTTCCTCAGACTCGCCCGTATTACAGGCCTGCGCCACGCGGCGACCCGTTCACCATGGGGGCACACCTTGCTACTTCTGCGGGCAGGGCCAGCACCCACGCCCACGCTGCCCAGCCCGCTCCGCGATCTGCAGCGACTGCGGGAAGAAAGGGCACTTTGCGAGGGTCTGCCTAGCCAGACCCTGGGGCCAGAAAAACAAAGAACAGCCGGCCCGAAAATCAGGCTCTCAGGCCCGCAGGCCTCGCAATGTTGCTGCGCACCGACCCGACACGTCCTCTTCTGACGCGTCATCAGCCTCGTGCGAATCATGGGAGCGGCCATCTGGTCGGCGGCCATCTTCTCAACCCGACACGTGCGACCAACGGCAGCGGCCATTTTACGACTCCGACTACCCGCGACTGGGTGCGATCACCCTCGATCAAACTCGGCCAAAACACCTGCAGAACTCCATGATGCAGGTCCAGGTCAACGGGCATGACACTGCATGCCTCTTCGACTCCGGGAGCACGGAGAGCTTTATCCACCCTGAAACGGTAAGGCGCTGCTCCCTACGCACCCATCCCACATCCCAAACCATAGCCCTCGCATCTGGGTCCCACTCGGTACAAATCACGGGGTACTGTATTGCGGCTCTCTCGATCCAGGGTGCCAAATACACCCGTTTCAAATTTCATATCCTCCCTCACCTCTGTGCCCCCTGCTGCTCGGACTGGATTTCCAGTGCAGCCACCGAAGCCTGACACTGAAGTTCGGCGAACCCTTGCCCCCCCTCACGGTGTGCTGCCTTGCGACACTGAAAGTCGCACCCCCCTCGCTATTCGCCAACCTCACTCCCGACTGTAAACCCGTCGCCACCAGGAGCCGGCGCAACAGTGCCCAAGATATGGCTTTTATCAAGTCAGAGGTCCAGCGTTTACTGGGAGAGGGGGTCATCGAGGCTAGCAACAGCCCTTGGAGAGCGCAAGTGGTGGTAGTCCGGTCCGGGGAGAAGAAACGGATGGTCGTGGATTATAGCCAGACCATAAACCGATTCACGCAGCTTGATGCGTACCCCCTTCCTCGCATCGCGGAAATGGTAAATCGGATCGCCCAATACCGAGTCTTTTCCACGGTCGACCTCAAATCTGCCTACCACCAGCTCCCCATCCGACCAAAAGACCGCCTCTATACTGCCTTCGAAGCAGCCGGCCGGCTCTTCCACTTCCTCAGGGTCCCCTTTGGTGTCACAAATGGGGTCTCCGTCTTTCAAAGGGCGATGGACCAAATAGTGGACCAGTACGGTTTGCGGGCTACATACCCGTACTTGGACAATGTCACCATCTGCGGCCATGATCAGCAGGACCATGACGCTAACCTCAAAAAGTTCCTCCAGACCGCCCGAGCCCTTAACCTGACCTATAACGAGGGCAAATGCGTTTTCCACACCACCCGGCTGGCCATCCTCGGCTATGTCGTGGAAGAAGGGGTCCTAGGTCCCGACCCCGACCGCATGCTCCCCCTTAAGGAACTCCCTCTCCCCCGCAGCCTCAAGACCCTCAAACGGTGCTCGGGGCTTTTCTCCTATTACGCCCAGTGGGTCCCCAAGTATGCGGACAAAGCCCGCCCACTCCTAAAGACCACCACTTTTCCCCTCTCGGCTGAGGCTCAATTGGCCTTCAACCGCATCAAGGCCGACATCATCAAGGCCGCCATGCACGCGGTGGACGAAACCATCCCTTTCCAGGTAGAGAGCGATGCATCAGGCATCGCCCTGGCTGCTACCCTCAATCAAGGAGGCAGACCAGTAGTGTTCTTCTCCCGAACCCTCACCGCCTCCGAGATTCGACACTCTGCAGTCGAAAAGGAGGCACAGGCCATTGTGGAGGCTGTGCGGCGCTGAAGACACTACCTCGCCGGTAGGAGGTTTACCCTCGTCACCGACCAACGGTCGGTCGCCTATATGTTCAATAACACGCAACGGGGCAAAATAAAAAACGATAAAATTTTGAGGTGGAGGATCGAACTCTCCACCTACTCGTACGATATCAAGTATCGTCCAGGGGAGCTCAATGAGCCCCCAGATGCCCTGTCCCGCGGCACATGCGCCAACGCGCAGGAGGACCACCTGCAAGCCATCCACAATGGCCTCTGCCACCCGGGGGTTACCCGGCTCGTCCATTTCATCAAGTCCCGCAACCTACCTTACTCAACCAAGGAGGTCAAGGCCATGGTCAGGGCCTGCCAGGTCTGTGCGGAGTGCAAACCGCACTTCTATCGGCCAGACAAGGTTCGGCTCGTGAAGGCCTCGGGCCCCTTTGAGCGACTGAGCGTGGACTTCAAGGGGCCCCTCCCGTCCACCAACCGTTATGCCTATTTCCTCACCGTGATCGATGAGTTCTCCCGTTTCCCATTCGCCATTCCCTGCACCGACATGACCTCAGCCACGGTGATTAAGGCACTGCACAGCATCTTCACCCTGTTCGGTTTCCCTGCTTATATCCACAGCGACCGGGGTACATCGTTCATGAGCGATGAACTGCGTCAGTATCTGCTCAGCAAAGGCATCGCCTCGAGCAGAACGACCAGCTATAACCCACGGGGAAACGGGCAGGTGGACAGGGAGAACGCGACCGTGTGGAAGGCTGTCCTTCTGGCCCTGTGGTCGAGAAATCTCCCAACCACCCGCTGGCAGGAGGTCCTACCCGATGCCCTACACTCCATTAGGTCACTCCTCTGCACGGCCACAAATGAGACCCCTCATGAGCGATTGTTTCTCTTCCCCAGGAAGTTTACCTCTAGGGTCTCGCTTCCACCTTGGCTGACGGCTCCGGGACCTGTTCTTCTCCGGAAGCACGCGAGGAGCCATAAAACGGACCCCCTAGTTGAAAAGGTCCGACTGCTCCACGCCAACCCCAGTTACGCCTACGTGGAGTACTCCGACGGCAGGCAAGATACGGTTTCCCTCCGGGATCTGGCGCCCACTGGATCCTCCACCACAGACGCCCCTTCCCGCGCCGCTCCCCTGCAGGACACGTCGCCCCCTACAACACACCCCCTTCCGGCCCTACCACCCGTTGGTGAGCTCCTACCGTGCGCCCCCCCTTTACACACCCCGCCGGCGCCGGCTCCGCTACCTCCGGCCCTGCCTAGTTCCTCTGCCCCGACCCGGACCGAAGCTCCAACCGCTGTGCTCCCGGATGTGCCCTCAACCGGGACGTCCGTGCCCGCCGCACCACCGCCCGAACTGAGGAGATCGAGGAGGACGATCTGGCCGCCGAGACGGATGGACCTATGATGGCACTTCACCCCCGCCGGACTCCTTTTTAAACAGGGGGTGAATGTGATGAACGGTTACTGCCTTATCATCATGTAAGGTGATGTCCCCTTTAAGACCAGGCTTGGAACCCTGGGGACTCCGCCTCTGGCTCCGCCCATCTGGGAGCCATACATAAAGGCCTGCCTCATGGTCTGTATAGCAGTCAGCTCTCGTCCAAATCTGTAGCATAGTTATTAGCCTAATAAAGCTTTCTTTACAGTTTAATCTCAAAGCATCATTATTGAGGGTACCTCACTGGGTTACAGGGATAGGGTAGTTACGTGGGCTTGAGTCGTGTGCTCTTTGTAACGGCTGGTGCAGACTCGACGGGCCGAATGGCCTCCTTCTGCATTGTAAATTCTATGATTCTATGATGCTATGATTCTATTGCTCCCTTTTCACATCTTTAAACTAGGGTACTGTTTAACAACCTCCTTACCTTGCAGGTCAGCTGGGAGCGGGAGAGAGAGAGAGCCGGGACATTGAAAACAGCGCGGGAGATTTAAAAAGCGCGGGAGCTGTGAGGCAGAGCGGACAGTTTAAAGGTTCGCGGCCTGGGTGAGGTAAGTACTGTTTAACAACCTCCTTACCTTGCAGGTCAGCTGGGAGCGGGAGAGAGAGAGAGCCGGGACATTGAAAACAGCGCGGGAGATTTAAAAAGCGCGGGAGCTGCGAGGCAGAGCGGACAGTTTAAAAGTTCACGGCCTGGGTGAGGGAAGTACTGTTTAAAAACTTCCTTACCTTGCAGGTCAGCTGTTCGTTTCGGGAGATCAGTTTCGGGAGCAGGCCTATTGGCTGACTGAAAATCAAGAAGGATACAAAAGGTGTGGCTGAAGTGCCTTTAGAAAAGGAGTGCTGGAAGCAAACAGAGTGTATCTGAGTTTGGGTAAGGCTGAGTTCGGGTAAGAGGTGAGTGAGGGCTGTGTTTTTTGGAGTTTGGTGTTTGGGGTTGAGTTTCCAAAAAAAATTTTTTTTAATTAAAAATCCAATTAATTAAGTAAATTAATTAACTAGTTAAGGGAATTTGGTGCTCATCTTAAGGAGGTGCAGCGAAGCAGACCTGTGAGGGAGTCTCGGGAGCAATTACATCACAGCCAGCAGGTAAGTGATTGGCTTGTGACTGGTAAGTGATTTTTCTCTCTTTGACTTTCTCTTAGCTGTGTAGTGTAGTTCAAATTTAACTTCAGGTTTAAGTCATGGCAGGAGAGCTCAGACCCGTGTCATGCTCCTCTTGTGAGATGTGGCAAGTCAGGGACCCTTCTGGTGTCCCTGACTCCTTCATCTGCAAGAAGTGTGTCCAACTGCAGCTCCTGTTAGACCGCTTGACGGCCCTGGAGCTGCGGATGGACTCACTTTGGAGCATCCGCGATGCTGAGGAAGTTGTGGATAGCATATTCAGTGAGTTGGTCACACCGCAGATTAAAATTACTGAGGCAGATAGGGAATGGGTGACCAACAGACAGAGGAAGAGTAGGAAGGCAGTGCAGGGATCCCCTGCGGTCATCTCCCTCCAAAACAGATTTACCGTTTTGGAAACTGTTGGGGGAGATGGCTCACCAGGGGAACGTGGCAGCAGCCAGGTTCATGGCACCGTGGCTGGCTCTGCTGCACAGAAGGGCGGGAAAAAGAGTGGCAGAGCTATAGTGATAGGGGATTCAATTGTAAGGGGAATAGACAGGCGTTTCTGCGGACGCAAACGAGAATCCAGGTTGGTATGTTGCCTCCCTGGTGCAAGGGTCAAGGATGTCTCGGAGCGGCTGCAGGGCATTCTGGAGGGGGAGGGTGAACAGCCAGCTGTCGTGGTGCATATAGGCACCAACGATATAGGTAAAAAATGGGATGAGGTCCTACAAGCTGAATTTAGGACGTTAGGAGTTAAACTAAAAAGTAGGACCTCAAAGGTAGTAATCTCAGCATTGCTACCAGTGCCACGTGATAGTCAGAGTAGGAATGACAGGATAGCTAGGATGAATACGTGGCTTGAGAGATGGTGCAAGAGGGAGGGTTTCAAATTCCTGGGACATTGGGACCGGTTCTGGGGGAGGTGGGACCTGTACAAATCGGACGGTCTGCATCTGGGTGGGACCGGAACCAATGTTCTCGGGGGTGTGTTTGCTAGTGCAGTTGGGGAGGGTTTAAACTAATGTGGCAGGGGGATGGGAACCGGTGTAGGAAGTCAGTGGGGACGGAAACAAAAGGCAGGAAGGGAGAGTGTGTAAAGCATGACCAGAGAAAGCAGGGCAGAGAGCAAGGAAAGTCTACATTAAACTGCATTTATTTCAATGCAAGGGGCCTGACGGGCAAAGCGGATGAACTCAGGGCATGGATGGGCACATGGGACTGGGATATTATAGATATGACTGAAACATGGCTAAGGGAGGGGCAGGACTGGCAGCTCAATGTTCCGGGGTACAAATGCTATAGAAAGGATAGAACAGGAGGTAAGAGAGGAGGGGGAGTGGCCTTTTTGATTAGGGAGAACATCACGGCAGTACTTAGAGGGGATATATCCGAGGGTTCACCCACTGAGTCTATATGGGTGGAACTGAAAAATAAGAAGGGAGAGATCACCTTGATCGGACTGTACTACAGGCCCCCAAATAGTCAGCGGGAAATTGAGGAGCAAATATGTAAGGAGATTATAGATAGCTGCAAGAAAAATAGGGTGGTAATAGTAGGGGACTTTAACTTTCCCAACATTGACTGGGACAGCCATAGCATTGGGGGCTTGGATGGAGGGAAATTTGTTGAGTGTATTCAGGAGGAATTTCTCATTCAGTATGTGGATGGACCGACTAGAGAGGGGGCAAAACTTGACCTCGTCTTGGGAAATAAGGAAGGGCAAGTGACAGAAGTGTTAGTGAGGGATCACTTTTGGACAAGTGACCATAACTCCATTAGTTTTAAGATAGCTATGGAGAATGATAGGTCTGGCCCAAGAGTTAAAATTCTTAATTGGGGCAAGGCCAATTTTGAAGGTATCAGACAGGAACTTTCAGAGGTAGATTGGGGGAGACTGTTGGTAGGCAAAGGGACGGCTGGTAAATGGGAGGCTTTTAAAAATGTGTTAACCAGGGTTCAGGGTAAGCACATTCCCTTCAGAGTGAAGGGCAAGGCTGGTAGAAGTAGGGAACCCTGGATGACTCGAGATATTGAGACTCTGGTCAAAAAGAAGAAGGAGGCATATGACGTACATAAACAACTGGGATCAAGTGGATCCCTTGAAGAGTATAGAGATTGTCGAAATAGAGTTAAGAGGGAAATCAGGAGGGCAAAAAGGGGACATGAAATTGCTTTGGCAAATAATGCAAAGGCGAATCCAAAGAGCTTCTACAGATACATAAAGGGAAAAAGAGTAACTCGGGACAGAGTAGGGCCTCTTAAGGATCAACAAGGACATCTATGTGCAGAGCCACAAGAGTTGGGTGAGATCCTGAATGAATATTTCTCATCGGTATTCACGGTGGAGAAAGGCATGGATGTTAGGAAACTAAGGGAAATAAATAGTGATGTCTTGAGAAGTGTGCATATTACAGAGGAGGAGGTGCTGGAAGTCTTAAAGCGCATCAAGGTAGATAAATCCCCGGGACCTGATGAAATGTATCCCAGGATGGTGTGGGAGGCTAGGGAGGAAATTGCGGGTCCCCTAACAGAGATATTTAAATCATCGGCAGCCACAGGTGAGGTGCCTGAAGATTGGAGAGTGGCGAATGTTGTGCCCTTGTTTAAGAAGGGCAGCAGGGAAAAGCCTGGGAACTACAGACCGGTGAGCCTAACGTCTGTAGTAGGTAAGTTGCTAGAAGGTATTCTGAGAGACTGGATCTACAAGCATTTAGAGAGGCAAGGACTGATTCGGGGCAGTCAGCATGGCTTTGTGCGTGGAAAATCATGTCTCACAAATTTGATTGAGTTTTTTGAGGGGGTGACCAAGAAGGTAGATGAGGGCAGTGCAGTAGACGTTGTCTACATGGACTTTAGCAAAGCCTTTGACAAGGTACCGCATGGTAGGTTGTTGCAGAAGGTTAAAGCTCACAGGATCCAGGGTGAGGTTGCCAATTGGATTCAAAATTGGCTGGACGACAGAAGACAGAGGGTGGTTGTAGAGGGTTGTTTTTCAAACTGGAGGCCTGTGACCAGTGGTGTGCCTCAGGGATCGGTGCTGGGTCCACTGTTATTTGTGATTTATATTAATGATTTGGATGAGAATTTAGGAGGCATGGTTAGTAAGTTTGCAGATGACACCAAGATTGGAGGCACAGTGGATAGTGAAGAAGGTTATCTAGGATTGCAACGGGATCTTGATCAATTAGGCCAGTGGGCCGACGAATGGCAGATGGAGTTTAATTTAGATAAATGTGAGGTGATGCATTGTGGCAGATCGAATCAGGCCAGGACCTACTCAGTTAATGGTATGGCGTTGGGGAGAGTTATAGAACAAAGAGATCTAGGAGTACAGGTTCATAGCTCCTTGAAGGTGGAGTTGCAGGTGGACAGGGTGGTGAAGAAGGCATTCGGCATGCTTGGTTTCATTGGTCAGAACATTGAATACAGGAGTTGGGACGTCTTGTTGAAGTTGTACAAGACATTGGTACGGCCACACTTGGAATACTGTGTGCAGTTCTGGTCACCCTATTATAGAAAGGATATTATTAAACTAGAAAGAGTGCAGAAAAGATTTACTAGGATGTTACCGGGACTTGATGGTTCGAGTTATAAGGAGAGGCTGGTTAGACTGGGACTTTTTTCCCTGGAGCGTAGGAGGCTTAGGGGTGATCTTATAGAGGTCTATAAAATAATGAGGGGCATAGATAAGGTAGATAGTCAACATCTTTTCCCAAAGGTAGGGGAGTCTAAAACTAGAGGGCATAGGTTTAAGGTGAGAGGGGAAAGATTCAGAAGGGCCCAGAGGGGCAATTTCTTCACTCAGAGGGTAGTGAGTGTCTGGAATGGGCTGCCAGAGGTAGTAGTAGAGGCGGGTACAATTGTGTCTTTTAAAAAGCATTTAGATAGTTACATGGGTAAGATGGGTATAGAGGGTTATGGGCCAAGTGCGGGCAACTGGGACTAGCTTAATGGTAAAAACTGGGCGGCATGGACTGGTTGGGCCGAAGGGCCTGTTTCCATGCTGTAAACTTCTATGATTCTATTGCTTTTGGTTCTATTACCTTACACATCGATGAGAGCGGTCGCGGGCAACGGAGCTCCGACAGGCGCGTCCCGTTCCCGGGAGAGAGACAAAAAAACCAAAACGCGCAATCCAGCCGGACTGCCCCCCCACCACCTGCGCACGGCAGGAGAAAAAACGCGGGGACCGAGCGAGGATCGAGCAGCGGCAGGGATCGAGCCAGCGGCAGGGATCGAGCCAGCGGCAGGGATCGAGCCAGCGGCAGGGATCGAGCCAGTGGCAGGGATCGAGCCAACAGCAGGGATCGAGCCAACGGCAGGGATCGAGCCAACGGCAGGGATCGAGCCAGCGGCAGGGATCGACCTGCGCCCCCCCCCCCCCCCCACCCCCACCCGCACAGCAGGAGAGGCAGGAAAACGTGGGGACCGAGCGGGGACCGAGCCAGCAGCAGACCGACCCTCCCCGCCCCCTCCACCCCCCGGCGGCGACCATGAGGCAGGCGGCGGAACAAAGGAGGACACCCGGACCAGCCAGAAGCCTCTCTCTCTCTCGACCCTCCTGACCCGGCGTGTGGGTGAGTGAGGGGGGAAAAAAAGAACTTCCCCAAAAACCTTTTGCAGAGGAAACATTGTAAAGAGAAAGAAAACATTTTTTATTTCCCCTTTTTTTAAACAAGAAAAAACATTTTTTTAAAAATCTTTTTGAAAAAGGGGTTTAAGAGGGGGAAAAAAAAGTGTTAAAGGAGAGAAGGGAAGGGGAAAAGAAAAGGGAAAGAGGGGAGGAAGAAAAAAGGTGGAAAAAGAAATGCCAGACGGTAGTCAAAGCAGGGGGAGAAAGGGCACCAGAACCAGAAGGGGCTATGGGCGAGATCACTCAGACGACCTAACCGGCAAATGAAGCGGCGGAACGGAAGGTTCGCCGCAACAAAAAGAAGTGGGTGTCATGCTATGCACTCATGCACATAATGAGTTACAGACAGGCAGTGACAGACACCCAGTACAGCCAATCAACACACAGGACAGATCACAACCAATCACCAGGCAGAACACCAGAAGGTGGTTTCCCACTATAAAACACACGAGGCATCAACATTCTGCCTCTTTCCAATGGTGACAACTGGAGTGACAGTCAGGGTGTATATATCAGTTCGCACCTTCTACACATGGCTCAGAGCTAGTCTGGTCTAGTTAGTTATAGTAAGCACGCTTAGATTAATAGAGTGTCAAACCCACAGCGAACTGTGTGCACGGCTTAACAAGTTTAATAAAGCATATTGAACCAACACCAAAATTTGGAGTCTACGTTCAAGTACAACTGCATCCAGTTGCAGTCCGTGTTACCCTGGGTGATTGACACGACATGGTACCAGTAGTCTACTAACTCCAAGTGGTTTACCTCGAGTGATTCCGTGACAACCAGTAAGTGCCTTCCAGCGGCATAGAGAAGATCCAGGCCCCTCCACAGCTATGGATCTTCAGCAATCTCGGCAAAGGTTCCTTCTCTACATTGAGGCCTCTGACCTCGAGGATGCGTCCGATGCCAGAAAAATCACGCTGCTCCTATCAACTGCGTCGGACCAAGCCATCCAGATTTTCAACTCGCTTAATTTTACCGATGGCCAGGCCAAGACCAAATTCAAGACCGTTTTGGAGAAGTTCGACAGTCACTGTGAAGTCGAAACAAACGAGACCTTTGAGCGCTATATCTTCCAGCAATGCTTTCAGGGTAAGGATGAACTGTTCCAATCCTTTCTAACTCATCTCCGTATATTAGCGCAGTCCTGCAATTATGGTGCAACCGATGACTCCATGTTCCGATTCCTTGTGGGAGCAACTCCTCAAAATTAAGCACATGACCCTGCCAGTCGCAATCGAGACGTGTATAGTGCATGAGCATGCGAGAAATCGGTACTCCAGTCTCAAATCGGCAGAATACGAAAAACTTGCCTCCCACGAGGCAGAGAGTGTACAGGCCATCGCCCGGATGCAGCGCCTCAGTATCAATGAAAGCGGCCATTCCAAGCGCTTTTCCTGGGGCCCCACGCATGCGCAACACGAACGGGAGAACGAAGCGGCCGAAAACCAAACTGCGCAGGTGCGAACGTCAGCTGACCACACTGTGCATGTGCGACGATGCATGGAACGTAACGCTGTCAACGTCATGACGTGCCCAAACTGCAGCACTGCCCACTTAAAGCGGCAATGCCCTGCAAAAGGCAGGCAATGTTTAAATTGCGGGAAGCCTGGACATTATGCAGCCTTGTGCAGGTCTGCCCCACCATCAAGGGCAAGCGATCCCAATTCCAATGCAAGCGCGTTCGATGTGTACAGCAAGGTTTACAGGATTCTGATCCTGGTAGCAATATGGATCCAGAGGACAACTGCCTGGTGTCCTCCTATCGTGTGGGCATCATCACTACATGTGAGGGCAGCACGGTAGCATTGTGGATAGCACAATTGCTTCACAGCTCCAGGGTCCCAAGTTCGATTCTGGCTTGGGTCACTGTCTGTGTGGAGTCTGCACATCCTCCCCGTGTGTGCGTGGGTTTCCTCCGGGTGCTCTGGTTTCCTCCCACAGTCCAAAGATGTGCAGGTTAGGTGGATTGGCCATGATAAATTGCCCTTAGTGTCCAAAATTGCCCTTAGTGTTGTGTGGGGTTACTGGGTTATGGGGATCGGGTGAAGGTGTGGACCTTGGGTAGGGTGCTTTTTCCAAGAGCCAGTGCAGACTCGATGGGCCGAATGGCCTCCTTCTGAACTGTAAATTCTATGATATCTATGAGTATGCCTTTTCAAATTCAGCAAGATGCCTATCTATCCTCAATGTGGATTCCGCGGATGAATGGCGTGCTGTCATACAAGTAATCAATGCAGCATTCCAGTTCAAGCTAGACACTGGTGCTTCTGCCAATCTCATCTCTGATGCACTACCAATTATCACAAAGACGAGAGTAGTGGAATAATCGAGGCTTTATTGAGCAAAGGTGTTGTGCCTCCTGTAGCTGGAACCAGAATGGCTGCAGCACCGGCGAGCACACACATTTATACGCCGCCTACTGGGCGGAGCCAGCAGGCAGGGATTTACCCATGTACCTCTACTATATGGGCAGTGCCGTAATACATGTAATACAACGAGTGGTGACTACCACATTCACCCCCTGTCAAAAAAAGGGTCTGGCGGGGGTGGTGGAAAACATTACAAGTTAAGTCTGTCAGGAACCTTGATCCTCCTCTGCGATCACCTCAGTCCTGGTGGTGATGTGGGTGCCGACTTGGTCACCTGCGACTCCGGGAGCGTGTTGTCCTCGTCTTCGTCACCCCTGAGTGGAACCAGTGGCAGGACGGATCCTACTGGGGCGGGGGCTGCGGTGAGGTTCACTGGAGGGAGGGTGAGTGGCGCATGGGTGAATGAGGCAACCGGGGGGGCTGGGGGCGGTGTCAGGTCGGGGGTCGTGGGTGGGGATCCATCGGGTGCCAGGTCCCTGAGGGAGACTGTGTCCCGGCGCCCGTCGGGGTGTGCCACGTAGGCGTACTGCGGGTTCGCATGTAGGAGGTGGAATTTTTCGACCAAGGTGTCCGACTTATGGGTCCGCACACGCTTCCGGAGGAGGACGGGTCCACGAACTGTCAGCCATGTTGGGAGCGAGACCCCGGAGGTGGAATTCCTGGGGAAGGCAAACACCCGTTTGTGAGAGATCTCGTTGGTCGCGGTGCAGAGGAGTGATCGGATGGAGTGTGTAGCGCACAATGACTTCCGAGAGAGACGAGAAGTGATGAAGTCGATTCAGGCTTTATTAAGCGAGACTTGTCCCCAGCAGCACAGCAACAAAATGAAGCGGTGGGGAGAAGCTCGGGTTCTTATACTCCGCCTTCAGGGCGGAGCCAGGAGTCGGCAGCCAACCAGGACCCGGGATCTGTCAGCCAATAGCATCACGGCTTCACAGTCCCACATGACCCCTAATACATACCACCACATTCACCCCTTTTTAAAAAGGAACCCGGCGGGGTGGTGGTTCGCATGGTGGTAGGGGTTTACAAGGCTGGCCCTGGAAGGAACATTTCGGACATTTTACAACAGTATTAGCCCTACACTGGGCTATGTACAAGTTTGTGAAAACTATTGACAATATTAGCAAAAAATTTTTTTTTTTGTTACAACAACATTCTTGGTGTCACGCGGATTCCACGAGTCGAGCGGGCGGTCCGGTCTTCCTCGTCGATCGCCTCAGCCCCGGTGGTAGTGTAGGTGCTTGTTCGGGCGTTGTCGCCTCCGGGAGCGTTTCGGTGTTTGTTCCTGTTTTACTCCTGGGCGGGCACGGGAGGAGGACCGATCCCCCCGAGAAGGGGGCGGTCGCGGGGTGCGCCGGTGGCAGGGAGGGAATGATCGGTATCGGGGGGGTGTGTGTGTTGCTGGCGGGCGCCAGGTCCCGCAGGGAGACCATGTCCTGTCGGCCGTCGGGGTACGCCACGTAGGCGTACTGCGGTTCGCGTGGAGAAGGTGAACCATCTCGACCAATGGGTCCGATTTGTGCGCCTGCACATGTTTCCGGAGCAAGATGGGTCCTGGGGCTGCCAGCCAGTTCGGCAGCGACGTTCCGGAGGAGGACTTCCTGGGGAAGACAAGGAGGCGCTCATGAGGCATTTGGTTAGTGGTGGTACACAGCAGCGACCGGATGGAGTGGAGAGCATCCGGGAGGACCTCCTGCCACCAGGAAACTGGGAGATCCCTGGACCGTAGGGCCAGTAGGACGGTCTTCCAGACCGTGCCGTTCTCCCTCTCCACTTGCCCGTTCCCCCGGGGGTTGTAGCTGGTCGTCCTGCTCGAGGCTATGCCCTTGCTGAGCAGGAACTGGCGCAGCTCGTCACTCATGAAGGAGGACCCCCTGTCGCTATGGATATACGCGGGGCAACCGAACAGTGTGAATATGGTGCCAAGGGCTTTAATGACTGTGGCCGCTGTCATGTCGGGGCAGGGGATGGCGAAGGGGAAACGAGAGTACTCGTCCACCACGTTCAGGAAGAATGCATTGCGGTCGGTGGAGGGGAGGGGCCCTTTGAAATCCAAACTGAGGCGTTCAAAGGGGCGGGAAGCCTTGAAAAGGTGCGCTCTGTCCGGCCTGAAAAAGTGCGGTTTGCACTCTGCGCAGATGTGGCAGTTCCTGGTGACTGTACGGACCTCCTCCACAGAGTAGGGGAGGTTGCGGGACTTTACGAAATGGTAGAATCGAGTGACCCCCGGGTGGCAGAGGTCCTCGTGGAGGGCTTGAGGCGGTCTATTTGTGCGTTGGCACATGTGCCGCGGGATAGGGCATCGGACGGCTCATTCAGCTTTCCGGGACGGTACAAGATCTCATATTTGAAGGCGGAGAGCTCGATCCTCCACCTTAAGATCGTGTCATTTTTAATTTTGCCCTGCTGTGCATTATCGAACATGAAGGCTACCGACCGTTGGTCGGTGAGGAGAGTGAATCTCCTGCCGGCCAGGTAATGCCTCCAATGTCGCACAGCTTCCACTATGGCTTGGGCTTCCTTTTCCACTGAGGAGTGGCGGATTTCTGAGGCGTGGAGGGTCCGGGAGAAAAAGGCCACGGGTCTGCCTGCTTGGTTAAGGGTGGCCGCCAGTGCTACGTCGGATGCGTCGCTCTCGACCTGGAAGGGGAGGGACTCGTCGATGGCGCGCATCGTGGCCTTTGCGATATCCGCTTTGATGCGGCTGAAGGCCTGGCGAGCCTCTGTCGACAGGGGGAAGGTAGTGGACTGTATTAGCGGGCGGGCCTTGTCTGCGTACTGGGGGACCCACTGGGCGTAATATGAAAAGAAACCCAGGCAGCGTTTCAGGGCTTTGGAGCAGTGGGGGAGGGGAAATTCCATAAGGGGGCGCATGCGTTCGGGGTCGGGGCCTATTATCCCATTGCGCACTACGTATCCCAGGATGGCCAACCGGTTTGTGCTAAAAACGCACTTTTCCTCGTTGTATGTGAGGTTCAGGGCGTTAGCGGTCTGGAGGAACTTTTGGAGGTTGGCGTCATGGTCCTGCTGATCGTGGCCGCAGATGGTTACGTTGTCGAGATACGGGAACGTGGCCTGCAACCCGTGCTGGTCAACCATTCGGTCCATCTCCCGTTGGAAGACCGAGACCCCATTTGTGACACCAAATGGGACCCTTAGGAAGTGGTATAGACGCCCGTCTGCCTCGAAGGCTGTGTACTTGCGGTCACCTGGGCGGATAGGGAGCTGGTGGTAGGCGGACTTGAGGTCCACGGTGGAGAAAACCTTGTCCTGGGCAATCCGATTGACCATGTCGGATATGCGGGGGAGAGGGTACGCATCTAGCTGTGTGTACCAGTTGATGGTCTGACTATAGTCTACGACCATCCTTTGCTTCTCCCCGGTCTTTACTACTACCACCTGGGCTCTCCAGGGACTATTGCTGGCCTGGATTATGCCTTCCTTCAGCAACCGCTGGACTTCAGACCGAATAAATATCCGGTCCTGGGCGCTGTACCGTCTGCTCCTAGTGGCGACGGGTTTGCAATCCGGGGTGAGGTTTGCAAACAAGGATGGCGGTTCAACCTTGAGAGTTGCGAGGCCGCAGATAGTGAGTGGGGGGTATTGGGCCGCCGAATTGAAATGTTAGGCTCTGCAGGTTACACTGGAAATCTAATCCCAGTAATGTGGGCGCGCAGAGTTGGGGAAGGACGTAGAGCCTGTAGTTCTTAAACTCCCTCCCTTGCACCGTTAGGTTCGCGATGCAGAAAACTTTGACCTCTACGGAGTGGGATCCTGCAGCTAGGGAAATCTTTTGCGTGCTTGGATGGATGGTCAGAAAACAGCGTCTTACCGTGTCTTGGTGAATAAAACTTTCAGTGCTCCCGGAGTCGATCAGGCATGGTGTCTCGTGTCCGTTGATCAGCACCGTTGTTGTCGTCGTCTGGAGTGTCCGGGGCCGCGATTGATCCAGTGTCACCGAAGCCAGTCGTGGTAGTAGTGACGCGGCATCTTCTTCGGACCCCGTGGAGCCGTCGATGCTGGGGTCCTTTGTTGTCAACCAAGATGGTGGCGTCCATGAATCGCACGCGGCCGGGGGTGGACAAAATGGCTGCCCCCATGGATCGCACGTGGTCGGGGGTGGACAAAATGGCTGCCCCCATGAATCGCACGTGGCTGAGGGGTCACAAGATGGCGGCACCCATCCTCCCCTCGTGGTGCCCGGGACCCAGAATGGCGGCACCCGCGGGTCGCACAAGGGGCGCTGGGGGGGGTTGGGGAGCGTTTGGGATGTGCTGGGCTCGTTCTTCTCCAGGGATTGCGGTGACCCCCTGGGACCGGCACACTGCCGCGTAATGGCCCTTCTTGCCTCAGCTTTTACAAATAGCTGCGCGGGCCGGGCAGTGCTGCCGGGGGTGTTTCGCTTGCCCGCAGAAATAGCAGCGGGCCCCCCCGGGATGGTCTGGCGCTTTAACCGCGCAAGCCTGTGAGGGGGGGGGTTTGTCGCGACGGGGGTCCACGGAGCCCAAGGGCTGCCGCGCAGTCGGGGCCGTAGGCGCGGGCGTTTTGCGAGGCCACACCTAGGGAAGCTGCAAGGGCCCGTGCCTCTGAGAGTCCTAGCGACTCTCTTTCTAAAAGTCTTTGGCGGATTTGGGGAGAGTTCATACCTGCCACAAATGCATCGCGAATTAGCATGTCCGTGTGTTCGATCGCGTTCACCGGCGGGCAGCTGCAGCCCCGTCCCAAAATTAGCAGCACGGCGTAGAATTCTTCTAGCGATTCTCCGGGACTTTGCCGTCTTGTCGCGAGTTGGTGGCGCGCGTCGACCTGGTTAACGGGCCGAACGTAGATGCCCTTCAGTAATGCGAGCGCCGTCGGGAAATCCTCTGCGCCTTCTATGAGAGGGTAAATTTCCGGGCTTACCCTCGAATGCAGGACCTGCATTTTCTGGTCTTCTGTGATCCGGCCGGGGGCCGTTCGGAGGTAGCCTTCAAAAGATGCTTGCCAGTGTTTAAATACTGCTGCCGAGTTCGCTGCGTGGGGCCTGATCCACAGGCATTCCGGGGCGATCCGGAGCTCCATAGTCTTTTAAGCTCGCTTAATAAATTGTAGCGCACAATGACTTACGAGAGAGACGAGAAGTGATGAAGTTGATTCAGGCTTTATTAAGCGAGACTTGTCCCCAGCAGCTCAGCAACAGAATGAAGCGGCGGGGAGAAGCTCGGGTTCTTATACTCTGCCTTAATGGCGGAGCTAGGAGTCGGCAGCCAACCAGGACCCGGGATCTGTCAGCCAATAGCATCATGGCTTCACAGTCCCACATGACCCCTAATACATACGACCACAGAGTGGAGCGCGTCGGGGAGGACCTCCTGCCAGCGGGAGACCGGGAGATTTTTAGACCGCAGGGCCAGCAGGACGGCTTTCCAGACCGTCCCGTTCTCCCTCTCCACCTGTCCATTTCCCCGGAGGTTGTAGCTGGTCGTCCTGCTTGAGGCAATGCCCTTGCTGAGCTGATACTGACGCAGCTCATCGCTCATAAAAGAGGATCCCCGATCGCTGTGGATGTAGGTGGGGAAACCAAACAGAGTGAAGATGCTGTGGAGGGCTTTTATTACCGTGGCAGAAGTCATATCGGGGCATGGGATGGCAAAAGGGAACCGGGAGTACTCATCAATCAAGTTCAGAAAGTACGTGTTGCGGTCGGTGGAGGGGAGGGGCCCTTTGAGGTCTATGCTGAGGCGCTCAAAGGGGCGGGAGGCCTTCACCAGGTGCGCTCGATCTGGCTGGTGGAAGTGCAGCTTGCACTCTGCACAGGCTTGGCAGTCTCTGGTGACGGTCCTGACCTCCTCAATGGAGTAGGGCAGGTTGCGGGCCTTGATGAAATTGAAGAACCGGGTGACCACGGGTGGCAGAGGTCACAGTGGAGAGCCCGGAGTCGGTCCACTTGCGCACTGGCACATGTACCGCGGGATAGGGTATCAGGGGGCTCATTGAGCTTCCTCGGGCGATACAAGCTCTCATAGATATAGGTGGAGAGCTCGATCCTCCACCTCAAGATCTTGTCATTTGTGATCTTGCCCTGCTGTGTATTATTAAACATAAAGGCAACCGGCTGTTGGTCAGTGAGGAGAGTGAATCTCCTGCAGGCCAGGTAACGCCTCCAATGTCGCACAGCTTCCACAATGGCTTGGGCTTCCTTTTCGACAGAGGAGTGCCGAATTTCAGAGGCATGGAGGGTGCGGGAAAAGAAGGCCATGGGCCTGCCCGCCTGGTTGAGGGTGGCGGCCAGATGCTACGTACGATGCATCGCTCTCCACCTGGAAGGGGAGGGACTCTTCGACCGCGTGCATCGTAGCCTTGGCGATGTCTGGCTTCATACGGTTGAAGGCCTGGCGGGCCTTGGTCGTCAGGGGAATAACTGTGGACTGAATGAGTGGGTGGGCCTTGTCTGCATAATTAGGGACCCACTGGGCATAGTAGGAGTAAACCCCAGGCATCGTTTCAGGGCCTTCAGGGAGTGGGGGAGTGGGAGTTCCATGAGTGGGCGCATGCGGCCGGGGTCGGGCCCTAGGACTCCATTTTCCACGAGGAAGTTTTGGAGGTTTGCGTCGTTGTCCTGCTGATCTTGGCTGCAGATGGTGACGTTATCTAGGTACGGGAAGGTGGCCCACAGTCCGTACCGGTCAACCATTCGGTCCATCTCTCGCTGGAAGATCAATATCCCATTAGTGACACCAAAAGGAACCCTAAGGAAGTGATAGAGGCTGGGCTCCAATTGGTTATGCATCAAGGGCCATGACTCCTACTGAACAGAGTTACGCCCAAATAGAAAAAGAGTGCCTGGGCCTCCTAATCGGCATTGTAAAGTTCCATGACTATGTCTACGGTCTACCAACATTCACAGTGGAGACTGACCACAGACCTTTGGTCCATATCATTCATAAGGACTTGAATGACATGATGCCCAGGCTTCAGCGCATTCTCCTTCGACTCCGAAGGTACGATTTTGAGTTAGTATACACACCAGGCAAGGAGCTGATAATTGCGATGCCCTATCCCGCTCCATCACCTCGCCCGATGAACAGGTTGACTTTGTCCGCCAGATTGAGGCACAGATGCAGATATTTGCCAGCAACCTCCCGGACTCAGATGAAAGAGTGAGCAGCATTCGTGAAGAGACTGCCAAAGACCCTCTTCTGCAGTGTGCACTGCACCACCTTGCAAATGGTTGGCAAAAAGGGCAATGCCCTCAGTTCTTTAATGTGAAGGACGACCTGACAGTCGTCGAGGGGATCCTCCTCAAGCTAGATCGTTTCGTTATTCCTCACAGTCTGCAGAGCTTAGTGCTCAAACAAATCAATGAGGGACACCTAGGTGTCGAAAAGTGTAGGCGGAGTGCCCGGCAGGCTGTCTATTGGCCTGGAATCAACCAGGACATATTCAACAGGGTCCTCAACTGTGCGACCTGCCAGCGCTTCCAGCCTGCTCAAACAAAAGAAACGTTCCAGCAACACAAAATCGTGACCTCTCCGTGGTCCAAGGTGGGAATCGACCTTTTTCACGCCAATAGGCATCACTATGTGCTCATCATAGATTATTTCTCAAATTACCCGGAAGTTGTGAAGCTGTCAGACCTCACATCAAGGACAGTCATCAAGGCCTGCAAGGAGACATTTGCCAGGCATGGTATTCCACTCACTGTCATGAGTGGCAATGGTCCCTGCTTCCACAGCCAAGAGTGGTCCAATTACGCGAAGTCATACCAATTCAACCACATCGCCTCAAGCCCACACTACCCGCAGTCCAACAGGAAGGTTGAGAAAGGGGTCCATATAGTGAAGCAACTGCTCTTCAAGGCTGCGGACTCAGCTTCTGACTTCAACCTTGCGCTGTTGGCGTACAGGGCAACCCCCCTGTCCACAGGAATGTCTCGGCTCAACTCCTCATGAATAGAGACCTGAGGACGACTGTTCCAGCCATACACTTACCTGACCTGGATCACCTCCCAGTGCTGCAAAAGGTGCAGCAACTCAGGAACTGGCACAAGCTGACGTATGATGCTCATGTTACCGATTTGCCTGTGCACTCTCCGGAAGATGCGGTTCGGATCAATTTACCTGATGGAGGCTGGTCAGCTCCAGCTGTTGTTGTTCGACAGGCTGCTCCCAGATCGTTTGTAGTTCGTATGGCTGATGGCTCCATTGTCAGGCGCAACAGAAGGGCACTGCGCAAAGTTGCCTCCCCACCATCAGATCCTACTTTTCCAGGTGTTGTCGTGCCTCCTCCGGACACCTCGCACCACGAGGCCACCAATCAGGCAGCAATCCCGCCTGTCAAGGCGCCGTCGTCCGCACCTGTCAGGCGGTCGACAAGGATCAGACGCAAGCCCCAAAGATTGGACTAACAGACATTTATCTTGTAAATCTTGTTCTGTATCTGCACGCTAGACACCTCTTGTGTATATATTCATCCAATCGCCATTTAATGTAAATAGTTATACATGTAAATACAGTCGCATATGCTCCAAGCAACCAACTTTTTTTTAAAAAGGGGTAGATGTCATGATATGCACTCATGCACATAATGAGATACAGACAGGCAGTGAAAGACACCCAGTACAGCCAATCAACACACAGGACAGAACACAACCAATCACCAGGCAGAATGCTAGATGGGGGTTTCCCACTATAAAACACACAAGGCATCAACACTCTGCCTCTTTCCACTGGTGACAACTGTAGTGATAGTCAGGGTGTATATATCAGTTAGCACCTTCTACATGTGGCTCAGAGCTAGCCTGGTCTAGTTGGTTATAGTAAGCACGCTTAGATTAGTAGAGTGTCAAACCCACAGCGAACTGTGTGCACTGCTTAACAAGTTCAAAAAAGCGTATTGAACCAACACCAAAGTTTGGAGTCTACCTTCAAGTACAGCTGCATCCAGTTACAGTCCATGTTACCCCTGGGTGATTAACACGACACTGGGGCAGACAGGAGCTTTTTCCCCTTGGGCCAGGGGGGAACTGGAACTGGAAGGCAGCCTTTGCCGAGGCGCTGAGGGAACATCAGCAGGAAAAGAAGGCAGAGGCTAGGGCAGACATAGAGACCGCAGTGCAGGCAGCAATGGCCAACCCTGGGCAGGGCAGAGGAGAGACTGGATGCCCAAGAGGAGAAACTGGAAGCCCAAGAGGCGACCATTAAGGAGCTGGAAAAAGCCGCGACTGACGAGAGCGACCAGATCACGGCCCGGGAGAAGGAGGTGGCAAGACTGGTCACAGCGCAGGGGAGCCTGAAGGGAAGAGTGGACAATCAGGAAAACCGCTCGAGAAGGCAAAATGTAAGGACAGTGGGCCTTCCGGAGGGGATCGAGAATCCCATGGCATATGTGGCTGAGATGCTGGGTAACTTAGTGGGGAGGAAAACTTTCCCCAACCCATCAGAAATGGACAGAGCACACTGGTTGCTGCGCCCGAAGCCCAAGGCAGGGGAATCATAGATTATCATAGAATTTACAGTGCAGAAGGAGGCCATTTGGCCCATCGAGTCTGCATCAGCTCTTGGAAAGAGCACCCTACCCAAGGTCAACAGCTCCACCCTATCCCCATAACCCAGCAATCCCACCCAACACTAAGGGCAATTTTGGACACTAAGGGCAATTTATTATGGCCAATCCATCTAATCCATCCGAGGGCAGTTATAGCTAAACTGCTCCGGTGCCAAGACGGGTAAACAATCCTGCGCTGGGCCAGGCAAAACAGAACCTGCAAATGGGAAGGACACTTCATTAGAGTCTACGAGGACATTGGGGCAGATCAAGCCAGGAGACGGGCTGAAGAGAGCGAAAACAGCTCTTCACAAGAAGGACATAGGTTTTGGTATGCTGTACACAGTGAAACTCTGGGTCACATACCAAGAAAGAGAATACTTCTTCACAGCCCCCGCCGAAGCAAACACGTTTGTCGAGGAACATGGGCTGGAAAGCCGACAGCAAGGGTAGAAATAATGGGACCCTGGCGAGGGGCAACAGCACGCCAACAAGGGGGGGGGGGAGAGGGGTGAGGCAACGCCAGGCCCCCACCCCGTCCGCACCCCGTCACGGCAAGCGCACCCTGAACAAAAAGCAAACCACTACCTGAGGGACCACTTCAGATGGGAGGCCAGGCCCCAGCACGAGGGAACGAGAGTAGCGGAGAAGGGTGAGTAAGCGAGAGGAGTGCAGGGTAGGATGGGGGATGAGTGGGCAGAAAACCATAGAGGTGCGAGTGAGAAGCGAGACAGTAACCCCCGAGAGGGGGGCCACCTCACTAGCAGGAAAGCTAGCGCCAGAGGCATGCAACAAAGCAGTGCCGCAGCGCGCCCCCAACAGGGGGGACGGTGGCAGGTAAAGGGGGGGGACCACTCAACAGAGGCGGGAGAGCAAACGGGGATAGGAGCAGGGGAAAGAGGGACAAAAGAGAGGTATACGGGAAAGGGGAGAAAAAGGGGGGGGAAAGGGACGGACCGGGGGTGGGGGACACAGGGAAGGAGGGACAAACAAGGCTAGAAAAGGAATAGCAATAGAGCTACAAAGTGCCACAACCAAGGGCGCGGAACAAGGAATCGCTGCAAGCAACCACCCAGTATTGTCTCTGGGCGAAGGGAGAACCCAGAGTGCAGGGGGCTACCCACGTGGCGGACGCACAGTGGGCGGCCATGTCGGGTGTCCCCTGGACAAAGGGAAACCCCGGAGCGCAGGGACCCGACCGCATGGACAGAGCAGTGACAGTGGCCATCCTGGACGGCCCCGTAAGGGAAACCCCGGAGCAGGGGAACGTCCACCAGGTAAGTATGATTAATCCCACAGGAGCAGGATAATCATCTGGAACGTAAGGGGACTCAATGGCCCAGTGAAAAGATCCAGAGTCCTCACCCACCTAAGAAATATGAAAACCGACATAGTCTTCCTTCAAGAGACACACCTGAGACAGCAGGACCGACTGCGGGTAAGAAAGGGCTGGATGGGGCAGACCTACCATTCCTGCTATGGGATAGGACCAGGGGGGTGGCAATACTGATCGGCAAGAAGACTATGTTTAGGGTGACGAAGACAGTTACGGGCCCAGGGGGACGGTACGTCATGGTCAGTGGGGCCCTGGATGGGGCACCGGTAGTACTAGTTAACGTGTACGCGCCCAACTGGGACAACACGTGCTTCATCAAAAAGACCCATGGCAGAAATCCCCGACACAGTGATGCACTGACTAATCATGGTGGGGAGACTTCAACCGTGTACAGGACCCAACGACTGACAGATCAAGCTCCAAAACGGGGAAAACTTCAAGCATGGCAAGGGAACTCGGTCACTTTATGGAACAGATGGGAGCAGTGGACCCCTGGAGGTTCACCCACCCAGGGGAGAAGGAATTCTCCTTCTTCTCCCCAGTACACAACATATACACCAGAATTGACTTCTTTGTGGTGGGGAAACGGTGCTTCCGGGGATAGACAAAGTGGAATACTCCGCAATTGTGATATCAGACCACCCTCCACACTACATGGACGTGAGCCTGGAGACGGGCAGGGCCCAACGCCCCACATGGAGGTTGGGCATTGCCCTACTAGCTGACAAGGCCTTCAATGAAAAGATATCACAGGCCATAGCAGAGTACCCGGAGAACAACCAAAACGGGAAGGTCTCACCCTCCACGTTCTGGGAAGCGCTAAAGGCCGTACTAAGGGGAAATTATCACTTTCAAAGCGCAAAGAGATAGGGAGGAAAGGGTGGCTAGGCAGCAGCTGGTTGACTCCATACTGGAGGTAGACCGTAAATACTCCGAGGCCCCGACTGTAGAGCTCCTGGTGGAGAGGAAAGAGCTACAAAGGAACTTTGATCTGCTCTCCACCAGGGAAGCAGTGCACCAACTCCGCCAGGCACGTGGGACCCTATACGAACACAAAAACAAAGCCAGCCGCCTGCTGGCACACCAGCTGAGAAAGCAGGCAGCCACTAGAGAAATTACACAAATCAGGGATACCAGAGGCACATTAGAAACAGAACCGGAACAGATTAACAAAACCTTCAAGGCCTTCTACCAAGGGCTGTACACCTCTGAGCCCCCAATGGGGGAGTCTGGGATGAAACGGTTCCTTGATGGACTGGACATACCAGTCATGGGGGAGGGCAGAAAACGGGACCTGTAAGCACCACTAGCACTGGGAGAGATCATAGACAGCATTAGCTCCATGCAGCCAGGGGAGGTGCCAGGGCCAAACGGGTTCCCGGTGGACTTCTACAAATAATTTGGGACAGCCTTGGCCCCGCACTTGCGGGAGATGTTCACAGACTCACTAGCAAGGGGCACACTGCCACCCACGCTAGCACAGGCCTCAATCTTGCTGATACCTAAGAAAGATAAAGATCCAACAGAATGTGGGTCATACCGACCCATCTCACTGCTGAACGCAGATACCATAATACTGGCCAAAATCCGAGCCAATAGGCTAGAAGACTGCTTACCAGAAGTGGTCGCAGGGAACCAGACGGGTCTTGTCAAAGGTAGGCAGCTAACCTCAAATATCAGGCACCTGCTAAACGTGATAATGACCCCTCCGGGGAGAGAACACCAAAGGTGATCGTCTCCCTAGACGCAGAAAAGGCCTTCGACAGAGTCGAATGGAAATACCTCATAGAGGTACTGGAGCGGTTCGGGCTTGGAACAGGATTCACCTCCTGGGTAAACTCCTATACAACGCCCCATGGCGAGCGTACGGACCAACAACACCAACTCCCGATACTTCCAGTTGCACAGGGGCACCAGACAAAGATGCCCACTGTCCCCGCTGTTGTTCACTCTAGCGATCGAACCATTAGCAATTGTTCTCAGAGCAGCAAAAAGCTGAAGGGGGATCCGAAGCGGACGCAGAGAGCACAGAGTCACATTCTATGCAGATGACCTGCTCCTCTACATTTCGGACCCACAAAGCAGCATGGACGGAATCATCGCGCTCCTGAAAGAGTTTGGAGCCTTCTCGGGCTACAAACTCAACATGAGCAAAAGTGAGATATTCCCGGTACACCCACAAGGAGGGGGGGCAGCACTAACGGTGTGCTGATATGCATCACTGTAAATACACAAGGGGTTAATGTAAATACACTACGACTAAGTAAGCAGTAGAGGGAGCACCAGAGACGTCATGATATGCAGACATACAGCTAATGAACACATAGAGTAGGACACGGCCAATGGGCAGTCAAGACACCCAGAGGTGACACTACCACAAGAGGGCATTACACAACCCATATATAAGGACAGGGCACACATGCTCTGTCTCTTTCCACAGGCGACACTTAAAGAGTAGGACAAGGGCAGATCAGAAGCATCACACCCACTACGTGGCTTAGAGCAGACTGGTTAGTTAGACTGAGTTACTATAGCAAGTTTAGCAGGAGAGTCGAACTCATAGATAACTGTGCTAATGGTTCAATAAATCACATTGAACTTACTTCAATGTCTGGAGTATCTTTTGGTCAAAGCTGCATCGAGTTGCAGTCTGTGTTATCCCAGAGTACATAACACAACATGGTACCAGTAGTGCCTGTTGAATCTATATGGTTCAACTCAGCAAGATCCGTGACGACCAGCAACAGCACCCAGGCAAGATGATCGAGATTCCGGTTCCTCAGCAGCTCAGGTACCACGGCTATCTCAGTGCCAACTGGCGTGCATTCAAGCAGAGATTTGAGATTTACATGGTAGCATCCAACCTAGATGGCGTGGCCGATGCTGAGAAGATAGATCTTCTACTCACCATTGCGGGTGTAAGTGCAACAGAAATCTTCAACTCCTTCAAGTACTCCAAAGGGCAGGACAAGAGAGACTTCCTGACAGTCCTGGACAAGTTTGAAAACTAATGCAAGTGAACACAACAAAAATCGGTAAAACTGGCACCTATACTCACCACAAGGCAAAGGTAGGCTTGCAGCAGAGGCAGGCGGTGATTTTGATTGACAGCCATCTTGCGCAAGGAGCTGCACATGCGCAGTTGCGAAAAGAGCGCCCAGTGAAGGAAAAGCGATCTGCGTATGCGCAATCCATTCCTACGCTCTACGTCACAAGCGTCATGACGTCAGAGGCCCCGGACCATGCCCACTTAAAGGGGAAATGCCCTAAAAGAGTGAAAAAAAAATTTAAAGCTAGAAAACACAATTATTTCGCCTGGAACGACAGCACAATGCCTGAACTTCGACCAGTAGCTGAAAGTAACCTCCTCAGAACCCTGCAACTAGCAGTTAGCACCGCCCTAAGAGATGATTTAGTCCTTGAAGACTACGACTCAGACGATGATTTCATCATTGGATGTGGTGACCTCAGGACCAAATCCAAACCGCAACGAGATGTGTTGTACAGTGAAGAATCCGACAGTCATGGATGAGTTATTCAGATTTGAGGATCCTCAACCCAGCGTAGACAACCTCCCGAGCCATGAGTACAGGATTCTGCTGCGGCCTGACGCCAAGAGACAGAGGCCTGACGCCAAGAGACAGAGAGCGGTACAAGCCGACAGAGAGCGGCCTGACCCCAAGAGAGTGGTTCAGGCACCACGAAGAGTCCCCGACTCCGCACAGAGAGTGGTCCATGCACCACAGAAAGTTCCCGACTCCGCACAGAAAGCGATGACAGACTCCACAGCGAGACCACTGCACGACTCCACACAGGGAACGATGCTAGACTCCACAGAGACAGTGATACAAGCCTCCACAGCGAGCTCGTTGACAGATTCCATGATGGAAGCAACGCAAGACTCCAGAGCGCAGTCCTTGCATGAACAAGACCATGAAGGTCTAGCAACCTTATCTGGAAACCAGCAGCAGGCAATGCAAGTCTGCCACACTCAAGTGCACAGCAAGCCAACTATGACAGTCTACCACGCTCACGTGAACAACAAAAAGACTATGACAGTCTACCCAGATTATTTGAGCCACCAGAAGAAGACCCTGTAAGTCTACCCAGTTCATCTAACCGACAAGAAGACTCTGAAGGTCTACCCACTGTATGTGCGACAAGTGACAAAGGCTTCACAATTCCCATACAAGATGTGCGACGTCTCAGCGAGACTGACAGATCTCAGCTAGTATGTACAGAGGCACTCGACAATCAAAGTGGGGCTACTAGTGACTCCAGTGACACAACGTTAATTCAAACCTCATCTACTCGAGCCTCTCCACAAGAACCTGAAATGACTCCAGACGGGGAGCATCAAGAAACCAAAGATGATTCAGAAAGGGCTCCAGACGGGGAGCATCGACAAGCCAAAGATGATTCAAGTGAACTGGACATGACTCCAGACGGGAAGCACCGAGGAATCAGAGACGGCACGCTCAATGGAACAGCAGATGCCACAAAGGACACTGACACAAGTAACGTTGTGAAGGACTCAAATTCTCCACTCGGTGTGGTCATTGAGCGCAACAAACATGACAACAAAACCTACAAAAACAACAACAAAGACAACAATAAGAAGAGTACCAGAGGCAACAAACACAACAACAAGCACGTCAATAACAACAATGACAACAACAATAGAACAACAACTGGTACGACATGGTACAACTCTGCCCACGAAGGACAATGTTACTGCTCAGCTCAGAACAATGGCAAGAGTGCAAACATACCATGGCATGTCAACGCATCTTACCAATTCACGTTTGCTACACTGCGGACAAGCAAACCAGCTTTCAGGAAAGATGTCAACAAGAATTGTTACCACAAGCATTTAAAAAAAAAGAGTCCACCTCAGACAATGAAGTGATTTGACCATTTGAACACCTCCTGATGACTTCTTGGTTACGTAAACACCAGGACACTGATGGCGTTCACAAGGGAATGACAACATCAACATCGACACTTCCATAACAGCACAAGAAAGCCACTCGACCGTGTAAATTCATGAACTTTGGACTCATAACTATTATTTGGTATTGTACAATCCTCAACATTATCATAACTATTATTTGGTATTGTATAATCCTCAATGTCATCATAACTATTCTTTGATCTTGTATAGTCATCACAGTCATCATAACTTGTACATGTCATCACTTATTTACCTGTTTTTGTTCAATTTTTCTTTAACACTGTACAGAAAATATGTAACACGAAAAAAGGGGAGAATGTGGTGATATGCATCACTGTAAATACACAAGGATTAATGTAAATACACTACGACTAAGTAAACACTTGAGGGAGCACCAGAGACATCATGACATGCAGACATACAGCTAATGAACACATAGAATAGGACATGACCAATGGGCAGTCAAGACACCCAGAGGTGACACTACCACAAGGGGGTATTACACAACCCATATATAAGGAAAGGGCACACATGCTCTGTCTCTTTCCACAGGCGACACTTAGAGAGTAGGAGAAGGGCAGATCAGAAGCATCACACCCACCACGTGGCTTAGAGCAGAGTGGTTAGTTAGACTGAGTTACTATAGCAAGATTAGCAGGAGAGTCGAACTCATAGAGAACTGTGCTAATGGTTCAATAAATCACATTGAACTTACTTCAAAGTCTGGAGTATCTTTTGGTCAAAGCTGCATCGAGTTGCAGCCTGTGTTATCCCAGAGTACATAACACAACAAACAGGACTGCCGTTTAAACAAGCCCGACACAAATTCCGCTACCTGGGGATCCAAATAGCCCATGACTGGAAAGGGATCCACAAATGGAACCTGACCAGCCTGACAGAGGAAGTAAAAAAGGACCTGCAAAGATGGAACACACTCCCTCGCGGGGAAAGTCCAGACGATCAAAATGAACATGCTACCCAGGTACCTCTTCCTACTTAGATCCATCCAGATCTACATCCCCAAGGCCTTTTTCAGAGCACTAGACAAATTAATCATGGCGTTCGTATGGGGGGGTGAAGAATGTTCGGATCACAAAGAAGGTCCTGCAAAGAAAAAATCCAGGGGGGGGGCTAGCCCTCCCAAACCTACAATTCTACCACTGGGCAGCGACGGACGAGCGAATAAGGGGATGGATCAAGGAGCCATAAGCTGAGTGGGTGCGCGCGGAAGAGGCCTCCTGCAAGGGGACCTCCCTCCGGGCCCTCGCCAGGGTGGCGCTCCCATCCCCACCCAAAAAACACTCCAGCAGCCTGGTGGTGATAGCCACCCTCCAGTCCTGGAACCAACTACGGCAGCAATTTGGCCTGACCAAAATGTCAGACAAACCTCCCATCTGCAAAAACCATAGGTTCGCACCAGTGCTGACTGACGCCACCTTTAAAAAGTGGGGCCAGGACAGAAGGACACTGACAGTCAGGGACCTATACGCGGACGGCAGGATCGCAACACTGGACGAACTGACAGAGAAATTCCAGCTAGCCAGGGGGAACGAGCTAAGGTACCTGGAACTCAAACCTTCCTACGAAAGGAGACAAGGACGTATCCACAACCGCCACGACAGACATTACTGGAAGAGTTACTGGACGCAAGCATACTAGAGAAAGGGAACTGTAGCGACATGTATGACCGACTGGTAGAAAGGGCCGACACCGTACTGGACGCAACAAGAAAGAAATGGGAAGACCTGGGGATTGAAATAGGGTGGGGACTCTGGAGCGAAGCACTGCATAGGGTCAACTCCACCTCCACGTGCGCAAGATGTGGTAGTCACCACTAGTAGTATATTACATGTATTACGGCACTGCCCGTATAGTAGAGGTACATGGGTAAATCCCTGCCTGCTGGCTCCGCCCAGTAGGCGCGTATAAATGTGTGTGCTCGCCGGTGCTGCAGCCATTCTGGTTCCAGCTACAGGAGGCACCACATCTTTGCTCAATAAAGCCTCGATTATTCCACTACTCTCGTCTTTGTGGAAATTGATAGTGCATCAATTTATTGTGCAAAGATTTTTTTTAAATGACGGATCTCCGCATCAAGCCTGATCTCCTGCAGCTGAGCCCTCAAGCAGCCAACGCTACATCTGCCTTTGACCACTGGCTAGCCTGCTTCAAAAGCTACCTCCGAACATCCGCTGAGGAACCCTTGGACTCGCAGAAGCTCCAAGTCCTCTATTCACGGGTGAGCCATGACATTTTCTTCTCATCCGGGATGCGCCCACTCACTCTGAAGCGATGGAGCTCCTGAAGGGACATTACGTTCGACCAATCAATCAAGTATACGCCAGGCACCTCCTGGCTACGAGACAGCAACTCCCCAGGGAGTCTCTGGATGATTTCTGGCGTGGCCTATACATCCTAGGTAGGAACTGTGACTGCAAGGCAGTTTCGGCAGTCCAGCACACCAAACGTTCAATTCGAGATGCTTACGTTACGGGCATGAAGTTTGCGTACATCTGCCAGCGTCTACTGGAAGGAGGTACGCTTGATCGTGCGGGAACTATGCAGCTCTCTAATTCATTAGAAGTGGCCACCCGTAACGACCTAGGCCCCAGTCCTACACCCCCAACCGCGCGGCACCCTCATGGGCATCGTGGACCCCACCAGCTGCCGACTCCAGCTCACCGCAAGCCTGCGCCGCGCGGCAGCCAGCCAACTCTGGGGGGCCCAAGTGCTATTTTAGCAGGCAAAACAAACACCCCAGGCAGTGCTGCCCGGCGCGGAGCGCGACCTGCAATGTCTGTGGGAAGAAGGGACACTTTGTTTCTGTTTGCCAGGCCCGGTCGGTCGCTGCGGTTCCCAGGCCCGGCATTCCTACACTCCCCACGTGCGACCCACGGGCGCCGCCATTTTCCCCTTCGCAAGCCACGTGTGGCCCATGGGTGCTGCCATCTTCTTCACCGCAAGTCATGTACGGCCAATAGGCGCCGCCATCTTCGCCGCCATTTTGGGCGGCGTCTCAGGACCCCTGCTCGCCTGGCCGTTCATCGCCTGCTGCTACCTCCACCACCGCTGACCAGCCCGGGACATCCCAGCATCTGCCACAGCTCGCCTCTATCACCCTGGATCAGTCGCGGCCCCGCAACCTCGCGACCGCGATAACGACGGTGAAGATCAATGGGCAAGAGACAACCTGCCTTTTTGACTCCGGGAGCACAGAGAGCTTCATCCACCCCACTACGGTAAGGCGCTGCTCCCTCCCGGTATACCCCGTCACCCAGAAAATCTCCCTGGCCTCCGGATCCCATTCCGTGGAAATCCTGGGGTACTGCATCGCAACCCTCACTGTCCAAGGCATAGAGTTCAGCAACTTCTGGCTCTACGTCCTCCCCACCCTCTGCGCTGCCCTGTTACTCGGCCTGGACTTTCAGTGCCATCTCCAAAGCCTAACCTTAAAATTCGGCGGACCCCTACCCCACCTCACCATATGCGACCTCACTACCCTTAAGGTCGATCTACCTTCCCTGTTTGCGAACCTCACCCCGGATTGCAAACCCGTCGCCACTAAGAGCAGGCAGTACAGTGCCCAGGACAGGACCTTCATCAGTTCAGAGGTCCAATGGCTTCTGCGGGTAGGGGCCATTGAGGCCAGCAACAGCCCCTGGAGAGCTCAAGTGGTAGTAGTAAAGACTGGGGAGAAGCACGGGATGGTCATTGACTACAGTCAGACCATCAATCGGTACACGCAGCTCGACGCATACCCCCTCCCACACATATCTGACATTGTCAATCAGGTTGCGCAGTATCGAGTCTTTTCCACAGTGGACCTGAAGTCCGCCTACCACCAGCTCCCCATCCATCAGGAGGACCGCCAATACACTGCATTCGAAGCAGATGGCCGCCTCTATTACTTCTTTAGGTCTTCCAGCGAGAGATGGACCGAATGGTTGACCAGTACGGACTGCGGGCCACCTTCCCGTACCTAGATAACGTCACTATCTGCGGCCACGATCAGCAGGACCACGACGCAAACCTGGAAAAAATCCTCCAGACCGCCAAACTCCTTAATCTCACATACAATAAGGAGAAATGCGTGTTCCTCACCAACCATTAGCCATCCTTGGCTATGTCGTGGAAAATGGAGTCCTAGGGCCCGTCCCTGACCGCATGCGCCCCCTCATGGAACTCCCACCCCCCCACTGCCCCAAGGCCCTGAAACGATGCCTGGGATTTTTCTCCTACTATGCCCAGTGGGTCCCTAATTATGCAGACAAGGCCCGCCCACTCAGCACGTCCACAGTTTTCCCCCTGACGGCTGAGGCCCGCCAGGCTTTCAACCATATCAAGGCAGACATCGCCAAGGCCACGATGCACGCGGTCGACGAGTTCCTCCCCTTCCAGGTGGAGAGCGATGCATCAGGCGTAGCTCTGGCCACCACCCTCAACCAGGCGGGCAGGCCCGTGGCCTTCTTTTCCCGCACCCTCCATGCGTCCGAAATTCGGCACTCCTCTTTCGACAAGGAGGCCCAAGCCATAGTGGAAGCTGTGCGACATTGGAGGCATTACCTGGCCGGCAGGAGATTCACTCTCCTCACTGACCAACAGTTGGTCGCCTTTATGTTTAATAATACACAGCGGGGCAAAATCAAAAATGACAAGATCTTGAGGTGGAGGATCGAGCTCTCCACCTATAATTATGAGATCTTGTATTGCCCGGGGAAGCTCAACGAGCTCCTTGATGCCCTACCCCACGGACATCTGCCAGCACACAAGTGGACTGACTCCGGGCTGTCCACTATGACCTCTGCCACCCGGGGGTCACCCGGTTCATCCATTTCATCAACGCCCGCAACCTGTCCTACTCCACCGAGGAGGTCAGGACCGTCACCAGAGACTGCCAGATCTGCGCAGACTGCAAGCCGCACTTCTAGCAGCCAGATCGAGTGGGCCTGGTGAAGGCCTCATGCCCCTTTGAGCGCCTCAGCATGGACTTCAAAGGGCCCCTCCCCTCCACCGACCGCAACACGTACTTTCGGAACGTGATTGATGAGTACTCCCGGTTCCCTTTCGCCATCCCATGCCCCGATATGAATTCTGCCACGGTAATTAAAGCCCTCCATAACATCTTCACTCTGTTCGGTTTCCCCACGTACATCCACAGCGATCGTGGATCCTCTTTTATGAGCAATGAGCTGCATCAGTTCCTGCTCAGCAAGGGCATTGCCTCGAGCAGGACGACCAGCTACAACTCCCAGGGAAACGGGCAGGTGGAGAGGGAGAACGGGACGGTCTGGAAGGCCGTCCTGCTGGCCCTGCAGTCTAAAAATCACCCAGTCTCCTGCAGGCAGGTGGTCCTCCCCGACGCGCTCCACTCCATCCGGTTGCTCCTCTGCACCCCGACTAATGAGACCCCTCACGAACGTGTGTTTGCCTTCCCCAGGATTTCCACCTCCGGGGTCTCGCTCCCAACATGGCGGACAGTTCCTGGACCTGTACTCCTTCGGAAGAGTGTGCGGACCCATAGGTCGGATCCCTTGGTCGAAAAAGTCCACCTCCTACATGCGAACCCGCAGTACGCCTACGTGGCACACCCCGACGGGCGCCAGGACACAGTCTCCCTCAGGGACCTGGCACCCACTGGATCCCCACACATGACCCACGACCTGACACCGCCCCCCCCCCCCCGGTTGCCTCATTCACCCCAGCGCCACTCACCCTCCCTCCAGCGAACCTCACCGCAGCCCCCACCCCAGCAGGATCCATCCTCCCACTGGTTCCACTCAGGGGTGACGAAGACAAGGACAACACGCTCCTGGAGTCACAGGTGACCACATCGGCGCCCACATCACCACCAGGACTGAGGCGATCGCAGAGGAGGGTCAAGGCCCCCGACAGACTTAACTTGTGATGTTTTCCACCACCCCCGCCGGACTCTTTTTTTTAACAGGGGGTGAATGTGGTAGTCACCACTAGTAGTATATTACATGTGTTACGGCACTGCCCGTATAGTAGAGGTACATGGGTAAATCCCTGCCTGCTGGCTCCGCCCAGTAGGCGGCGTATAAATGTGTGTGCTCGCCGGTGCTGCAGCCATTCTGGTTCCAGCTACAGGAGGCACAACATCTTCACTCAATGAAGCCTCGATTATTCCACTACTCTCGTCTTTGTGGTAATGAATAGTGCATCACAAGGTTCAGCCTGACGCAACTAAAAGTGGTATATAGAGCCCACTTAACATGAATCCGTATGAGTAGGTTCTTCCCGGAGGTGGAGGATCGATGTGAACGGTGCCAAGGAGGCCCGGCCAACCACGCCCACATGTTCCGGTCTTGCCCCAGACTTGCGGGGTACTGGACAGCCTTCTTCGAGGCAATGTCCAAAGAGGTGGGGATGAGGGTGGAGCCATGCCCGAAAGTGGCGGTCTTCGGGGTGTCAGACCAGCCAGATCTATTCCGGAGGAGGAGTGCAGCTGCCCTTGCCTTTGCCTCCCTGATCGCCCGCCGTAGAATCCTGTTCGGCTGGCGGTCAGCAGCACCACCCAAAGATGCAGACTGGCTGTCCGACCTCTCAGAATCTCTCCAAATGGAGAAAATCAAATTTGCCATCGAGGGTCAGACGACGGCTTCCACAGAACGTGGGAGCCATTCACGCAATTGTTCCTGGATCTGTTTGTGGCCAACGAACAAGCAGAAGAATAGCCAGGCAGCCAAGAATCAGGGGAAAAAAGCTGAGGCGGGGGAGGGAGGGATAGACCGGGGGCGGGGGGGGCAGGGGGCTTGGATAACAGCTAAACCTAAGAGAAAAGAAAGGCGAACCACAGGAGAAGGGGAAGGGGGAAAGGGGTGGAAGAGGGAGGTGAGACAGGGAACAATAGAGGGGAACCAGTGAGGTGGGGGGAGGCAAGGGAATGGCAGCTGGAAGGAGGGCATGAGAAACGATAACAAACTTGGCATCTACAGGAGCAGAGAACAAGGAAAATCCGGGCAAAAGACGGGATGAACGGCATAAGCGGAGGTGATCGCGAGACGACAACGGCAGGGAAAACCGTCCAAGAGAAGCAAGCGACAACACCAACACCAGATCCATTCGCGTATTGACCTCTGTAATTGTTCTGTAATTGTTTCCCTGGCGCCCAAATGTATATGTACCCCCCCAGTTTCCCCCCAACTGCATTGAGCTGCCTGAGATGTATGCTGGAATTCTCCAGTCATCGAGATTCCCTTTTCCTGTCGACAGTGGCCGTCCCCCCCCCCCCCCCCCCCCGCACCGCCCCCCCCGCCCGCGGCTTTCCCGGCGATTTGAGGTGGGTTCAATGGGAAATCCCATTGACAAGTGGCAGGAAAACCATATCCTGTCACCCGCAAAAGACGCGCCATCGAGAAATACGCCGTTGGGGACCGGAGAAGCCAGCCCTTCGTCTCGGGAACTGGAGATGCAGCTAAGTGTAAGAGATCCGAGGGCGGGGAGGGTAGGGAAGGCCCGATGGGTGATCGTGGTCTCGGGGTGAGTAGGGGGGGCAAAGGTCACTGGGCTCAAGGGGAGGCTGCCCGTATTTAGAAGGAGGATTTTTATGGAGGCATCCCTCCCTCTACCCCTTTCCGGCTGAGATCAAACTTTATTTTCTGGCAACCCCATGTATCTTCAATCCACCTGTTAGCCTCGATATTGAGGCTGGGTGGGAAACGGCCCTTAAGTAGCCATTAGTTGGACACTTAAGGGCCTTAATGGACACAAGGGTGAGCTTCCTGTTTTCCTTGCCCAACCCTGGATAACATTGCTGCATGGTCAGAGCAAGCGAGAACCTGGAGGAAATCTCTTCCCTGCAATGTTACACTCTCCCACCGCCAGCTAAAAATTCACCAGGAGAAGTGGGAGCATAGAACTCAGGCCACAGAGTTCAAATCTCTGCTCTGCCTTCAATAGGGTAGATGTCTTCCATCCCCACAGGAACTGTCATTAAAGGGCATTTTGTGGCTAGGGGCCTCTGTGAACAAAGTCCTTGCCTATGTATTGCATCCTTTCATGCACCTCTGAAAAATGCACAATGCCCAAACTTGACTACATCAAGCTGTTTCCTAGTGTGTCATCTACTATAGTGTGACTTCTCGGTGTCACCTTAACTTTTGTTCCTTTTCCCTTTTCTCTCAGTTTTTCTTGACAGGGTAGGAAGTGGAAACATGCACAGTAAGAGTTCCTCACAAAGTAACATTTTATGCCCCTGTCAGCTTTCTGATGTGGTTGATCCTTCCCAAATAAAGATAAAGACTCCAACTTGTACATACAATCATTGCAGCAACCACAGGAGCTGATTTCCTTCAACATAATGGTGATTGGCCACATCCCAAAACTAGTTCTGATGCTCAAATAATTTACCCTTCATACATTTTCTCACTTGAAATCTATTTCTTCCCAATTATGACCACTATCCCTTGCAGTAATACTAATGGATGAACAATTCATGTCAAAATAGAGATATCCATTTACAGCGTACAATCATGCAAGGAACATCAACCCACTTGAAATGTCTAGGAATGCCTTGGGCTATCTATAAGACTCCAAGAATATGTTGGCTAAGCAGCCTATTGCCACAAATAAACCACTTAAGTTAAAACTAATGACCTGTCTATGATATCCAAGCTTCAAGGAATAATTGTTTGCAGCTGCTGGAAGTGACCTATCAAAAATAGACACTCCTAACCTCAACTAAACCATTTCTTCTAAATTACATATTAAGAGCTTCAATGCCAGGCACTGTACAACCTTAGTCTTAGTCTAGAGGCGAGATTCACTGTTTCAGAAGCTAAGCGCTCCCACCAGTGGAGAGCTGGGACCATGTCCTGCTGGTGTGATGACCATTGCCGGGGTAGTGTTCTCATAACCCTAACCCTAACCTCCCCCCCCTAACAGGGGGAGCATTCCCAACCCCTCAACAAGAAGGAGTAACCTCCCCCCACCACAGGAATAATGGGTCACCCCCTCCACACCATGCATGCATGAGGGCGACCTTACTCCCCCACACCCCCTGTCAGCCACTTCAAAAATGCTAAGTGCTTTATATGGTTAAAAAGAGGAAATTAAAACAATTAGCATTTTTTAGATGGCCAATAGTTGTCAATCAGAAGAGAGTTGTTGATTAGCATTCTGGTTAAGATTAATTGTTGGTACATCGGATGCATTCAAGCATGAAGAGAAAGATAAATATACAAACCACCAGGCTGCTATGTTTAAACCATTAATCTGTCAATCAAAGGCTTGTTAAAGGTACTGCACTATGAAATTGAATGAATGTTAAGCATTTAAAAGGATCTCAGGGGATTTCAAGATTTTAAGTGTTGTAGGCTTTCTCGGAAGGCTCGCACACTTTATAAAGTAGAATGCTTTAAAAGCTTGTGCTTAGGGAGCAGATGTGAGGAAAGGGGATGTCTCTCTGGTTTGCATCTGTCTGATCTGCTCATCAGCTATCAGGCAGAACCATTCAGAGTAAGAAGGTGTTTTAAATGTTTAAAGCGGTCAGACAAGGATGAAGATTTTGAACAGAGGGCTGCCTGAGATCATCACGCCAAGAGCTATCTTCAGGTTGTCCAGGGCTGGAAGGCACAGTCAAGACACTGGGCCCCCATCCTGGGGGGAGGATCTGGGGTCAACCCCTTACCCACAGCCCAAGCCCACACAACTCCCAGAACACTTAGGGTCTCTCCCTCTGAAGCCTGGCAGTGGCAGAGGCGCACATGAGCAATGGGCTTACTTCCTTGGACCCCCCCCCCCCAGCGTCCATTATGCCAGGACTGCGCTTGGCAATACTTGCACCAAAGCCTGCCCAATGGAATTCCCACTGGGTGGAAAGGGGGGGGGGGGGGGTAATCGCATTCAAATGAATGCATATGTGCTGTTTGCATGTTCCTGCCAGCTTGGGGCAGGAAGCCCGCAATGACTAGCGGGGTAGGGTGGGACAGGAGACTAGGGATGAGTCTACCACCCGACTTTAATCCCATTTTGGGGGCAATGCGGGATTCTCAGCCTGATCTGGATTCGCGACCATAGTGGCGGGGAGCAGAGAATTCCGCCCTCAATTTTGTTTCAACCTGGTGAGAAGGTGAGCTAGCTCCTCTTTTATTCCTCCCCCTTTGTTGTAACAAAAGCTTCAAAAAATGATTTTCCCCATGGATACCTTTTCCAGTCCAAATGTATTTGTTACTTTTTAGCAAGGAAACAATCAAACCAAGTTTTCTTGAGCTAAAGATAAAGTAAGTATATCTGTTACTAAAACCCGAGAAAAGAATAATAAGACTTGACAACACACACACATCTCAGAAGTAAGAAAGTTAAGAGACGTTGACTGTGTAATGTTGCAGCTGTTGAAATTAGGTGGTTTCCAGTAAAATTCTGGAGTTGGCTTGGTTCAGTTCTGCACTCTGTTGACGACACAAATTTTGCTTCCAGAGAGAGAGAGAGAGATCTTACTGCTCTCTTCCAGCAGTCTTTTTGGAGGACAGCCTTGTTTCTTTTCCTCTTGCGCATTTGTCAGAGCCAGTTTTAAATGTATTTCTGTATATTCCCAGAAGGGAATTCAATCAGCATGTCTTACATCTCTTGTTGCAGTGATCCAAACATTTTTGATCTTTCATTTCAGAAACCTGTTGACACAGTTTTGAGATATAACTCAACTGGAGGTGGAATTATTTTGACCCCACAGGGTTTTTTTCTGGTGAGGTGTAAAAATCCCCGCTCCCCCAAGGGGTGAAATTCTATGTAACAGACCTGCAAAGCAATTCATATAGACTTTCCAGACAGGTGGCCAACTTTACAGTATCAGGCATCAGGGGCGTCATTCTCCGACCCCCCGCCGGGTCGGAGAATGGCCGTTGGCCGCCGTGAATCCCGCCCCCGCCGAAGTCTCCGAAGGGAGAAAAGTCGGCGGGGCGTTAATGGCGCCGCTGCCGCGGAGAATGTCACGGGTCTGCGCAAGGCAGCCGATTTTCGGCCTGCCGATATTCTCCCTTCCGGATGGGCCGAAGTCCCGTCGACGTGATGACCGTTCACGTCGACGTGAATCAAACCTCCTTTTCATCGGCGTGACCCGGTGCTCCAGGCTCACGCCGACCAGCGAGGAGGTGAGTGACGGCCTGGGGGGTTGGCTCTGGGCAGGAAATGGCGTGGCCGCAGACTGATTGCGTGAGGAGAGGTGTGTCTCGGCTTGTGTGTGTGTGTGTGCGACGGGAGGGGGGGGGGGGGGGAGGGGGGGGGTGGTTAGTGTAGGCTGGGCTCCGGGGGAGTGCCGGGAGGGGGTCCGTGCCGGGGTGGAGGTTGGGGGGGGTCCGTGCCGGGGTGGAGGTTGGGGGTTGGGGGGGGGGGTCCGTGCCGGGGTGGAGGTTGGGGGGGGGGTTCCGTGCCGGGGTGGAGGTTGGGGGTTGGGGGGGGGGTCCGTGCTGGGGTGGAGGTTGGGGAGGGGGTCCGTGCCGGGGTGGAGGTTGGGGAGGGGGTCCGTGCCGGGGTGGAGGTTGGGGGGGGGGGTCCGTGCCGGGGTGGAGGTTGGGGGAGGGGGTCCGTGCCGGGGTGGAGGTTGGGGAGGGGGTCCGTGCCGGGGTGGAGGTTGGGGGGGGGTCCGTGCCGGGGTGGAGGTTGGGGGGGGGGGGGTCCGTGCCGGGGTGGAGGTTGGGGGTTGGGGTCCGTGCCGGGGTGGGTGATGGGAGGGCAAATGAGTTGGTCCACCTGGCCAGGTGCCAGCCTCCAACAGTTGGACCCATGCGGTCCATGCCACCTGGCTGGGGGGAGGAGGGGATATGGGCAATGATGACATGTCGTCGTTCCCCTCCCCCCCACTAGGCCGTCATGTTTTCAGACCATCCAGCGATGTAGGCCGCCGTGGTGGCAGCCGCTCATGTCTATGTTGCCCTGGATGAGGAGGAGGAGGAGGAGGAGCGTGCCAGAGAGGCGGCGCATGCTGCCGCAGAGGGGCAGGCGGCAGCCGCCCAGGCTGGAGGGACACCTGACCGACAGGACGAGGAGGGGGAGGAGGACGTCGCGGCCCCACGGCAACGGAGGCACCCGAGGGCGCCCCGTGTGTACCGGCCCCGGCAGTCATACCAGGACCTCACGGACCGGGAATGCAGGAGGAGACTCCGGATGAGCCGGGAAACCGTGGCACACATCTGCCACCTGCTGGCACACCTGTCACCGCGTGGCACTGGCGGGGGACACCCTCTCCCCGTGTCCGTCAAGATTACGGTGGCCCTGAACCTTTATGCAACGGGGTCATTCCAGGCACCGAGTGGGGACCTGTCCGGCATATCGCAGACATCGGTGCATCGGTGCATCCGGGCAGTGATAGATGCCCTTTACGCCATGGCGCACCGCTACATCCGCTTCCCCGTGGACCGGGCCAGCCAAGATGCCCGGGCCGTGGGCTTCTCTGCCGTTGCCGCATGATGATCCTGCACGTCTGCGCCCGTCACCCAGGCAGTGTACACGACTCATTCGTGTTGTCGCGGTCATCCATCCCCGGCATGTACGAGGGACGCCATTCCCGGCTGAGGGGCTGGTTGCTGGGCGACAGGGGCTACCCATTGCGATCGTGGCTGATGACGCCTATACGATAGCCACGCAATGAGGCGGAGAACCGCTACAATGATGCCCATGTAGCGACAAGGGGAGTGATCGAGAGGTGCTTTGGCGTGCTGAAGATGCGTTTCAGGTGCCTGGACCTCTCTGGGGGTGCCCTCCAGTATCGGTCAGATAGGGTCGGCCGCATCATTGTGGTGTGCTGCGTCCTGCACAACATAGCCCAGCAGAGGGGCGATGTGCCGCAGGCAGAGGAGGGCGGAGTGGAGGAGCAGCAGGAAGAGGCCCAGTCCTCCCCAGATGAGGGGGATGGGGGCAATGGTCAGGGCAGACGGGGTAGACACAGGCGGGTGGCTGTCCACCGTTACCGGCTGGCCCAGCGGGCACGGGACAGACTGATAGACGCCCGCTTCACTGACTAGATGGGCGTGGGAATCGGGTAGTATGGCCACAGACCGCACACCATGACAACAGCCGACCACCCACACCCCCCACCCATCCACCCACCCAGCACCCTCACCCTCCTCCCCAACCCCACACACCCCACCCGCATGCACACCACCCCCCCACCCCCAATTGCCGATCCACCGGCGGCACAACGGGCCGGGCTCACCCAGTTGCGGGTGGACGCGTGTCTATCGCAGGCTATGGAGAATGATGACAACCCGCCTCCGATGAGCTCCTGGCTCTACATCGTTGGACTATGTCTGACCCATGGCCACAGTACCACCATCCACCCGGACCATCCCTGCATGCGGCTGTGACACTGCAGCGCACGGTCCCGTCCTCTGCCCGGGGGATGTTGATGGCGGCCCAGGGGGAAGGGGGCAGACTCACCTGGGGCTGAGGTAAGACCACCCCTCACACACACACTTGCGCTCAACGTACATGACACCCCCGCACACTTTGGACAGAGCACAAAGGCAGCTTCGGTAGGTGTAACATTGACTTTAATAACCAAAGGAGTTCATGCACGTGCCCTAGCCCCTAAAACTCATCTGTGCCCTGCACCCGTGCCAACTTACTCAGTGTCTAATTGTTTGGCCTTACGGGCCCTTTGACTACGTCTACGTGGTTCCCCAGACGGTACAGCAGAACTGGAGGTGGACTCCTGTGATTCCTGCCCTCTGACACTGGATCCCTTTGGCGGCCGTTTCCTGGGGCGTCCTGGCCTAGATGGGCCAGGCTGCGGCCCGGGCGACTGGGATGGCGAGCTGCCAGCCTGTCCTGCCCGTTGCCCACCCGATGCACCTGGGACGGAAGGGGGGGGAGTCCGAGGTGTCGCGGTGTACCGGGACCTCCCCTACAGAGGGAGCCGGGATGGACCACACCACCTCCTCCTCCCTCGGGGTGCCCGATGGCCCCCAGGCCTCTACATGGGTGGGGGATGCGAACGGACTGGCCATCCGAAGCGCCCCCGACATCTGGCGCTGCCAGTCCTGGAGGCCCGTGCTGGTATCGACAGGGGTCTGCAGGTTTGCAGCCATGGAGCCCAGGGGGTTGTCGAACCCTGTCTGCGACAGTGCGACGCCAGCTCGCACATGGCCACTGGCGCCGATGCCCTCAGCGATGGCCTGCTGAGACTGGGCCATGGCCTGCAGAGACTGGGCCATGGCCTGCAGAGACTGGGCTATGGCCTGCTGAGACTGGGCCATGGCCTGCTGAGACTGGGCCATGGCCTGCTGAGACTGGGCTATGGCGTTGAGCGCCTCTGCCATCTGGCGCTGGCACTGGCTCATGGCCTCCTGTGAGAGGGCAGCCATTTCCTGGGCCACAGACGCCGCCTGCACGGAAGGCCCCAGGCCTCGCAAACCGTTCCCCATGTCTGACACCGTCGCACCCATTGCCTCCACCGCGGACGCCACCCGTGCGTTGTCAGCCTGGGTGGCACGCATGACCGGGACCACTCCCAGCTCCTGGACGCGGGTGGACTCCTCCACCTGCGACCGCAGCCGCCGCAAGCCACCCGTCACCCTATTCGCTCGTCTCCGTGTCGGTGGTTGCATCGGATCTATGTGTGGGTGTGGTAACTGCAGGAACCCGGGATCCATCTGGGCGGCAGATGTTCGCTTGTCCTGGGCTGCCCTCCGACCGCCCGGTCCCTCTGCTGCTCCTACCTCCACCTGCTGTACCGGGACGGCTGTGTTGTGCGCACCAGTGAGTGTACCAGACGCCTCATCACTAAAGTGCCCAACCGTGGTGAGTGTTTCTGCGATGGTGGAGGGTGTTGGTGACAGCAGTGGCGTTGTGTCGTGCTCTTCGTCCCACTCTGAGTCCATGGCACTTTGGGGTGGGGGTTCGTCTCCACCCATCCACTCTGAGTCACTGTCCGGTATTTCGTCTTCCCGGGTAGGGGTGTCCTGGGTAGTGCTGTCCCGGGTAGTGCTGTCCCGGGTAGTGCTGTCCCGGATAGTGGTGTCCCGGGTAGGGGTGTCCTGGGTAGTGGTGTCCCGGGTAGGGGTGTCCTGGATAGTGGTGTCCTGGGTAGTGGTGTCCTGGCTCGGATGTGACGGGGGCCTGTGGCTGCCCCCCTCAACGGCTTCTCTGCCGTTGCCGCATGATGATCCTGCACGTCTGCGCCCGTCACCCAGGCAGTGTACACGACTCATTCGTGTTGTCGCGGTCATCCATCCCCGGCATGTACGAGGGACGCCATCCCCGGCTGAGGGGCTGGTTGCTGGGCGACAGGGGCTACCCATTGCGATCGTGGCTGATGACGCCTATACGGAGGCCACGCAATGAGGCGGAGAACCGCTACAATGATGCCCATGTAGCGACAAGGGGAGTGATCGAGAGGTGCTTTGGCGTGCTGAAGATGCGTTTCAGGTGCCTGGACCTCTCTGGGGGTGCCCTCCAGTATCGGTCAGATAGGGTCGGCCGCATCATTGTGGTGTGCTGCGTCCTGCACAACATAGCCCAGCAGAGGGGCGATGTGCCGCAGGCAGAGGAGGGCGGAGTGGAGGAGCAGCAGGAAGAGGCCCAGTCCTCCCCAGATGAGGGGGATGGGGGCAATGGTCAGGGCAGACGGGGTAGACACAGGCGGGTGGCTGTCCACCGTTACCGGCTGGCCCAGCGGGCACGGGACAGACTGATAGACGCCCGCTTCACTGACTAGATGGGCGTGGGAATCGGGTAGTATGGCCACAGACCGCACACCATGACAACAGCCGACCACCCACACCCCCCACCCATCCACCCACCCAGCACCCTCACCCCCCTCCCCAACCCCACACACCCCACCCGCATGCACACCACCCCCCCACCCCCAATTGCCGATCCACCGGCGGCACAACGGGCCGGGCTCACCCAGTTGCGGGTGGACGCGTGTCTATCGCAGGCCATGGAGAATGATGACAACCCGCCTCCGATGAGCTCCTGGCTCTACAGCGTTGGACTATGTCTGACCCATGGCCACAGTACCACCATCCACCCGGACCATCCCTGCATGCGGCTGTGACACTGCAGCGCACGGTCCCGTCCTCTGCCCGGGGGATGTTGATGGCGGCCCAGGGGGAAGGGGGCAGACTCACCTGGGGCTGAGGTAAGACCACCCCTCACACACACACTTGCGCTCAACGTACATGACACCCCCGCACACTTTGGACAGAGCACAAAGGCAGCTTCGGTAGGTGTAACATTGACTTTAATAACCAAAGGAGTTCATGCACGTGCCCTAGCCCCTAAAACTCATCTGTGCCCTGCACCCGTGCCAACTTACTCAGTGTCTAATTGTTTGGCCTTACGGGCCCTTTGACTACGTCTACGTGGTTCCCCAGACGGTACAGCAGAACTGGAGGTGGACTCCTGTGATTCCTGCCCTCTGACACTGGATCCCTTTGGCGGCCGTTTCCTGGGGCGTCCTGGCCTAGATGGGCCAGGCTGCGGCCCGGGCGACTGGGATGGCGAGCTGCCAGCCTGTCCTGCCCGTTGCCCACCCGATGCACCTGGGACGGAAGGGGGGGAGTCCGAGGTGTCGCGGTGTACCGGGACCTCCCCTACAGAGGGAGCCGGGATGGACCACACCACCTCCTCCTCCCTCGGGGTGCCCGATGGCCCCCAGGCCTCTCCATGGGTGGGGGATGCGAACGGACTGGCCATCCGACGCGCCCCCGACATCTGGCGCTGCCAGTCCTGGAGGCCCGTGCTGGTATCGACAGGGGTCTGCAGGTTTGCAGCCATGGAGCCCAGGGGGTTGTCGAACCCTGTCTGCGACAGTGCGACGCCAGCTCGCACATGGCCACTGGCGCCGATGCCCTCAGCGATGGCCTGCTGAGACTGGGCCATGGCCTGCAGAGACTGGGCCATGGCCTGCAGAGACTGGGCTATGGCCTGCTGAGACTGGGCCATGGCCTGCTGAGACTGGGCCATGGCCTGCTGAGACTGGGCTATGGCGTTGAGCGCCTCTGCCATCTGGCGCTGGCACTGGCTCATGGCCTCCTGTGAGAGGGCAGCCATTTCCTGGGCCACAGACGCCGCCTGCACGGAAGGCCCCAGGCCTCGCAAACCGTTCCCCATGTCTGACACCGTCGCACCCATTGCCTCCACCGCGGACGCCACCCGTGCGGTGTCAGCCTGGGTGGCACGCATGACCGGGACCACTCCCAGCTCCTGGATGCGGGTGGACTCCTCCACCTGCGACCGCAGCCGCCGCAAGCCACCCGTCACCCTATTCGCTCGTCTCCGTGTCGGTGGTTGCATCGGATCTATGTGTGGGTGTGGTAACTGCAGGAACCCGGGATCCATCTGGGCGGCAGATGTTCGCTTGGCCTGGGCTGCCCTCCGACCGCCCGGTCCCTCTGCTGCTCCTACCTCCACCTGCTGTACCGGGACGGCTGTGTTGTGCGCACCAGTGAGTGTACCAGACGCCTCATCACTAAAGTGCCCAACCGTGGTGAGTGTTTCTGCGATGGTGGAGGGTGTTGGTGACAGCAGTGGCGTTGTGTCGTGCTCTTCGTCCCACTCTGAGTCCATGGCACTTTGGGGTGGGGGTTCGTCTCCACCCATCCACTCTGAGTCACTGTCCGGTATTTCGTCTTCCCGGGTAGGGGTGTCCTGGGTAGTGCTGTCCCGGGTAGTGCTGTCCCGGGTAGTGCTGTCCCGGATAGTGGTGTCCCGGGTAGGGGTGTCCTGGGTAGTGGTGTCCCGGGTAGGGGTGTCCTGGATAGTGGTGTCCTGGGTAGTGGTGTCCTGGCTCGGATGTGACGGGGGCCTGTGGCTGCCCCCCTCATCGCTGGGTGGTCGCTCCCGCACGTGACGGGGGTTTCGTCTCCCTGTTGCTCCAGGTCTCTCCGTCTCCCGTGGTGTGCGAGGGGCATCCTGCGGGCGTCGCATGCTGGAGGGTCCGGGTCTCTCCGTCTCCCGTGGTCTCCGAGGGGCATCCTGCGGGCGTCGCATGCTGGAGGGTTCGGGTCTCTCCGTCTCCCGTGGTCTCCGAGGGGCATCCTGCGGGCGTCGCATGCTGGAGGGTTCGGGTCTCTCCGTCTCCCGTGGTCTCCGAGGGGCATCCTGCGGGCGTCGCATGCTGGAGGATGCGGGTCTCTCCGTCTCCTGTGGTCTCCGAGGGGCATCCTGCGGGCGTCGCATGCTGGAGGGTGCGGGTCTCTCCGTCTCCTGTGGTCTCCGAGGGGCATCCTGCGGGCGGTCTGCATCTGCGGGGATGGGTGCCTGGACGTTTGGTCCTGCGATACACAATGAAGCATGCATGGTTAGACATCAGGCAGTGATCAGGTGATACGGGGGAGGGGGATATAGGGGAGGGAGGATATGGGGACGGGCTGTTGGTGGCTCACTTGCTCGTGGGGCCCCGACCTCTGCATCAGCAACCTCCCGGTCCTCAGGTCCGCCAGCCAGTTCCAGGGCCCTTTCCTCGTGTACGGTCAGTGGCCTCTCATCAGCGGGCCCTCCTCCAGTCCTCACATGCTCCCTATTGTTGTGTGCGCGCTTCTCCTGGGGGGGGGGGGGGGTGGGGGGTGTGGTGGCAGGGGTAAAAGGCAACAGTGTTAGGCAGGTATATGAATGCACGCCATCGGTTGCGCGTGCATTGCAGAGGTTAAGGTTAGGGCTGGATTCACTTGGGGATATGGGGGAGGGGGGCATATGGGGGATATGGGGGAGGGGGGATATGGGGGATATGGGGAGGGGGGATATGGGGGAGGGGGGAATATGGGGGATATGGGGAGGGGGGATATGGGGGAAGGGGGGAATATGGGGAATATGGGGGATATGGGGAGGGGGGATATGGGGGAGGGGGGATATGGGGGAGGGGGGATATGGGGGAGGGGGGGAAATGGGGGATATGGGGGAGGGGGGATATGGGGGAGGGGGGAATATGGGGGATATGGGGGAGGGGGCATATGGGGGATATGGGGGAGGGGGGATATGGGGGATATGGGGCAGGGGAGGATATGGGGGAGGGGGATATGGGGGATATGGGGGAGGGGGATATGGGGGAGGGGGGATATGGGGGAGGGGGGATATGGGGGAGGGGGGAATATGGGGGATATGGGGAGGGGGATATGGGGAGGGGGAATATGGGGGATATGGGGGAGGGGGGATATGGGGGAGGGGGGATATGGGGGAGGGGGGATATGGGGGAGGGGGGGATATGGGGGATATGGGGGAGGGGGGATATGGGGGAGGGGGGAATATGGGGGATATGGGGGAGGGGGGATATGGGGGAGGGGGGATATGGGGGAGGGGGGATATGGGGGAGGGGGGATATGGGGAGGGGGGATATGGGGGATATGGGGGAGGGGGGATATGGGGGAGGGGGGAATATGGGGGAGGGGGGGATATGGGGGAGGGGGGATATGGGGGAGGGGGATATGGGGGAGGGGGGGATATGGGGGATATGGGGAGGGGGGATATGGGGGAGGGGGGAATATGGGGGATATGGGGGAGGGGGGGATATGGGGGAGGGGGATATGGGGGATATGGGGGAGGGGGGATATGGGGGAGGGGGGATATGGGGAGGGGGGATATGGGGATATGGGGGAGGGGGGATATGGGGGAGGGGGGGATATGGGGTATATGGGGGAGGGGGGATATGGGGGAGGGGGGATATGGGGGATATGGGGGAGGGGGGATATGGGGGAGGGGGGATATGGGGGAGGGGGGATATGGGGGAGGGGGGGATATGGGGAGGGGGGGATTTGGGGGAGGGGGGATATGGGGGATATGGGGGAGGCTCACCCTGCCTGCTCTGACGAGGTCGTTCACCTTCTTGTGGCACTGGGTGCCTGTCCGTGGTGTTAGGGCCACAGCGGTGACGGCCTCTGCCACCTCCCTCCACAGACGCCGGCTGTGGCGTGGGGCAACTCTGCGGCCGTGCCCGGGATACAGGGCGTTCCTCCTCTGCTCCAACGCGTCCAGGAGCGCCTCCACATCGCGTGACTCGAACCTCGGGGCTGAGCAACGGCCAGCCATCAAGTCGGGTGTTGCGGTCGGCTGTTCCGGTCGGGTGGGGGGGAGCTGCGCGGCCTTATGAGCCGTCACGCCGTGCAGCGCATATGACGCTGCACGGCGTGAACCACTGCGCAAGCGCGGACCCCGTTACGTCGCTGCTAGCCCATTTCGGGCCGCAGACTATCGGCCCATTTTTATGACGTGACGCAAGTGGGATTTGCGCCTTTTTTTGCGCCGATCGGCGGACTTTCCGCCGATAATGGAGAATTTCGCCCCTGGTGACTGCTATCATCCATCTTCAGTCAGTGTCTTTATTTGCATTTTTTTCAAAATAGTTTAATATGCCTATGATTAACTGTTGAAGATATAGGTAGTTCTCATTCAGTCATTATGTCCATCATCATGGCACCTCCCTCACACAAGGGAATGAAATGAGATTCACTCTGGTCTTGATAATTAGATGAACCTAAAGCCCTGGATAACCTGCTCATGCATTGCTTCTTTTTTACCCTTTCAGATGATTGGTTACATTCAGTTAAAGATTCGGCTGACATAGGGCTCTGGAGTTGCTTTATCTCTGGTGATAGTCACCTTTGGTCAATAATGTTGTGCCTGTCCCTTGCTACGACGTGGGCTTACATATTGTCCTGAGAGTTTAGTTGTTTTAGTTGACTGTTAGGTCACAGATTTCCAAGCTGTTCTAGGTAACCTGTCAGAGAATTCTGTGCTTCTCCCTGGCCCTATCTTCATGCTGTCTTCCACAAAGGCATTTTAATGAATGGAGCTTTTGCCATCCTCCAATCTGTCGCACAGCATTCTTAAATAAACCAAGAAAACTCTGACTCTCTTGGTCCATCTTATGAGTAGAGCTATCATTCATTTTTACAATTGGGTCATGCACAGCAAGCTCAAGGCCTAAGACAGCCTGTAACTGGTGAGTAATATGGATGCTGGAAGGCCAGCATCAATGCAGGGCAAGAGTGGGGGGTGTTTCATGACCTCTGAGATATATGCATAGTTGGGTATTGGAGAAATTTATTTATTTACAAAGGAGCATAGTACTGGTGGCTCTGGGGAAAGAAAATGCAAATATACATTTGGGAACAGAATGGGGACAAACTCTTTAATTAATGTTTAAGTTCTGTGGAGCCACATGTGCATCTACAATAGCATAATACAAATGGCCTACAGATATGAACAAATAATTTACTTACCATTATATTCTTAGAAGTATGTGATAATCCAGTCACATTTACATTCATACATCAAAATACATGCTATTATCAAAAGCCTTCTTCTGCTTGAATCCAGATACATATGGGCCTACTGGAGCACCATAGTGCTAATATGATAGGGCAGGAATTGTTTTATTGGAATGTGATTGAATGAAGAATCCATAGAATCCATAAAATCCCGACAGTGTATCAAGTCTGCACTGACCCTTTGAAAGAGCACCCCACCTAGGCTCACTCCCCCGCCCTATCCCATAACCCCACCTAACCTGCACATCTTTGGACATTAAGGGGCTATTTAGCGGGACCAATCTACTTAACCTGCACATTTTTGGTCCATGGGATGAAACCAGAGCACCCAGAGGAAACAGACAAGGGGAAAGTGCAAACTCCACGCAGAGGTCACCCAAGGTCAAATCAAACCTGGGTCCATGGCGTTGTGAGGCAGCATTGCTAACCACTGTGCCGCCGTGCTGCTCCAGATCAAATAAGATTTTATCCTGAGCATAAATATTTTCCGAATATGATTGGTAAATAAGGAAATGAAAAAACATTTTACCAACATACATTTTTTTACAGGCAATTAGCGTGGCCTATCCACCTACCCTGCACATCTTTGGGTTGGGAGTGAGACCCATGCAGACATGGAGAGAATGTGCAAACGCCAGGCGGACAGTGACCTGGGGCTGGGATTGAACCCAGGCCCTCGGCGCCATGAGCCATAGTCCTAACCACTGTGCCACCGTACTGACCCCTACCAACATGCATAATAATAGACATGAAGGTATGGATATTCCAGCAGTTGTGGAGATGCCAGGGACCTTCCAAAATGGCAGGTGGGACACAGATCTGGAAATCCTGCTCCCATTTATGACAGACTCCATTTTCACCAGAGGGGAGGGAACTGGGCTGGGATATGTCTCCGACATGTGGGAAACACAAATTCAGCAAAGCTGTTTGACCTCAGCACTGAGTTCAGTCAGATCTTATTTTCGCTGAAGCAAGGGTTTAACCCATAATATGGATGTTAAGAATCTTTATAGAAGTCAGAAATGTTGATGGGAAGTGGATGAGGTTTATAGAACTGTCAAACTCCTATATTATTTGAATGGGCCATTCTTTAAATATTGAAAAAAGAACTGTCTGCCTGTGTCTGCAAGAAAAAAAATCTGTTCCAGAAATTTCAGTAACTGTTCGTTGACATAACCCTAAAGTGCCAACATTATAGCATTCGAAATGCTTGCCTGCTTTCCACAACCTATCATTATCACAGAAGTGCTGTAAATTCATAGTTTAATTGACAGCTCAAATCAATTATTAAAGGATTACCTCCATTTAATGTGGGGTTATGAATTTACATGTTTGTCTTATAATGGATTAAGCACTTGAGGAGATTTAAATCTATTGAATGGACTTCCTGAATAGGAGTTTATTTCTTTACATATTTGAAATAGGTGGTGGCATGATTGGCATGAATTGCCATATATGGACATGAGGATTGGGGAGGTAAGGGGATGTGAGAAGTGAGAGCTAAGAAAATAACTGAGGCAAAGTCCCAGAGTACCAAGGCAGGCCTTTTAAACAACCTGCCTCAGCACTCAGCAGCCCCTATAGCCACCTTTGATCTGCAACCAGGGATGGTGGGCCCAATACCACCTTGTAGCTACTCCACCATTTGGGGCACTTTTTCCCAAGGCGGGTGTAGCGTGTCAGGAAATTTCCCTACTTGTGCTACGGGAGTGTAAGACAGGCCATAAATTCTCACTTGTCAATCTATTCTGTCCCATACAATTGTGATACCTAGTGCATCAGCATGCAGACCTAGGTCATCTACCTGGAGCCAAGTGATACCCTGGGTGAGACATTAAATCAGAGGAAAAAATCATTTCAATTAGAGAAAAGTCAGAAAACCTCCTTTCTGACTTCTTTAGGTGACTAAAACTAGCCCAAGAGATCACATGGATTTAAAAATATAATGCAGGTTAACTACATCTTGATGAGCAGATATCCATCCCAGCCAGAAACAGGATTTAGCTCTCTCTTGATGGAATTCAGTACGTCATTGTTCACCACATAAGGTGGTTCTGCTAATCAGCCGTTTCCTGGGATAAGAAGCACTGACCAACAGCCAACCTGGTTCGTTTTAAGACCATAAGACCATAAGACATAGGAGCGGAAGTAAGGTCATTCGGCCCATCTAGTCCACTGCACCATTCAATTATGGCTGATTTCAACTCCATTTACCCGCTCTCTCTCCATAGCACTTAATTCCTTGAGAAATCAAGAATTTATCAACTTCTGTCTTAAAGACACTCAACGTCCCGGCCTCCACCGCCCTCTGTGGCAATGAATTCCACAGACCCACCACTCTCTGGCTGAAGAAATTTCTCCTCATCTCTGTTCTAAAGTGACTCCTTTTTATTCTAAGGCTGTGCCCCCGGGTCCTAGTCTCCCCTGCTAATGGAAACAACTTCCCTACATCCACCCTATCTAAGCCATACATTATCTTGTAAGTTTCTATTAGATCTCCCCTCAACCTCCTAAACTCCAATGAATATAATCCCAGGATCCTCAGACGTTCATCGTATGTTAGGCCTACCATTCCTGGGATCGTCCGTGTGAATCTCCGCTGGACCCGCTCCAGTGCTAGTATGTCCTTCCTGAGGTGTGGGGCCCAAAATTGCTCACAGTATTCTAAATGGGGCCTAACTAATGCTTCATAAAGCTTGAGAAGTACATCCCTGCTTTTATATGCCAAGCCTCTTGAGATGAATGACAACATTGCATTTGCTTTCTTAATTACGGACTCAACCTGCAAGTTTACCTTTAGAGAATCCTGGACTAGGACTCCCAAGTCCCTTTGCACTTCAGCATTATGAATTTTGTCACCGTTTAGAAAATAGTGCACGCCTCTATTCTTTTTTCCAAAGTGCAAGACCTCGCACTTGCCCACGTTGAATTTCATCAGCCATTTCTTGGACCACTCTCCTAAACTGTCTAAATCTTTCTGCAGCCTCCCCACCTCCTCCATACTACCTGCCCCTCCACCTATCATTATGTTTTATACATAATGTATGTGGGCCTTGGTTTCCTTAATCTATTCTGTTGGCATAATTGGTCTGCATAACCACAATCAATTTTTTTCATTAAATAATAAACTTTAATCAAATTGTACACGTCTACATATCTCTAAAATTTTTGACCCAATATTTGGACCTATCTGGGTCACTCTGATGATTGAAACTGGGAAGTAAACTTGTGGACCTCCTCTACTCCATTTCCAGAGCCTCAATATGTGAAGCCACCAAAACTGGGCAGAGTGTTTCAACTGAGGCCTATCCAAGATCTCCTCCAAGAACAAAATAGTCACTTTGTTTTGTCATGAATTGTCCTGTGTCCACCATCTAAGGCCTTGTTTGCTTTAGCGATAACTTCCTATAAATATTTGGTCACGAGCTTTCAACCATTAAAAAACTCAGATAAAACAAACTATGAGAAAAACAAAGAAGACACAAAGAAAGGTTACATTTTAATCATTGAAATTTCTGCCAATTTTCTTCCTCATGAATAAAATTTCTGGGAGGGAATTTTGCATTTTGTTAAGAAGCTAAATGGTTGATGTTCAATTGATCACCCCTCACGCCTCAACTAATACAACCCATTTTACATTAGCACCAGAAGTTAACACCAGAAACTTCCGTCGAAAATTTATCCATGAGGAAAAAATTTGATACAAAAATGTAATGGTTAAATTGTAGCTGAATGGCTGTAAACATAAATGGCAGAGGGAATATTTTTATAAATGCCTCGTGGAGTTATATCTCTGAGGCACCAGATTTTAGAAGAGTTGTGAATGCCCATGGTATTTAAATGGGCGAGGCTGGTGTCATTTAGAATATATTTGTGCCTGAATGAGTCAATCAATTTAATTTATGTTGTTGTTTGGTCAAATAATTTAGTTCTGCATCAGCAGATTTTTGAGATTTGAAGATTTTTTTCACGAGAAACTAAATGTCAAAATGTTTTAAAAATTGAACAACCAATAAAAAAAACATGGTTAGAACACAATTTTATTCTTATCTGAAAGATTACTGCATTACTGGCCTTGTTTACTGTATTACTCCATGACTACGAATGATATTATTCTATTTGTTCTGTCTTACTTGATGGCATTGTCAACTGTTCTATTTTAGGACTTGGCCAACTGTAATACTCTATGACACAGTTAACTGTATTATTTTACAATGATGTATATTTTCTCTTGCCAGAAGTCATCTCTTTTCAAGCACAATTCAATTTGCAATGCAAGTTTACATTATGGGCCATAAAACCCCGCGCCGGGCCGGAGAATCACCGCAACCGCGCCACGCCGCCCCGACGCCAGCGCACGATTCTCTGAGGTGCGGAGAATCGGCGCCATTTGCACCGGCGCGTTTGGCGCGGCGCCGGCTACGGGCCGCTTTCCGTGGCCATGCCGCCAATTCTCTGGCCCGGGCGGGCCGAGGGCAGCATGGTGGTTAGCACAATTGCTTCACAGCACCAGGGTCCCAGGTTCGATTCCCGCTTGGGTCACTGTCTGTGCGGAGTCTGCACGTTCTCCCCGTGTGTGTGTGGGTTTCCTCCGGGTGCTCCGGTTTCCTCCCACAGTCCAAAGATAGGTGGGTTGGCCATGCTAAATTGCCCTTAGTGTCCAAAATTGCCCTTAATGTTGGGTGGGCTTACTGGGTTATGGGGATAGGGTGGAGGTGTGTGGTTGGGTAGGGTGCTCTTTCAGAGAGCCGGTGCAGCCTCGATGGGCTGAATGGCCTCCTTCTGCACTGTAAATTCTATGATAAAGAGCGGCCGCGCGAAAACGGCAGAGTCCCGCCGGCGCCGTTCACCCCTGGTCGCTGCCGGCAGGAACTCTGCGCGAAGGGTCGGGAGGGGGCGGCCTGTTGGGGGGGGGGGAGGAGGGCTCCATCCCCGGGGGGGGCCTCCGATGGGGTCTGGCCCGCGATCGGGTCCCACCTATCGGCGGGCCGGCCACTCCCCCCCGGGCCTACTTTGTTGCTCGGCCAGCCCCTGAACCCCCACGCCACGTTGCGTAGGGGCCGGGGCGCTGAAGAAGTCCCCCACGCATGCGCGGGTTGGCGTGGCGCCCATTTGGTGCCGGGAAGGGAGGCTGGAGCGGCGTGACCCGCTCCAGTGCCGTGCTGCCCCCCTATTGGTGCCAGAATCGGTTGTCCCCGCGTCCGTTTCGCGCCGTCGTGAAACGCGACGGCGTTCACGATGGCGCGAACACTTAGTCTCCATTTTGGAGAATCGAGCCCCATGTGTCCCAACAACTGTTTAATTATTCAGAACATCTAGGCACACAACAGAAGGAATCAGTTTAGTCTGTTGTGAGATCCATGACTAAATGGGGAGATGGACTTGGGGAATAATAGGGAATAGTTGCCGGGAAGAGGAAAAGGAATTCACACCCACATGCCTATCACTTACAACCCTGGGTCATGGGAAGGAGGGAGATCAGTCTCTCAGGAGATATGCTACTTTGCTTACAATTTTCGTATGATGATCTAGATTAAGCAGTTAATAGGTCTGCTTTGGCTTTGACATATTGTCTGCTAAAGTTCGACTGTTCCTCAGCTAACCTGCTGAATGACAGTGGGATGGATTTTAGTCGAGGTTGGATGATCAGGAAGCCGTTTAAAAATGGTGGCCTGCCTGTATTCCCTTTGTATTTCATGTAGTCTATTAAACAGTAAGTTCAGTCTATTAAACAACCCAATTTCAAATTATGTACGAGGGAACATTAACTCTTTCCTAACATTTGGTGAGGAATGTTTATGAATGGAGAGTGGTCTGTTTATCCAAGGACAAACTAGGGGCTGGGGATTTGAGAACTGCTCAAAATTGGGCCCCAGTGGCTGCATTTTATATGGAGGGAGAAGACAGGCCACCTCTGATGCAAAAGCCTGGGCCAAAACAGTGCACTTCGCCAACTTGCCCACAGCCATTTAATTCCCTATCCCTGAGAACTGCTAGATGTTCAAATGGCCGGCAACTCTCTTGGCCCAGCAACGACACCAAGAGCGGTGGCAATTACTGGAATTTCAACAGTCCATAATGAAGAAGAGGCTATGGAGCCTGGACAGTGGGAAGTCCAAGAAATTCCCGGGGTGCGATTGACAGGGCAAGGAAAGGGAGGAAATGTAGAGGGAGTTCCTTGGTGGGGTGGGTTTCTCCGATAGGCATAGAGTGGCCAAACAGGAAGCAAACTTCTTTGTTTTACCTGGTGGCAGGAACACTTGGTGCCAGCCTCCCCATCACAGCTGAAATACCAGAAGCAGCCAGAGGAGGTCCATAAGTGACCATTGACTGGCCACCTAAGCATCTGAACTGAGCCACAAGCAAGTGAGCCATCTGACCCCCTCCCCACTTTGGGTAAAATGCTGTGGAGATAAGTGGGGGTAAGCACACAACAGGAATGGCACCACTGCCATGAGGCCCTATTTTATGCCCCCCCTCCCGTCTGCCATTTTGGCCCCAGAAAGGGTGTAAAATTCAGCCCCATGTCTTATTTTAATAATAGCTGTCAGCTGTCTCTATTGGTCTCTTGAGGTGCGGCTGGTTATTTTACTTCATTTAAACTTGGGCTGAATTCCTGATGGGCAGGGACACATGCAGAAAGAATCTTGCGGATGGGTAGTGTGGTGTTCTTTGTGTTGCTAATTTTAGGATGCTTGGCGTAGTGTTCACAAAGACCACAAAATAGCTTTAAATTGAACAAAGCTATAAATTTATTAATGCTACTTAATGGGTTTGACACTTATTCCTACATAATACACAGTTGATAATAAACATATAATCTACACTCATCTACTACTAATCGCTACACTATTACATTAACTATGATCTGCTCTCACTCACACTATCTTTCCTTCAGTCTGTTCTCCAGCTTCCTCCTCAAGCTCTCTCCATAAGGCTTAGCTTCAATGTCTTATAAAGATGGACATCTAGCTTCCTCTAGTGGTTGATTTAGACATTACATTAACCCTTGCCTTTCTTTACATTTATGATAATGTCACAGGTAGGAGAAGAGATGTGAGACTAACAGTGCCTAACAATAATGCTGCAGTGCTGGGAGGAAATACTTATTTTTCTGTCAAAAAAACCATGTAAGAAAAACCTCACATCTCTGATGAGGCCCGTTCCAAATCATTGGTTATCCCTCATGTAGATCGAGTAATCCTCAGCAGAACAGGCCTGTTGGCTGCACTTGTCACAGGTCTAACACCTGCTTTAGTTATTCACCGGGAATACCTAGAAAGCTGCCCTTTATCGAGTGGGCACGGATCGTAACCCTGCACCTTGAAATGGGATCTCTTTGCTTCTTTTTATTCTATCCGGGAAACAAGCGTAACAAAGATCAACTTCTCCCCTTACAGTCACTGGAATAAAAACCTATAAACCGAACAAGGAATTAGAGTAGAGAAGCACTTATGCACGCTCATAGTGCCTAGTCCTTTACCCGTAAATTTAAAATTGCTGACAGTTCTTTCATTATTATGAGTCTGTAATGAAACTGAGAGTTTCATGTTAAAATATTTTTGCAATGGTTAGGTGCTCAACCATGAATTATTTTAAATGTCAGCTCCCAATAGCATTCGCTCAGTGTTTTTATTTTTCACCTTGACTTTAAAACAAAGTTGTCAGCATAATTCATTCCTGTCCCGTTCTTTCTCTTCAATAGAAGTCGCGCAACCGCTGATTTATTATGACTGATGCTGAACTAATTTGTGTTACACATTTCATCTGCTCTCCTTTAGGCAAACTCAGCATCGATGGATGTAAAGAGGTTCCCCCACAACTTGGCAGCAATCTGGAAAAAAGGACTCAAGCAATTTTGCTTTCAGACAGTAACCGAAAAACAGTTAATTGCAGAATCCATATTCAGAAACGGGTTAAATATTACAAGCTGTCTCACCAGCAGCAAATTTATCTGTGGATTTTTTAAAGTAAATCTGAAGCTCTGCAGTAATTAATCTGCAGCTCTAATGAATTGTTCAGCTGTGACTTGATAAACCTACAGAAAACATAATATTAGCTCTCAAGAGCCAACGTAAGTACAGTGCAGCGGAGAAACACTTAGGTTAGATGTGATTTCAGGCAGCTTATAGGAGTTGAAGCTTAGCTGAGCAGTAATTGATCACGTCTGCAGGATGCTGACACACCAGCTGTTGAAAATCCCCCAGTGGAGGAGTCAAACCATCCAGAGAAGCTAGATTGGAGGTTTTCAGCTGGCAATGTTACTGCTGAATGGTCACACAGTACTTTGATGAGAAATCTGCTGGAAGATGGATCAAACAAAACTCACCACTTGGCAGTGTTGTATCTATCTGGGCAGCTTGCTCTTCACATTATCCAAAGATAAGTTCTGTGAAGATTGGATGTCAGATTTTCAAGCACAAGTGCCTCTGATCTGAATTTTTAGAAGAATATGTTGGTGGAAACATAAAAACAGCAAGAATTTAGATTTGGATAAAGAGACATTAGAACATAGAACATAGAAAAATACAGCACAGAACAGGCCCTTCGGTCCACGATGTTGTGCTGAACCTTTGTCCTAGATTAATCATAGAATATCATTGAATTTACAGTGCAGAAGGAGGCCATTCGGCCCATTGAGTCTGCACCGGCTCTTGGAAAGAGCACCCTACCCAAAGTCTAGACCTCCACCCAACACTAAGGGCAATTTTGGACACTAAGGGCAATTTATCATGGCCAATCCACCTAACCTGCACATCTTTGGACTGTGGGAGGAAACCGGAGCACCAGGAGGAAACCCACTCAGACACGGGGGAGGATGTGCAGACTCCGCACAGACAGTGACCCAAGCCGGAATCGAACCTGGGACCCTGGAGCTGTGAAGCAATTGTGCTATCCACAATGCTCCCGTGCTGCCCTTAAGAACAAATAAATCTACACTATATCATTTTACCGTAATCCATGTACCGATCCAATAGCTGTTTGAAGGTCCCTAATGTTTCCGACACAACTACTTCCACAGGCAGTGCATTCCATGCCCCCACTACTCTCTGGGTAAAGAACCTACCTCTGACATCCCCCCTATATCTTCCCCTTACATTGCTGGGGAAAATGTCCCAAAGAAATTCCCAGAGATGAAGTAATTGCAAAGTTTTTTTTTAAATGACTGAAAAATGGTCATCGAGAAGTAGGCAGGGACAAAAATAGTCATGGACAGAGACTTGAGAAGGGGGTTGGAGAGAATGATTGTAGAAGTCTTGAGTTTCCAAACACTGACAACAAGGACTTATAACAGACAATATTTTATTCACTAGCTGAGCAGGTGCTCCTTGCTTGCTCTCTGCCCGGACTCTGGGGAGAACTCCCATGGTCCAGACACAACCTTTTTTTGTTGGCATGTCATCATGTCGTCACGTGACCACTCAGTAGCTGTGTTACTCGTCATATTTGGCAGTTGAGTTCAAACCACCCGGAATATGAATTGACTAAGGCTGAATATTGTTTACTATTCCATTCAAAGATGTCAACTGCTGTGTAACCATGGGAGATCCGGGACCTCATGTAAGTGGAATGGTTCTTTGGCTTGATGCGGCTTGCGTGCATTGCATGGTGAACGTCTGGAGACTTCCCTCTCCACGTCGGCACACATGGAGGGCCGGTACAGTGATTCCTTGGGCTAGATTCTCCGATTTGAAGACTAAGTGCTGACGCCGGCGTGGAAACAGTGGCGTTTTATGCCCGAAAAAACGGCGCCAAAGATGCACCAATCCTCTGTCTGGTGGGGGGCTAACGGGCACGCAGCGTAAAGCCCTTGGCCACGCCGTACAACATGGCACCGGCTGCACATGGATCTGGCCTGCCAAAAACTGCCCCCCTTTGACCAGGCCGCCACCCCCGGACCACCCCCCTCCAGTGTCCCCAGCCCCTGCCAAACCGCCCCCCCCCCCTGTGGAACGGCGCTCATGTGGTATCAGTCCATCCTGTACTGATAGTTCATCTCTGATAGTGAAGAATGTCCGGAGCTCGTGGGGAAGCTCCCTTGGGGACTCAGGCCAGCCTTTTATGGTGATGTTGTGAATTTGTCTGCATGTGATGTCTGCCTGGCGGGCATTTTGAGTTCCTGGATTCTATGAGAAGATAGCACCTCTATTGTCATGGTGTCTATGTCTTCATCAATATCTGCCAGGTCTGTAGTGGATAGTAAGACACTGGAGAGGGCATCAGCTAAGTACAATTCCTTACCCCATTTACCAATGTCTCTGAGATTGTAACATTGCAGCTTTAGCATCGTGTGTTGCAGTCATGCAGACGCAGTGTGAAGAAATGGTTATGTGTAGTTGGGGATCTGTTTCAACAGTTGCAGGACGACCATATATGAAGCAATGAAACTGTTGCTAGGCAAAGACTAGAGCAAGGGGTTTGTTTTCGATCTGTGCATAACAAGTCTCAGTGTCAGTGAGGGCCCTTGATGAAAAGGCTGTTGGTCTGCCAGTCTGGATGCCGACTGTGCCAAGTCATTAGCTCGTATGAGTATGTGTGCTTGAATGTCAAAGTGTTCTTGCAGTGGCGGGGCTGAGAGCGTGTGTTTGAGTCTGTTGAAGACTGCTGCGAGGTGCTCTTGCCAGCATTATTTGACATCCTGCAGAAGGATCTGATGAAGATGTCCAGTATCTTCACTGGAATACGGAATGAACTTAGGAAGATTTGCCATAATGTAAAGTTGCCACAGTCCCAGATGACCATAGGCTGCCTTCCCCTTTGAGGGGGGAGAGCTGACTGGTGGTGGTTTACCCTGAGGATCACCACACCTCAGGCAAGGTGGGAAGGGGAAAGCAGCCTATGATTATCCATGATTACAGTGACTTTACTTAGTATATTGCACAAGACAAATCTCTGCTCCTATGTGTTTTCTTAAACTGTGAAAATGCTTTGGGGTGGTGGTGTGTGGGTGGTCAGTTCAGATGTGTGAGAGAACAATATGGTGGGAACTAATCATTTTCTAAATGTTAACAGAGAGGATAGCCCACACAAAGTCATAAACCATTCCGTCACATATGGGATTCTTTCACTCAGTACTTTCAGGCTGTCCCTCTCCTCATTCGTGGCAGACACCAAGGCCTGAATTCTCTTGTCCCAAATTGAGACACAATAGAAGTGAGATGGACAGCAAAATGGCCACTGAGCTCTGTGGCTAAAGAGCCTGGGCATGATTCTCTACCGACTGACGCCAGAATCGCGATTGGGCGGAGAGCCGTTTTTGACGTCAAAATAGTGCCCGGCACCGGGTTCACGCCAAATCGCAATTCTCCGTTGCCTCAACAGCAACGTCAATTTGTTCCAATCCGCACGTACAGTAAACACCATTAGCATATCAGTAGCGGGCCTGGCCCGGTATTCTCCGAGGCCTCTGCGATCCTCGGCCTCCAAGAGTGGGGGAGGAGAGGGGGGGGAATTCCCGATGGCGAGGTTCACTTGTGCTTTCAAAAGTTTTGAGACGGGCGCCGTGGCTGCTGACGTGGAGATAGGGGGCACGGCAAGTGTCCAACATCGCCATAGTGTGCTGACAGTTATGCCGCTGGCCGGAGGAGTTTCTGCCATCTCACTCAACCCTCCCCCCCAAACCCCCAGCCCCCACTGCTCCCCCCGACAGATCCATGTATGGATTGGAGAGGACAAGGGCTACCCTCTGAAGCAATAGATCCTCACCCCTGAGGTGCAATATGAACTGCACCCCAAATGCATTACAATGACAGATGTCTGGTGACAAGAACCTTCATTGTATTTCAGTGCTCAGGTTCTGAACTGACTGGTCCACAGGCTACATAAAGCTTTCTCCATTGTGTGCACGACATCACACTGTTCTTGCATGAGCTCCAGGTGCTCCTACCTTTGGCTCTCCGTGAGGTTAACCATTCTCTGATGGCAGGAGTTTATGCACGAAGCTCAGAGACATTGCCAAGCTTGTCTGTTCCAAGGGCTTCTCCATTCACAGTCCATGAGCCAAACAATTTCAGGGAACACTGACCGATGGTCACACATCTGCTCCTGTGGCTCCAAATACCGAGTCCCAGATTGTGACTCCTGAGGAGTGATTTACAAGTGGAGAATCACTGTGATGGTGCCCCGATCCTCACCCCAAAAGAGCCGTCAACAGAGACCTCGGCCTCAAACACCTCCTCTGTACTTGAATGCTGTGCTCTTCTTCCAGAGTCATCGTATCCACACATGCGTTTAGACCCACCACAGTGTCAGTGTCTTCGCTGGTGGATAGTGCTCCAGCCTGCTGTGACAATGCATCCTCAGACAACTCCTCCTCCTGTTATTGTCTGAGTTATTTCCCGGAGTGGTGGAGTGGCCTGAGATCACTTGGGCCTATGTGAACCACAAGAGGAATTGATGAGAGTTAGCCCTGAAGACACTGAAGGCTCTGCAGCGCTGGGGCCTTTCACACCACCCCGTGCTCGGGTACATTAGGACAAGGAGTGACACAGTGGCACCACCCTACCCACCGCCACCCTCACTAACCATACAACTCACACATGGGCCTCTTGAACACAGTCAAATCTGCCCAGGATGATGGTCTCACCATCACCAATTTGCTTCTTCTACACGGCCCTGGCTATCTCACTGGCCACCTCCTCAATTGTCCTGGTGGTTTTCATCACTGGAGAGCCAATCCCAGTCTGGGCCTTCTCCCAAGGGCTGTGAGCATTTTTCTGCTGTAAGGTCAAGAAGGAAATGGAGAAAAGGCCCTGCAGTCCAACATGGAGAAAAGCAGTTCCTCCAGATGGATTGAGGTAACATGTTGGTGCCACTACTTGTCTCCTTAAGCACTATATCTCAGAGTTACCCCAGGCTTGGTGGTGTCCTGGGCACAGACTTCTCCAAGGACCAGGAGCAACATTGGCTATGCTAAATTGCCCTTAGTGTCCAAAATTGCCCATAGTGTTGGGTGGGGTTGCTGGGTTATGGGGATAGGGTGGAGGTGTGGACCTTGGGTAGGTTGCTCTTTCCAAGGGCCGGTGCAGACTCGATGGGCCGAATGGCCTCCTTCTGCACTGTAAATTCTATGAAATCTATGAAAACATGTGTCCTGTGTCCCCTCAACTGCTGAGTGTGTTGCAGATTGTGAGGTCAAGAACGTGGGGACTTGTTGGAGATTGGAATCACCTTCCCTCGATGTAAAATGTTGTGGATCCGTTTGCAATAGTGGTGATATGTGCAGTGCTCACCTGGCTGCCCCTGCGACATTCTGGCACTGGAGCACAGGAAGGATAGGAATCAGTTTGTGTGTTTGCTTTATGGTGAGTGTAGCATCAGCTGAATAGGTTTACATGAATGTGAGGGTGAGTGAATTCTGGGTTCCTTACCAACGACTTGTCTGAAGGCTTTGTGCCTCACTGTTCATGTGTGTAGGTCATCATGGAATTGGATCCTGCTGTGTGGTGATGTTCTTGGGAGGGACACTTCCTTGCTGTGTTGACTTCCACTGGGATGTTGTGAAGTTGGGGAGTGCCCAGAGCATTGCAGTTGGTGTCCTCATGTCTGAAGGGTGGTCAGATAGAGTTACTGGGAGAGGCACCTCACTTCAGGGATGTGTGCGGATAGCAACATCTGAACTGCTCAATCCCAGCAAGAAAAAAGGCTTCAGGGAGTCTGCAATGGTTTGACTATTTTGTCTATGTTCCCTTCAGCTGGACCATCTTTCATCGGGGAATTAACATGTCAGACAGCAAGATGATTGTGAAGGTCAGTGCTCTAACTCTGTGCTGCAGCCGACACTTTTCATTGGGCGCAATTCAGATAATATTTAAATGAGCCTAATAATATCCTGAAGTCGTATTCACCCGTTGCCCAGGAATCAACAAGTACACCTGAGAGGCATCAACCGGACACCAATTAGTACTGGTTTCCACAAAAATGGACCAAGCGTGATGACGCCTTGGAAGCCATTAGAGCCCACTGGGTTATCTGGGACAGGGCAGGGTAGTACCCTGGCATGCCCCCTCACACCAGGGAACCCTAGCAGTGCCAACTAGACACCCTGCGTCAGAGCCTGAAGGGTGCCTTACCCATGAAAGGGTCGGGGATGAGGGGGCTATGATGGGGCCGCAGAAATGTTGGGGGGGCTGAAGGGGGCCCTGAAAAGTGCGGTTCAGAAAACCTTTCAAAATGGTGCCCCGATCTCTGAGGAGCCGGTCCTGCTGGCGAATTCAGCTCCCCAGTGTCAGAAAACATTCAAAGTGTGACCTGGACCAGGGAGAAATTCCCCAAGGCCCCAAAAATATGGCTAAGTGCTGTTGAATCGTGATCTCCATCTCAACATTGCAGCCCTTGTGAAACACCCCGCCAAATCTGCCAAAAATCACACTTTGAAAATTTTCCGTTGAATCGAGCCCAATATGTATAAAATATAAAGGCTGTTACATTTTCCACAGAATAATAGAAATAATTGTAGAATTCATTCTCCAAAGCACCAGTATGAATCTTGGATACTTTGATTGATTAATAATTGTAAATCAGTTGCCCTGATGTTATGCTCTGCATGGCATAAACATCCCATTTGTTATAAAACAACAAATCCTCTAACTCACCATAAGCACTGCCATCAGAGATCTATTCATCATCAATGTAATTTAGTTCACAGTTCAAGTTGCCTATTTATTGATTACAAGTCAAGCAACCACCTTTCTTTCCCCTGTACTATTTTCTTAAAACTGGAACCATTTTGCAAACAAAAATAAACCATGGTGAGGCTGTCGGCTGGATTCTCCGTTCCCCTAACCGCGTGTTTCTCAGCCGCGCTTTTCACTGGTATTCCCCATTATAACGACCCCACGCCACCGGGAAACCCGCAGATGGGGGGGCTGTGCTGCCGGCAGGACAAGTTAATTGCAACGGCCGGAGAATTCTGGCCTGTAGCAGAGGTTCAGCAAATGGTTGACGTACTAGCACAGATAAACATGGAACAAGAAAAGGCACTTTGGTCAAACAACTTTAATGATATGTGTTAAATAATGGAAGAAAATTGGCGATTTCTTAGTATGCCATTAGTTTCCAAAAGTGACCATTAGAATTTGTGAAGTGAAATAACCCAAAGGTGTTAGATAGTGACTTCTCTTATGCTTCCATCAGTTCTCACTTCAATCCTCAAAATTATTAATGAATCACATCCCTTGAGTTTAATGTAGCAAATGAATGTATTAAACAAACTATGAAGATGTGAATAATCTAACAATGACAAATTATAATTAAATGTTTACAGTGGTAAGACCTTCAACTACTCAATTAGCCAAAACAATGAAAAATATAATCGAATACTGAGCTACATTTACTGCATTAGAACAACAATATACTTCAAAACTATTTCATGGGCTGTACAGCACTTTGCCAGGTCGCATGCTCAAGAAAGGCATGAGATAAATGCATGTATTGCTAAAAGGAGCGATGTGTTGCCAATTCCTTTCATCTTCCATTCTTCAGGACAAACGCAGGAATTCAAAATTTCAAATGATCACAATTTATACCACAACAGAAAAAGGGGCTGATTGGTTGGCAAGTTGACTCTGATTAGCTGAGGCATTGCCAAGAAGAAAGCAATGGGAAACTATAGGCTCCCCAGGCTCCTGGGTGATTCAAAAAAGGTGCAAGGCTTGAACATATGCCTTTTGCTTGCAGAGAACGGATCTCTGCGTATGAATTTATGTCAATCTGGCAAATGTAAATGAGACACGTTATGGGCTCGACTAGTTACCTGAAATTGGTTGTTGGTGTAGGTATCAGCACACTCAAGATTGTTCAGCGAGTGCTGCCCAATCACAGAATCAGACCTAACAGTGGATATTTTGCTTTGGGTTTTGCAAGAACATGCTGGTTGAATATGATCTGTACTCTGCTTATTATGAACCATCAAAGTGACATGTTGTTTGATTCAGTCAGCCAATCATTGGGATGTTTGGCACACTTACCTGGCATCACCGAGCCCTGAAATTCATAATCACTCAGTTGTGTGGTAGGCAGAGTGTCTTTTTGGACTATTTTCCTGTTAGTGGAAAATGCCACTCCCATAGTAGCAACGTGAAATGGCTTGCTTAACCTATTGTTAAATGTTTTTAGATACTTTGCTTTTCCAGGGTATTTTCAGGTAGTCGGGCACTTTTTGAGTCTGAAGGTGAGAGCATTTGACCCTTTTGCAGAATACCCAATGAAAAATGATCTTATCACTTGCCAATAAATCAGCACTCATTGCTCCTGTAGAATAAATTGTTGTGATTGTTTGAAATTTGGCAATCCTGCATTTTCCCTGTGTGAGTGCAAGATGAAAAGCTTCGACAATATTCAAGTTTCATGCTATCGCGTTTTTACCACCAGGATGGGAGGATCACGCAGTTTCTCCCACCTCACTGCTCCACAGGTTGCACTAAATGTGTAAATGTTTCATTCACTCACCAAAAGGCCACTGTTTACCTTCACTGCTGCTAGTCCTAGAATAAAATAAACTTTAGCCAACCTTCTTTCAATAACCTCAAGAATTAATTTATTATGAAATGAAACTTCTTCATTAAAACAAGCTGCAAAACTGGTTAACATACAATTTGCAATCCAGAACTGTAACAATTTACCCTTTTAAAATCCCAACCACACACACACACACAACAAAACAAAACAAAGGATGAAACAAATAAGTTCTCTGCAAAGGTTGGCATAAGGGAATACTTTACAAAAAAGTGTAAAGTTTAAAAAAGTCTTGAAGCTGTTTATTCTGTGTTCCTGCATTCAAGACGATGCCTTGGTCACAATAGTTGTGTGAAAGTCCTATCCAAAGGATCTTATGTGAACTGTCTTTGTTCACTCTTGCATGTCTCAGCTTTGCAGGCTTCAAGTACCAGCCAGCTATTTTGAGATGAAAATTTGCTGGCTGAACAATTGTGGGTTGCATGCAAAGCAAGGAGAGAGAGAGAGAGAAAGAGAGAGAGAGAGAAAGCAGCAACCTTCCTTCACAGTTTTCTCCCAAGAAACACATTTGTTCAAACAGAAAATTCAGCCAGAATTTCTCCCAGGCCAAGTATTTATCATCCCAGGTGTCTTTCTGGTCATTTAGCTGAAGTGATGTGCTTTCTTAGGTAAAAACAGCTTGCTCACAGACCAAAGTGAACTTGTAACCTTTTTTAAAAAAACACACTCAGGAGAATGTCCAGATGTCCTTCAATTTTTGTTTTTAAAACCATGTAAAGCTTGGAGATAAAGATTCTTAACAAAGTGACTATTTGTTTCTTCCTGTTCCGATTACCCACTCACTCTGACAAGATGGTCGGTCCTTTTTTAACAAACAAGGTGGAAATTAAATCCTATAATGCCTGATTGGTACAATTGAAAACCCCAACCACGAGGAGCCAATTGCCTCCAAATGAATGCTAATAAAATATCTTTATTTGACACAATTCATGATGGTGCAAATATACCCACATGTTGCATGAAACAGGTGCTAGGTTTGATGCCAAAACTGTGAATAGTTATCTAATCTTAGGCAAGGCTATAATTACTGAACAATCTCCTTATAAAAGTCCGATTTATATGGCAGACAAAGTCATGTTCACTATGTTAACTTATACAGCATTGAAATAAAAGCAACACAAAGGCTTTAATGAAAAGCAGTATATACAGCGTGGAATTCTTGACAGTAAGGAAAGAGCAGAATGAGCAACATTAACTCAAGGAAATAATTTTAACTTTTATTCCTACTGGGTACATTCAAAGAGACCAGATTTTAATTGGGAAAGAGCATGCAAAATTAGTTCATAAAAGGGGAATGCTTTGGGTTTTTTACATGTTTAAATCAGGTTTCAACTACATTTCTGTTCAAGTTACAGTGACAGAGCAGGAGCAACTCCGAGAAAAGTCCTGGTCAATATGTCGATCTTGCCATCACAACAGAGATCATAGACAAACAGAGGAAGAAATGGCATTTAATCGATAGATTTGATGACAACATCAAATTAACAGCATTCAAAGACAGAAATCAAACTAGATCAGGAAAAAGTTGCAACAGCAGAACTTCAGAAAAGCCCATTGTGAAAAGTGAGTTCAGTTAGAAACGGTTTCACGGGACAAAGTTGATAGCTTGATGATATATGGAAATGAAAAGAATAGAAACAAAATAAATAATGAAATATATGAAGGACAGCAACAAAAGGTGAATGCACACTGATACAGAAAGGGTACGATTCTCCCAGATGTCATTTTGGTTGGGTTTGGCGGGGTAATTCACGCCAGCTTTTTAAGTGAGGGCCATGATTCAGCAATCACGTTGTGCCTGGTGCAGATACAGTGCCATCTGGGCACCTTGGCACTGCCAGCTTGGCACCCTTGAAGTGTCACCTGGCTGCCACCCTGACACTGCCAGGATTCCCAGGTGGTATTGACAGAGTGGCAAATGCACTTCCAGGGTGCCAGGTTGCCAGTGCCAAGGTGCCAATCTGACATTTTGACTGGGCCAGGAATCGGTTCCAGGGATGCCCTGCTGGTATGTGTGGGGTGCGGGGGGCTCAAAGGCCCCCCAACAGGTGTGTTGGGGTATTGGGGGGTTTGGGTGTCACGTTGGGGGGGGGGGGGTCGAGAAATCGGGGCTCCATTTAGAAATGATGCCACAATCTCTTCCTGCACTGAGCAGCTCTGCTTGTCGGAGCTCCTCGGTGTAGGAAATTATGCGAAGTGCGTCCTTGGGGCGTGTGGGGGGGGGGGGGGGGGCGGGGAGCTCCCTGCTGGGGCCGGAAATAGCAACAGAGTGTTGTTAGATAGCGGGGTTGTTCCCGGCTGTATAAAAGTCAGCAACGATCCTGATAATCCTGCGCAGGATGGGCTCTAATTTTAGCGAGAGTGCGATGAGGCTGTTAAATCACGGGCGAGACCAAAATCGAGAACCACAACAGGAGCCGATCTATTTGTGATCTAATCGGCCTGCTCCTATGAGCACCTGGTCCAGGTAACCGTACATGGGGGTGTCTGGCGTACAGGGTCTCAGGTCCAGCGACCGAGATCCCCATTGTGGCTGGGGGTGTGTGGACAGGGCGTGCCGTGAGGTGGGTGTGGAGGAGGAGCAATGCGGGGACTGGAGGGTCCAGGGGTGGATGACGCCGCTGGTTGTCAGTCTCACAACCTCTCCCAATTCTTTTCAGATTTTACGCAGTATGGACGATATCTTGGGCCCAGCGGAAGCTGCCCTAGTGGTGCGCAGGCGCGAGAGGAAGCGACAACAGCAGTGTCGACAGAGGATCGAGGCAACGGCCCATGTGCCGGACCCCACACCCTGAAGACTCGGCTGATCATCAGGACAGGTAAGGACCCAGAGGGGGATGCCGCCAACGGATCAAGGTGTACAGGCATAGTTGGTTTTTTGAACAGATGACAGTGTGTGCCGCAGGAGCCTCTGCCTCAACAAGGGGATAGTGCGGTACCAGTGCCCTATGCTCGTGGTCTTGGCACGACATGGAGAAAAAGGATACCCGCTCCCGATGGCCGTCAAAGTCACCGCAGCCCTGAACCTTTTCGCCTCGGGATCATTCCAGAGCTCGAGGGAGCAATTATGTGACATCACACAAGTTACAGCCCACAAGCTGGGCTGGTTTAGCACAATGGGCTAAATCGCTGGCTTTTAAAGCAGACCAAGGAGGCCAGCAGCACGGTTCAATTCCCGTACCAGTCTCCCCGAACAGGCACCGGAATGTGGCGACTAGGGGCTTTTCACAGTAATTTCATTAAAGCCTACTTGTGACAATAAGCGATTTTCATTTTCATTTCAAGTACATCCATGAAGTCACAAATGCCTTGTTTGCCCGGGCAGTGGACTATATAAACTGTGATGTGGAGATGCCGGCGTTGGACTGGGGTGAGCACAGTACGAAGTCTTACAACACCAGGTTAAAGTCCAACAGGTTTGTTTCGATGTCACTAGCTTTCGGAGCGCTGCTCCTTCCTCAGGTGAATGAGGAAGGAGCTGCGCTCCGAAAGCTAGTGACATCGAAACAAATCTGTTGGACTTTAACCTGGTGTTGTAAGCCTTCGTACTATATAAACTGTGACATGGACCAAGCCTAACAAGATGCCCAGGCAGCAGGATTCTCTGCCATCGACGAGTGCCCGAGGTCCAGGGGCTAATAAATGGCACGCATGTCACCTTGCGGTCACCGGGCCATCAGGGTGAGCACTACATCAACAGGAAGGGATTTCACTCCCTGAACATCCAGCTCGTGTGTGACCACCAGATGAAGATCATGCACGTGTGTGCACGCTTCTCAGGGAGTGTGCACGACAGCTGCATCCTGGGGCAATCGGACTTCCCATTCCTCCTCAAGGACCACCCCAAAAAAGCCAGTTGGCCCTTGGCAGATAAGGGGGGCGGGATTCGCCAATCCCGCGGCAGAGTAACCACGCCATCGTAAACGCCATCGCACTTTACGACGGCGTCAACGGGCCGCTCCCACGACTAATTCTGGCCCCTCCAGGGGGTTTAGCACAATCGGTGGGTCGGCCACGCAGAGCAGCCCGTGACTGGCGCCGCACCAACCACGCCAGCGCCTATGGCGCCGACTGTCCGCTCTGCGGAGAATCGCATGCGGCCATCGGGGCGGGGTGGCACGATTGGCGTGGCCCGCCGGCGATTCTCCGACCCGGCGCGGGGTACCCACTAATGACCAGGCAAATGAAGCCAGTAAAGGGGCTGGTGACCGATGCAGAGACCCAATATAACGAGGCGCATACAGCCATCTGGACTGTCATTGAGCGGTGCATCGGACTCTTCAAGATGCGATTCCAATGTCTCGATCGCTCTGCTGGTGTACACCTCCCAGAGAGTCGCCCGTTTTGGGGTGGTCTGCTGTGTCCTACACAACCTGGCACAGCAGCAGGATGACATGCTGGAGGTGGAGGAATATGTGTCCATGTCTGAGAAGGAGGATGAGGAGGTGCTGGACCAGGAGGAGAAGCCCAGAGAGGACCCGCAGGACCGCCGGATGATGAAGCACAGGCAACAGCAATGGTCGGGCAAGCGAAGAGGGCCGGGGGGCCCGCATCCTTGCCAGCTTCACATAGGGCCGGACAAGGTCACCCATCCCCACCATTTCCCACCCTCCCAATGTCTGTGTAACATCACTCCAGGGTGATGGGACTCTGCCGGCACTGTCAGTGGGTCACTGTCGAGGACAGGGTGGGGTGATGATAACCTGCTGTGAGCTGAGTGCCAGTGCTCCTCAATCATTGCCTTAGTCTGACCCCTGCCTGTCTGCTGAATGCTCGACATACCCATCATCTGAATGTGTTGTGGAGGGGGGTGAAGAGGCATCCAGGACCTCCGTGACCGGGGAGATGGGGCATGGGATTGGTGCTCGGTCCGCTTTGTGGAAGAAAGTGCCTCGCATTGCACAACCCTGCCCTGTCCTCAACAAGTCCGAGCCTCCCAATGTGGCAATCATGCCTAGAGGCCAGTACTAATTGTTTCCTGATTGAGGCCTTGCCGCGCGGCCGGTGACTTCCGGGAACTGGGAGAATGCGGCCTCAAACGGGGCACGCATATTCCGATGAGCCTAATGGCTCATTTAAATATGGTTATCTGCATCACGCCCAATGAGGGCGTGATCCAGATCACGCTATGCATAGCAAGTCGAGTCACTTGCGATTGGCTGGGTGCCTGGGACAAAACCTGTTTTGGGCCTCACCCAACACAAAGGGATCTGCGTCCGACACAAAACGGTGAGAAAATCACGCTCAGTAGATCCAAAATCAAACACGGAATGGTTAATTTCTTTATCATCAGAATTAGAACAGATTTGTTCGTGCCAAAAAGAGGTGTAGTGAAAAAGATTAATTAATCAAACCAAAAGATAGAAAATAAATGAATTGTTACTTATTGATCTCGAGGCAATCCATTAAATTATGTACTGGCTTAATTTTGTCAGAGTGGTCCAGCATATTTAAAATTAATTGATTATTATTTATAAACAAGGCATGGAGGAGATGACTTAAATGAATTATTTGTGAGCGAGTCTGTGACAAAAGGATAATCACTTGAACTAGCTGTTGGTTACAGTCAATAGAAGAAATTGATTAAATTAATTATTCAACAATTTATTATGACAAGGAAGCTGACTGAAATGATTGGTTCTTCTACATTGGATAGAAAGAGTGAATAAATTGATTGAATAAATGAACACGTTGATGGTTTTATTCAATGAATGATAAGTAGGTTTTAGCTCGACAGAGTAAGAAATCAGTGTAAGGCCGTTGATTAGCTCTCGACACCATGGTGAAATACAGGCAGGAGTTGCCTCACAAAGGGCTGATTTCCAGGATCTTAAGTCGAACTATTTGATGTGTTATCTCTGATTAAGGTCATGAACCGCTGGCTGGACAGCTGATTCGTGATGCAGAACGAGGGAAGCAGCGCAGGTTCCATTCCTGTACAGGCTGAGGGTATTCATGAAGGCCTTTGCAACCTTGCCCCTCACCTGAGGTGTAGTGATCCTTGGGTTAAATCACCACCAGTCAATTCTCCCCCTCACAGGGGAAAGCAGTCTATGGTCATCTAGGTCTACGGCTACTTTGCTTTGCTTTTTAGTACATTCCACGTAATGTTGTTTTTTAAATTTAAAGTGCCCAATTATTATTTTTTTCGATTAAGGGCTATTTAACGTGGCCAACCCGCGTAGCCTGCAGATCTTTTGGATTGTGGGGGTGAGGCCCACGCTGACACGAGGAGAATATGCAAACTGCACACGGATAGTGACCCAGAGCTGGAATCGAAATTGGGTCCTTGGCGCCGTGAGGCAGCAATGCTAACCACTGCACCACCGTGCCACCCTTCGTTCCATGTAATGTTGACATAGAATTGCATGTTATGGGGTTAACTATAATTTGGAACCAAACAGTCAAAATTTGATGAGAGCAGACTCATGCCAATTAGATGATGTTATCTGAATAAAGATATGCCAATGGCCAAGGGGTGGGAACATCAGAAGGGGTGGAGACTCAAGCAGGTGTTCATTAAAAAAATGCCTTTAACGCTGGTGGGTTTCCCTGCTCGATTGTCCAGTGACAGAACAGGAATCCTGACTTTAAAAGTCAGGGACCCCCAATTATAGTATTTTGAATCTTATTATCAGACCTTTACACCTGATCGTACCCGCATGTTAAACTGCCTACTCACGTCGGCCTGAGGGCGCATTGCCATGAACCACGAAAGGTCTCTCATGCAGTGCAACTGGTGAGCATATCTCGCCGGAGTCGCACAGGTGAGTACAGCCTCCAGGGGGGAGAGGGTTATGCCCATGCAATGTCAGGGTTAAGTGCTGGGGGCAGTTCCAGGGAACAATGGGGGGGGGGCGTGGTTCCACGGGGTAGGTGCCCGGGGTTCCCTGGTGATGGAGGGGGGAATGGTCATGGGGGGGGGGGGGGGGGGAAATCCGTGGTGAGGGTGGGGTGGGGAAGTTCCGTGGGGGATGTTTCTTTTATCTTTTATTTTAGATTGGGCCAATTGCCTTTTAAAAGCCTGTCCCACCATCGTGACGTTGTGGGACCAGTCATTTCCATTCTTTTTCACAGAAGTGTCTGAAAATACAAGGGAAACCCGGCAAGGCAACCGGTGGGCTGCCCTCCATTTTTCCCGCCTAAGACAGCACTTCGGAAAAAATAATCGGAAAATTCCGTCCCACGTCTGCTAACCGTCAATATAGAAGAGCCACAAATGATTCCAAAGCTACAATGCATCGGCAGAGAGCAACAGGGAATTATGAATGTGAATAAAATTTCCAACTTGTTTGAATCACTTACCTCATCCAAGATACCAAGCATGGGAGAAGCCCCGTGAAGAATAAAAGGAAAAGTATTGTTGTTCACAGTTGCATTCAGGTTGATCTTCATTTTGCTGTTATGGTTCATCCTGCACAAATTCCAATTCATCCAAAATGCTGTGGCTTGTATCCTATCCTGTATCAGGTTTTTTTTCATCCTTTCCTTGTTGACTTTGCTATGGGTCCGGGTTTACAGAACCCCAAAGTGTTTCATGGAGTTCAACCGACCCACAACCTTTAATAGATTGTGGTGTGGGAAGCACACAGCGTGATACAGCAGAGATGGACAAATGGTTTTTAATGCAAAACAATGTTTATTCTATGAACTCAAGTTAACCTTTTAAAAACAAACATTGAATATCTTAACACCCATTACTTCAAAGATAATCCCAAAAGACGACAACACTAAATAATCCTTCAAACTGTTCCTTTAAACATCCAAAAGACTTCAAACCTTCAAAAATAAGAACACATTAGGTTACATTCACTATATTTATAGTCCTTGGATTGCAGACATCAACAGACCAGCTCTGTGTTTCTTCCTGCAGCTCTCAGCAAAACACACAGGCACTCCCAGCTGCCTTCTCAAACTGAAACTCAAAGAAGCAGAAGTGAGCTCAGCTCCCCCCACCCTCTGACATCACTTCAGTAATATGATCAGCTCCATCTCTTAAAGGTACATTGCTTAAACATCAATTTCTTAAAGGTACTCTCACATGACACCTGCCCCCAAGAAAAAAAAATAAACCATCAACTTCAAGATGGTTTCATTTTTCACCTTTGCACCATCAATTAAGAAATGCACACGGTAAAAGCACTTTACCGGTTCAAAAATAAACAACACACGCAAACAGGTATAATAAATAGTCAATTTTTTTTTTTTCGTTCTTCTTCCTCCAACCAAAATCCTTCTCGATTGACAGTCACTTTGAACAAGAAAGTCTCTGCATGATCCATCCATTCCTCTGCACATCAGCATTTCTCTTTAAAGTTAGATACTTCAGTTCAATCTGATCACAGAGTCCCCTGCAATTCTCCAATACAGGAGCATCGGTTACCACAGTTTTCAGGCAGTCAAATGCCTGTTGAAAGTCCGCTGTCCATTGAGCTTTTCGACGTTTCATCAGCAAGTCCATCAGTTGAGCAACCACACTACAAATCTTTTGCACAAAGGTTCAATCAAATCCACTCATGCCAAGAAATCGCATTATTTCCCTTCGTCTTGAGGGTATCGGAAACTCCTCAAGGAAAATGATTTGGGCTTTTCCAACTTCACTTCTGGCTTGGTTCCCTGAAGTCGATCGAATAACTACATCAGATGATGTAAATGTTCTTTCCATGTCTGGCTGAAAACTACCAGATCATCGATATATACCGCCCAATTGGGTAATCCTGAAACAACTGTATTAGTTAACCGTTGAAATGTTGCTGGGCGTTTTTCATGCCAAATGGCATAACTTTGAATTGGTATATACCATCTGGAGTCACAAAAGCTGAAATCTCCTTCACCCTTTCGGATGAAGGTACCTGCCAGTAACCTTAAAGCAAATCCGATTTGGAAATAAAAGCGGATTGTCCCACTTTCTCAACGCAATTCTCCAAACGTGGGATAGGATAAGAGTCCGTTCTTGTAACTGCATTCACCTTTCTATAGTCCACACACAACCATTGGGTACCGTCTGGTTTAGGTACCATCACTATGGGTGAGCTCCATTGGCTGCAACCCACTTCAATTGTGCCATTTTTAAGCATACTCTCAATCTCTTTGTTAACCTGTGCCAATTTTAAAGGATTAAGTCTATATGAAGGTTGTTTGATAGGAACAGCATTTCCCATATCTACATCATGTATAGCCATTTTAGTACTTCCCAATTTATCTCTACAAACTTGCCCATGTGATATCAATAACTCTTTCAGGTCAATTTGTTTTTCCTCTGGAAGGTAACTTAACAATTCATCCCAATTTTTAAGAACATCCTCATTTTCCAATTTAATTTGAGGTATGTCAAATTCACAGTCATCTGGATTTGGTTCGTCACTTTGAGTTAGAATCATTAAAACCTCCTTGTTCTCTCCTTCCCTTTCAAAGGACCTTTTAAGCATATACATATGACACATTCGGTGAGTCTTCCTTCTATCTGGTGTTTTTACCACATAATTCACCTCACTTAATTTCCTTTCAATCTGATACGGTCCACAAAACCTAGCTTTTAAAGGCTCCCCTACCACTGGTAATAACACTAAAACTTTATCTCCACTGGCAAAACTACGAACTTTCGATTTCTTGTCCGCTACCCGTTTCATCACATTTTGTGCAACTTTCAAATGTTGTCTCGCCAATTCACCTGCTCCATTTAATCATTCCCTAAAATTTGACACATAATCCAACAATGTAATTTCCGATTTTGCACCCACCATTTTTTCTTTAATCAATTTATGTGGTCCTCTTACCTCATGACCAAAAATTAGTTCAAAAGGACTAAATTTGGAAGACTCATTCGGTGCATCCCTAATTGCAAACAGTACGAATGGAATTCCTTTATCCCAATCCTCTGGATAATCTTGACAATAAGCCGTCAACATTGTCTTTAATGTCTGATGCCACCTTTCTAATGCTCCCTGCGATTCTGGGGGGTGCACAGTTGGTTTAAATTATTTTATTCCTAAACTATCCGTAACTTCTTTGAAGAACTTTGAGGTAAAATTTGATCCTTGATCCGATTGAATTTCTGTGGGTAGTCCATATCTAGTAAAGAATTTAAGTAACTCCTCCACAATCTTTTTAGCTGTAATATTACGTTCTGGAATGGTCTCTGGAAACCTAGTAGACACATCCATTATAGTCAAAAGATATTGATTCCCACTTTTTTGTTTTAGGAAACGGTCCTACACAATCAATTAGGACCCTTGTAAAAGGTTTCTCAAAGCTGGAATGGGTATTAAGGATGCTGGTTTTATCACTGCTTGAGGTTTCCCTATCACTTGACATGTGTGACATGATTGACAAAATTTAACTGCATCTTTATGTAGTCCAGGCCAATAAAAATGTTTCTGGATTTTAGCTTGAGTTTTCCTTATCCCCAAATGACCTCCCACTGGTACCTCAGGTGCCACTCACAACACCTCCTTTCTATACCCTACCGGCAATACAACTTGATGAACTTCTGCCCACTTTTCATCCGCCTGCATATGTACAGGTCTCCATTTTCTCATCAAGACATCACTTTTATGATAATAACACTCTGGTATACTCTCAGATTCCTCTTCCGTATATGCTTTCTGATATATCCGTTTTATTTCTACATCTTTCTGTTGTAACTCCACCAATTTCCCTGAACTAAAAATATCCACCTCAACCTCCACCTGTTCTCGTTCTTTTTCAACCATCTGATCAAAAATCGTCTCTGATAATTGCACTTCAACTTCATCTTCACTCTTTGATTTCTCCTCTTGTCGTAACCTGTGACTTTGCGACCTTGTTACTACACAATCCGGAAAATCCCAGGATATTCGTCCTTCAACACTTCAGTTGTCTGATTTTCCACTGGTTTATCAACCACAGTAGGCATCACTCCCACTTGCGATCCAGATATATCATTACCCAAGATAAACTGTATTCCTGGACAAGATCATTTCTCTATTACTCCTACTACCACTTCACCACTCTTCACTGGACTTTCCAACCTTACCTTATATAATGGAACACTACTCTCACCCTGAATTCCACATATTACCACCTTTTCCGGCAACATTCTTCCCAAACTACATAATTCCTCATCTCTAACCATTAAAGATTGACTAGCTCCTGTATCTCTTAAAATTGTGACTTCTTTAACTGCTCCTCCTGATACACATGAGTAAACTTTACCCACACAAGTAAATTCTTTAAAGACATCTGGCACCTTCTTATCAATTACTTGTTGAACAGGCTGTACAATCGTTTGCACCTCCTTCGCTTCCCTTGGGCTTTCCTTTACCACTCCAACAAACCCCACTGTCTTATCCTGTTTTACCACATCAGCCTTCCCAGTGCTTTTCTTCAACCACCAACGCTGTGACTTTACGTGGCCTAGTTTATTACAGTGAAAACATTTGAAACTTTTCATTTCTCTTCCACCCTCCTGGATTTCTTTTTTAATCTGAGGTACACTCGCTTTATTATCTCCCATCAGATCACCTTTACCTTTACCACTTGAGTATTTCTCATGTCCCCAGTTTCTATCCCTCACCGGCTGAAACTGATGTTAGAAACCAAGCCTTGATTTACGAAATAATTCATAATCATCTGCCATTTCTGCTGAAACTCTCACAGTTTTAACCCTCTGCTCTTCCACATGAGTTCTCACTACATCAGGAATTGAATTTTTAAACTCCTCCAAAAGTATAATTTCTCTGAGAGCTTCATACGTTTGGTCTATTTTCAAAGCCCTTATCCACCTATCAAAATTACACTGTTTGAGCCTTTCAAACTCCATGTATGTTTAACCAAATTGCTTCCTTAAATTTCTAAACCTTTGTCTGTAAGCTTCAGGCACGACCTCAAATGCACCTAAGATGGATTTTTTCACCTCCTCATACGTTCCAGATACGTCCTCCAGTAGTGCTGCAAACACTTCACTAGCTCTACCTACCAGCTTTGTTTGAATAAGTAATACCCACATGTCCTGTGGCCATTTCATGTGTTTAGCTACCTTCTCAAATGAAATGAAAAAGGCTTCTACCTCCTTCTCGTCAAACCTTGGCAATGCTTGGACATATTTAAATAGATCCCCACCATGTCTTCGACTATGATGCTCTGTCTCACTATCCTCACCAATCTCATCCAACTGTATGTTTCCCTTTGCGTCTGCCAATTTTAACTGATTTTCATGTTTCATTGCCATTTTATGAAGTTCAAACTCTCTCTATTTTTCCCTTTCCTCTCTATCTATTTCTTTTTCTTTGTTTGTTTCTTCTCTCTCCTTTTCTTTTTCCTTTCTATCTCTATCTCTTTCTTTGCTTCTTTCTTCTCTCCCCTTTTCTTTTTCTCTCATTGCATATTCAAGCTGCTTTAATTCTTTTTCATGTTCAAATTACTTAATCTGCAACTGGACCTTTGCCATTTCTAATGAGTCAGAATGTATCTCAGGCAAAATTAAATGCTCAGCTACCGCGGTAAGTACCTCATCTTTTCACATTTTGCCAGGCAATGTTAACTGCAATGCTTTTGCCAAAGTCTGCTTTTAGTCTCTGTCCATAAGGCATTGCGTGTTACCATGTCCACCCCCAAAAACTCCTGAGCCCCTGAAAGAGCCATTGTCCACAACACACTCCCCACTTAAACTAAAATACCACACCTGAAAAGCAACCACAATATGGTCACCCCTCACTGTCTTTAAGTTTGTTAAGCCAATCCAATTGATAGACTTTTATCCCGGACGAGTCCCCAATTGTTATGGGCCAGTGTTTATAGAACCCCAAAGTGTTTCATGGAGTTCAACCGACCCACATCTTTTAATAGATTGTGGTGTGGGAAGCACACAGCGTGCTCGCCAGGTGTGATACAGCAGAGATGGACAAATGGTTTTTAAAGCAAAATAATGTTTATTCTATGAACTCAATTGAAAATTGAAAATCGCTTATTGTCACAAATAGGCTTCAAATGAAGTTACTGTGAAAAGCCCCTGGTCGCCACAGTCCGGCGCCTGTTCGGGGAGGCTGTTACGGGAATTGAACCGTGCTGCTGGCCTGCCTTGGTCTGCTTTCAAAGCCAGCGATTTAGCCCTGTGATAAACATCCCCAGACAAGTTAACCTTTTAAAAACAAACATTGAATATCTTAACACCCATTACTTCAAAGATAACCCCAAAAGACTACAACACTAAATAATCCTTCAAACTGTTCCTTTAAACATCCAAAAGACTTCAAACCTTCAAAAATAAGAACACACCAGGTTACATTCAAAATATTTATAGTCTTTGGATTGCAGAAATCAACAGACCAGCTCTGTGTTTCTTCCTGCAGCTCTCAGCAAAACACACAGACACTCCCAGCTGCCTTCTCAAACTGAAACTCAAAAAAGCAGAAGTGAGCTCAGCTCCTCCCACCCTCTGACATCACTTCAGTAATTTGATCAGCTCCATTTCTTAAAGGTACATTGCATAAACATCCATTTCTTAAAGGTACTCTCACATGACAACTTCCAATAGTTCCTTTTAAGACCAGAATATTGGTTTCAAAATTTTCAACCCGATTCATGTTTTTAAGTAAATGAATAGCCATCAGGGAGCTATTAGTTCAATTGGCCAAATGTCTTGGGTGTGGTTCAGAATAACGGTAACAGCGCAAGATTCAATCCCTGTTCTGAATTAGGTAGACTTGGGGCCTGCCTCCTTGCCCTGCCCCATAATTAAGTCATGGTTCAGTGATCGTCAAATAGTGGAGGATGCTACCTGGGGGAGGAGCAATGAATAACCATGATGTTGACACATCATAAGCACAGTCACAGCAGCATCAAAATGGAAGGCATAGAAAGACAAATAGAAAATGAACACACAGGGTGTGTTTTCCGATGGAGGAGGCAGCACGCCATTGGCCACTGGCGGGATCGACAGGTCCCGCCAATGTCTGCGGCGTGTGCATGGCTCACCCGCCCCGCCATCAGGGAACGCACCAGGGGGGGATCACCTTTGGCGGAACGTGAAGGGCCATAAATCCCACCAACAGAGCGAATATGTCAGTATTTTACAATGACTTTGGACCAATATCACAACTGCACAATCACCGTGGTGCTTAAATTAGAAACTGAACAACAGGAATGTCTGGACATGTTGGGAATGTAAATGATTTTAGCACAGTCTGAAGCATGGAAATATCTTTAATCTCAGAATTGGATTGCATATTGTCATCTGGATACCAAGCTTCTTTCAAAAATTATCTTCTAAAATTTAAATTTTTGACAACGTGAGCAGAGAGACACATTTAATTTTAAATGAACCATCTGACTGTGCACATAGTAACTTTAGCAACCCTGTTGTTTGCTTGCTCCAAGATCTAATTTTACATTTTTCAACACTGGTGTTTGAGAGCTTTGACAGATTTTGTCTTTATCTTGAATGTTATGCAATGTACTTGACGAGAGAGACAACGTTCCATTCTGTGTGTTTAGATTTCCCCATTGTCAAAACCATCAATCCCGTGCAATATTGATCAATCATTTTATTTACATATTGCTTTGTGTGATGGAAGACAATTGTTTAGTATATTTTTAATTTTCTCAGGTGCGAAATACTTTGTGAATGTGTTTTTTGCTGAATTGTAGCCATTTTGCCTAGGTGTAAGAGTCTCAGAAATATCTTCCAATTCTTCACCTCCATTGTGGAGAGGTAAGGCATTTCCTCTTTGGTCATCCAAGATTGCAAAACCTGCCTTGCACCTTTGAAAAGCCCTGACAATTTCTGCTAATGTGGGAATCCAGATGGTGGGCAGGATCCTTTGGTCTCACGACCCATTGCGAGTGAGAATGGAAAATTTGATGATACAGCCAAAACTCCATTCACTTTGAGTGGCATCAGAAAGTCCCAGCCATGAATGACAACGGAAAATTTCAGCCAATGGCTCCAAATGCAGATAAAAAGGTTGTTTGATAATGCCATACTGAGCTGCAATGCTACGGTCGTGCATGATCAAGGATCTGGGATTGCATTTCTTTCAAAGAAACACTTTTCTGTAATGATCTGAGATTATTATTCTTTTTATTGGATGGGTATTTTGGCGAAGTGTGTGTGAGTGTATGCATGAGGGCTTGAATGTGTGTATGTCTGTGCTTGTGTGTGCATGCATGGGTTTGTGCATGCGTGTGGTGTGCGTGTGCATATGTGTGTGTGCATGCATGGATTTGTGCATGCATGCAGTGTGTGTGCATGAGTGTGTGTTCATCAGTGTTTGCATGCATGGGTTTGTTCATGTGTGTGCGCGTGTGTGTGTGTGCATGAGCGTGTGTGCATGCTTGAGATTATGTATGCATGCGGTGCCTGAATGTGTGTGTATGCATGTGGTGCCTGAATGCGCCTGTGTGCATGTGATGTGTCTGTGCATGCATGTGGTGCTTGAATGCGTGTGTGTGTGTGCATGCAGTGCTTGAATGTGCTCATGTGTGTATTCATGTACACAGTGCTTGAATACATGTGTGTGTATGTGCATGCATGCAGTGCTTGCATTTGTGTGTGTGTGCATGCATGCGGTGCTTGAATGTGCGCACATGTGTGCGCATGAGTGTGCATACATGCGGTACTTGAATGCACAAGTGTACATGTGTGTGCATGCATGCAGGCAAGGGCAAGTCAGGGATGAGGGGGTTTGGTAATGGTGGTTGGAAGGTTGGTGTTTGGATGCATGGAGGAGTGGAAGATAGATCCAAAGGAGGACAGAGAATGGGATCGGGGCATGGAGGTGCGAGGTGGGAAGGGCCTGTTCTCCTGGATGTGGTGAAGGTGGCGTGGAAGAACAGTCAGGCAAAGTAAAGAAATGAAGAGCCGAAAGGGCAGTGTCAGTATCGTCCACATATCGATCCATGTTAGGTTTTGAGTTGACCTGCAACATTTCAATTATTCCCACTGACAGTGATGTCAGACAATGGGGCGGAATCTTCCCAGAATTTGGCAATGTGTCAGGGTCACACTGAAACCTGCCATGTAACTCTCCAGTTGCATCGACCAGTTTGCTCGCCAAATCTTGAGCCTAATCGACAGAAGAAAATGAGTAGGCATGGTTTATGCTGTCACTCTGGTGGGGCAGGGCCTCATAGTGCCGACAACCAGCTCCAAAAGGGTCGGGGTGGCATCTTTAACCAGCAGTTGAACCGCAGTTGAACAGCCCTCAGCCCTCATTACAATCGTATCGGGGGTTCCCCCGCCAACAATCTTCTCCGGCATTCCTCTCGCTTCCCCCCCAACAATCCTGGACAACGCTCTGCTCCCGCCCCCCCCCCCCCACCTCCCGTCCCACCAACACATTCACTGATGGTATTGAACGCCCCCACCAACACCACAGAAGTATAGCCGGCACTCCCCCCAGAACACACATCAAAGCCCCTCCCAATGGAGCTCTCACTATATCATGCCTCTGATACTGCCCAATGGCACAGGTTGACACTGCCAGGTTGGCACAGTGTGAACTTTCTTGCAGTTAGGCAGGAAAGTTGTGGCCATGATGTAGAGCGTCCCTATTTGACCAGTAAACTCTTTTATAGATGACCTGTAACTACAACATTGTCAGCTAATGCAGGTTGCAGCACTGAAAAGCTTCTGCCACTGTGGAAATGCATGTGTCTCCCATGCACACTGCCGGGGTGAAACATTTTAATTTTAGTTGCATGGGAAATGTGAAAAAGCAAGTGAGCAGTCTGATTGTCAGGAATGGTATGCCACTGATAAATTTTAACCCTAGATCTCTTTTATTTCTCTCTCGACCCCTGCTGCTCATACATGTGTGTATGGTAGTCTTAAATGGAAAAAATGCACAATGGATTTTTCAATACACTACAGTTCTCATTGAAACTGTCAGTAGGGATGGACTCTACAAGATTTTGGAGAAGGTTGGCTGTCTACCAAAACTACTCAGCCTCATACCCACCTTTCAAGACAACATGCACAATACTGTATATTCTGACAGTGCTATTTTTAAAACTTCTGGGCGAATAATGGAGTGAAAGAGGGCTCTGTCCTAGGTTTCACTTTGTTGGATATTTTCTTTTCCATCTTCCTGACCCCAGCTTTCCCTACAGATATGCAAGGACTTTACCTGTGTACAGAGTGCAAGCTCTACAATCTTACTAAACTGAAAGTGAAAACAATAATGCCTCACGTCCTGATCAGAAAACTCCTCTACACTGATAATGCCACACTGGTCATTCATACAGAAACTCAGCTACAAAGATCTCCAGATTGTTTTCCCCAAACCAGTAACTTATTCTCCCTTACTCTAAATGCCAGGAAAACAGTGCTGAGGGATAGGGGCCGGGATTCTCCGACACCCCGCCGGGTCGGAGAATCCCCGGGGGAGGCACAAATCCCGCCCCAACGCCGGCTGACCTGGCAGGTGAGTGTACGGGGGCGGTCCTCAGGAGGGATGCGGGTGGATCCGACCCGGGGGGGGCCACAGTGGCCTGGCCCACGGGGGCGGGGGCGGGGGGGGGGGGGGGGGGCACAGTGGCCTGGCCCGCGGTTGGGGCCTACCGATCTGCGGGCGGGCTTGTTCCGTAGGAGGACTTCTTTCCTCCATGCCGGGTCCCTGTGGGGCTCCGCCATATTGCCTGGGGGCCGGCGCGGAGAAGAGAACCCCCACGCATGCGCGGAAATACGCCGGCCGGTCTGCGCATGCGCAGAAATACAATGGCCGTTCCGTGCATGCGCGAGATCACATCGGCCGTTCCGCACATGCGCGAACTCATGCCGGCCCTTCGGCGCCGGCTGGAACAGCCGGTATGACTCCGGCGGCAACCTAACCCCCTAGAAAGGTGAGAATTCCTCACTTTGGGGGGTCATTGATGCCGGAGTCGTTGGTGCCGGTTTTCCCGCCGGCGTGGGGACATAGCCCCATTTTCAGAGAATCCGCCCAGGGTGTCACAGCTGTGCCCTTCATCACACTAAATAACACTGCATGTTTGAAAATGGTTAGCAAATACTGCTACCTTGGGTCTATGAGGACTATCTATTTGTTGACGAAAAATTGGTGCACATGTATAGAAAATGGCTACCAGCTTTAGCCAACTCACAAAACGTGCATGGACTAACTTTAAAAACTTACCTTGCAGGAGAAGCAGCCTTCAGATTTTCGGCGGGAGCAGTGTCTAGGGGCCTGTCGGAAAGGTAAGCGTAACTTAAAAAACTTATCTTTACAGCTGCAGGAAGTCGGCCGTGGGGATTTCTGGGAAGATTTGTTAGTACCTGTATATAAGTTGGGCGGTTGCTAAACCCGAGACACTACACTTGCAGTGTCGCCCACCCTTCCACCTCCTCTAACCTAAGGGGTTGAGTGAATATCAGGTAAGCTCTTCCTTTTTCTTGTTTTATCTAGAAGGGATGGCAGGAAAGGCAGAACAATGTTCTTCCTGCAGAATGTTTGAGGTGAGCGTCGCCGCCTGTGTCCCTGCTGATTTCATCTGTGGGAAGTGCACCCATCTCCAGCTCCTCAGAAACCACGTTAGGGAACTGGAGCTGGAGTTGGATGAACTTCGGATCATTCTGGAGGCAGAGTTGGTTATAGATAGAAGCTTCAGGGATGTAGTTACTCCGGAGAATAAAGATAGATGGGTGATGGTGAGAGAGGCTGGGAGAAGCAGTCAGTACAGGGATCCCCTGTGGTCGTTCCCCTTAGTAACAAGTATACCGCTTTGAATACTGTTGGGGGGGACGATTTACCAGGGGTAAGCCATGGGGTACAGGTCTCTGGCACAGAATCTGTCCCTGTTGCTCAGAAGGGAAGGGGGGAGAGGAGTAGAACATTAGTCATTGGAGACTCCATAGTTGGGGGGATAGATAGGAGATTCTGTGAGAATGAGAGAGACTCGCGGTTGGTGTGTTGCCTCCCAGGTGCCAGGTTCCGCGACGTCTCGGGTCGTGTTTTCGGGATCCTTAAGGGGGAGGGGGAGCAGCCCCAAGTCGTGGTCCACATAGGTACCAACGACATAGGTAGGAAAGGGGATAGGGATGTAAGGCAGGAATTCAGGAGCTAGGGTGGAAACTTAGATCTAGGACAGTTATTATCTCTGGGTTGTTACCCGTGCCACGTGCTAGCGAGACGAGGAATAGGGAGAGAGAGCAGTTGAACACGTGGCTACAGGGATGGTGCAGGAGGGAGGGTTTCAGATTCCTGGATAATTGGGGCTAATTCTGGGGTAGGTGGGACCTCTACAAACGGGATGGTGTACACCTGGACCAGAGGGGTACCAATATCCTGCGGGGGGGGGGGGGGGGGAAATTTGCTAATGCTCTTCGGGAGGGTTTAAACTAGTTCAGCAGGGGATTGGGAACCTGAATTGTAGCTCCTGTATACAGGAGGTTGAGAGTAGTGAGGCCATGAGTAAGGTTTCAAAGTTGCAGGAGTGTACCGGCAGGCAGGAAGGTGGTTTAAAGTGTGTCTACTTCAATGCCAGGAGCATCCGGAATAAGGTGGGTGAACTTGCGGCATGGGTTGGTACCTGTGACTTCGACGTTGTGGCCATTTCGGAGACATGCATAGAACAGGGACAGGAATGGTTGTTGCAGGTGCCGTGGTTTAGATATTTCCGTAAGCTCAGGGAAGGTGGTAAAAGAGGGGGAGGCGTGACATTGTTAGTCAAGGACAATATTACGGTGGCAGAAAGGATGTTTGGTGAGGACTCGTCTACTGAGGTAGTATGGGCTGAGGTTAGAAACAGGAAAGGAGAGGTCACCCTGTTCGGGGTTTTCTATAGGCCTCTGAAAAGTTCCAGAGATGTAGAGGAAAGGATTGCAAAGATGATTCTGGATAGGAGCGAAAGTAACAGGGTAGTTGTTATGGGGGACTTTAACTTTCCAAATATTGACTGGAAACGCTATAGCTCGAGTACTTTAGATGGGTCCGTTTTTGTCCAATGTGTGCAGGAGGGTTTCCTGACACAGTATGTAGATAGGCCAACGAGAGGCGAGGCCATATTGGATTTGGTACTGGGTAATGAACCAGGACAGGTGTTAGATTTGGAGGTAGGTGAGCACTTTGGTGATAGTGACCACAATTCAATTACGTTTACTTTAGTGATGGAAAGGGATAGGTATATACCGCAGGGCAAGAGTTATATCTGGGGGAAAGACAATTATGATGCGATGTGGCAAGACTTAGGATGCATCGGATGGAGAGGAAAACTGCAGGGGATGGGCACAATGGAAATGTGGAGCTTGTTCAAGGAACAGCTACTGCGTGTCCTTGATAAGTATGTACCTGTCAGGCAGGGAGGAAGTGGTCGAGCGAGGGAACCGTGGTTTACTAAAGCAGTTGAAACACTTGTCAAGAGGAAGAAGGAGGCTTATGTAAAGATGAGACGTGAAGGTTCAGTTAGGGCGCTCGAGAGCTACAAGTTAGCTAGGAAGGACCTAAAGAGAGAGCTAAGAAGAGCCAGGAGGGGACATGAGAAGTCTTTGGCAGGTAGGATCAAGGTTAACCCTAAAGCTTTCTATAGATATGTCAGGAATAAAAGAATGACTAGGGTAAGAGTAGGGCCAGTCAAGGGGGGTGGGCACGGGAGCAATAGGTCAGAAGGTGGGAGCATTGAGGGAGAACTAGGGAATAGGGACAGTGGGGCTCTGAGGCAGAGCAGACAGGGAGAAGTTGCTGAACACAGCGGGTCTGGTGGCCTGAAGTGCATATGTTCTAATGCAAGAAGTATTACGGGTAAGGCAGATGAACTTAGAGCTTGGATTAGTACTTGGAACTATGATGTTGTTGCCATTACAGAGACCTGGTTGAGGGAAGGGCAGGATTGGCAGCTAAACGTTCCAGGATTTAGATGTTTCAGGCGGGATAGAGGGGGATGTAAAAGGGGAGGCGGAGTTGCGCTACTGGTTCGGGAGAATATCACAGCTGTACTGCGGGAGGACACCTCAGAGGGCAATGAGGCTATATGGGTAGAGATCAGGAATAAGAAGGGTGCAGTCACAATGTTGGGGGTTTACTACAGGCCTCCCAACAGCCAGCGGGAGATAGAGGAGCAGATAGTTAGACAGATTTTGGAAAAGAGTAAAAACAACAGGGTTGTGGTGATGGGAGACTTCAACTTCCCCAATATTGACTGGGACTCACTTAGTGCCAGGGGCTTAGACGGGGCGGAGTTTGTAAGGAGCATCCAGGAGTGCTTCTTAAAACAATATGTAGACAGTCCAACTAGGGAAGGGGCGGTACTGGACCTGGTATTGGGGAAAGAGCCCGGCCAGGTGGTAGATGTTTCAGTAGGGGAGCATTTCGGTAACAGTGACCACAATTCAGTAAGTTTTAAAGTACTGTTGGACAAGGATAAGAGTGGTCCTAGGATGAATGTGCTAAATTGGGGGAAGGCTAATTATAACAATATTAGGCGGGAACTGAAGAACATAGATTGGGGGCGGATGTTTGAGGGCAAATTAACATCTGACATGTGGGAGGCTTTCAAGTGTCAGTTGAAAGGAATTCAGGACCGGCATGTTCCTGTGAGGAAGAAGGATAAATACGGCAATTTTCGGGAACCTTGGATAACGAGAGATATTGTAGACCTCGTTAAAAAGAAAAAGGAGGCATTTGTCAGGGCTAAAAGGCTGGGAACAGACGAAGCCTGCGTGGAATATAAGGACGTAGGAAGGAACTTAAGCAAGGAGTCAGGAGGGCTAGAAGGGGTCACGAAAAGTCATTGGCAATACGGTTAAGGAAAATCCCAAGGCTTTTTACACGTACATAAAAAGCAAGAGGGTGGCCAGAGAAAGGGTTGGCCCACTGAAGGATAGGCAAGGGAATCTATGTGTGGAGCCAGAGGAAATGGGCGAGGTACTAAATGAATACTTTGCATCAGTATTCACCAAAGAGAAGAAATTGGTAGATGTTGAGACTGGAGAAGGGTGTGTAGATAGCCTGGGTCGCATTGAGATCCAAAAAGACGAGGTGTTGTGTGTCTTAAAAAATATTACGGTAGATAAGTCCCCAGGGCCTGATGGGATCTACCCCAGAATACTGAAGGAGCTGGAGAGGAAATTGCTGAGGCCTTGACAGAAATCTTTGGATCCTCACTGTCTTCAGGGGATGTCCCGGAGGACTGGAGAATAGCCAATGTTGTTCCTCTGTTTAAGAAGGATAGCAAGGATAATCCAGGGAACTATAGGCCGGTGAGCCTTACTTCAGTGGTAGGGAAATTACTGGAGAGATTTCTTCGAGACAGGATCTACTCCCATTTGGAAGCAAATGGACGTATTAGTGAGAGGCAGCATGGTTTTGTGAAGGGGAGGTCGTGTCTCATTAACTTGATAGAGTTTTTCGAGGAGGTCACTAAGATGATTGATGCAGGTAGGGCAGTGGATGTTGTCTATATGGACTTCAGTAAGGCCTTTGACAAGGTCCCTCATGGTAGACTAGTACAAAAGGTGAAGTCACACGGGATCAGGGGTGAGCTGGCAAGGTGGATACAGAACTGGCTAGGTCATAGAAGGTAGAGAGTAGCAATGGAAGGATGCTTTTCTAATTGGAGGGCTGTGACCAGTGGTGTTCCACAGGGATCCGTGCTGGGACCTTTGCTCTTTGTAGTATATATAAATGATTTGGAGGAAAATGTAACTGGTCTGATTAGTAAGTTTGCAGACGACACAAAGGTTGGTGGAATTGCGGATAGCGATGAGGACTGTCAGAGGATACAGCAGGATTTAGATTGTTTGGAGACTTGGGCGGAGAGATGGCAGATGGAGTTTAATCCGGACAAATGTGAGGTAATGCATTTTGGAAGGTCGAATGCAGGTAGGGAATATACAGTGAATGGTAGAACCCTCAAGAGTATTGAAAGTCAAAGAGATCTAGGAGTACAGGTCCACAGGTCATTGAAAGGGGCAACACAGGTGGAGAAGGTAGTCAAGAAGGCATACGGCATGCTTGCCTTCATTGGCCGGGGCATTGAGTATAAGAATTGGCAAGTCATGTTGCAGCTGTATAGAACCTTAGTTAGGCCACACTTGGAGTATAGTGTTCAATTCTGGCCGCCACACTACCAGAAGGATGTGGAGGCTTTAGAGAGGGTGCAGAAGAGATTTACCAGAATGTTGCCTGGTATGGAGGGCATTAGCTATGAGGAGCGGTTGAATAAACTCGGTTTGTTCTCACTGGAACGAAGGAGGTTGAGGGGAGACCTGATAGAGGTCTACAAAATTATGAGGGGCATAGACAGAGTGGATAGTCAGAGGCTTTTCCCCAGGGTAGAGGGGTCAATTACTAGGGGGCATAGGTTTAAGGTGAGAGGGGCAAGGTTTAGAGTAGATGTACGAGACAAGTTTTTTACGCAGAGGGTAGTGGGTGCCTGGAACTCGCGACCGGAGGAGGTGGTGGAAGCAGGGACGATAGTGACATTTAAGGGGCATCTTGACAAATACATAAATAGGATGGGAATAGAGGGATACGGACCCAGGAAGTGTAGAAGATTGTAGTTTAGTCGGGCCGCATGGTCGGCACGGGCTTGGAGGGCCGAAGGGCCTGTTCCTGTGCTGTACATTTCTTTGTTCTTTGTTCTAGTAGTGGGAAGTTGTGCGTGGAGCCCAAGGAGATAAGAGAGGTGCTAAATGAATATTTTTTGTCAGTATTCACACAGGAAAAAGATAGTGTTGTCGAGGAGAATACTGAGATACAGGCTACTAGACTAGAAGGGCTTGAGGTTCATAAGGAGGAGGTGTTAGTAATTCTGGAAAGTGTGAAAATAGATAAGTCCCCTGGGCCGGATGGGATTTATCCTAGGATTCTCTGGGAAGCTAGGGAGGAGATTGCTGAGCCTTTGGCTTTGATCTTTAAGTCATCTTTGTCTACAGGAATAGTGCCAGAAGACTGGAGGATAGCAAATGTTGTCCCCTTGTTCAAGAAGGGGAGTAGAGACAACCCCGGTAACTATAGACCAGTGAGCCTTGCTTCTGTTGTGGGCAAAGCCTTGGAAAGGTTTATAAGAGATAGGATCTATAATCATCTGGAAAGGAATAATTTGATTAGAGATAGTCAACACGGTTTTGTGAAGGGTAGGTCGTGCCTCACAAACCTTATTGAGTTCTTTGAGAAGGTGACCAAACAGGTGGATGAGGGTAAAGCTGTTGATGTGGTGTATATGGATTTCAGTAAAGCGTTTGATAAGGTTCCCCACAGAAGGCTATTGCAGAAAATACGGAGGCAAGGGATTCAGGGTGATTTAGCAGTTTGGATCAGAAATTGGCTAGCTGGAAGAAGACAAAGGGTGGTGGTTAATGGGAAATGTTCAGCCTGGAGTCCAGTTACTAGTGGTGTACCACAAGGATCTGTTTTGGGGCCACTGCTGTTTGTCATTTTTATAAATGACCTGGAGGAGGGCGTAGAAGGATGGGTGAGTAAATTTGCAGATGACACTAAAGTCGGTGGAGTTGTGGACAGTGCGGAAGGATGTTACAAGTTACAGAGGGACATAGATAAGCTGCAGAGCTGGGCTGAGAGGTGGCAAATGGAGTTTGATGCAGAAAAGTGTGAGGTGATTCATTTTGGAAGGAATAACTGGAAGACAGAATACTGGGCTAATGGTAAGATCCTTGGTAGTGTGGATGAGCAGAGAGACCTCGGTGTCCATGTACAGAGATCCCTGAAAGTTGCCACCCAGGTTGAGAGGGTTGTTAAGAAGGCGTACGGTGTGTTCGGTTTTATTGGTAGAGGGATTGAGTTTCGGAGCCATGAAGTAATGTTGCAGCTGTACAAAACTCTAGTGCAGCCGCATTTAGAGTATTACGTGTAATTCTGGTCACCGCATTATAGGCAGGGTGTGGAAGCATTGGAAAGGGTGCAGAGGAGATTTACCAGAATGTTGCCTGGTATGGGGGGGAAGATCTTATGAGGGAAGGCTGAGGGACTTGAGGCTGTTTTCGTTAGAGAGAAGAAGGTTAAGATGTGACTTAATTGAGGCATACAAGATGATCAGAGGATTAGATAGGGTGGACAGTGAGAGCCTTTTTCCTCGGATGGTGATGTCTAGCACGAGGGGACATTAGATATAGGACAGATGTCAGAGGTAGGTTCTTTACTCAGAGAGTAGTAAGGGCGTGGAATGCCCTGCCTGCAACAGTCGTGGACTCGCCAACACTAAGGGCATTCAAATGGTCATTGGATAGACATATGGACGATAAGGGAATAGTGTAGATGGGCTTTAGAGTGGTTTCACAGGTCGGCGCAACATCGAGGGCCGAAGGGCCTGTACTCCGCTGTAATGTTCTATGTTCTATATTCTATAACACCCAGATGACTCTTAGGACCAAGCAGCTGGTTTATGAGGCCAACATTCTCAGAGCCTTGCATAATTGTGAAATAATGCAGCTATCAAGAAAGGAAGCACAACAACTTTCATCATCATGGTTTGCAGTGCATTCTGGGCATCCCATGGAAGGACAAAATCACAAATGCAGCAGTCATCTTGAAAGCACATCTAAGTATTTTGGCACACATCGAGCAGAGGCGATTTTGAAAGCTCAGCAATGTTCGGAGGATGGAAGAGAGACATTTAATCAAAGGTATTCTACATGGTGAGTCGGCCAGCACCAAAAGACCAATAGGATGGCCAAAGATCCACTTCAAGGATTCTTGCAAGTGTGACTTGAAAGCCCTCTTTCTGCACTGGGGAGACACTAACTAACAGCACAGGAAAACAGTGATACCTCCTGTGGGCTGGCCAGCGGCAACACGATGATCAGTGGCCACAGGTGCCAACAGAAAACAACCCACAACAACACCTGGTAAGCACTTCATATGTGGCACTTGTAGCACAACCTGTCTCTCACCGAATGGTCTCTTCACCCATCAGCCAAAATGTATGATATGAAGCAACCTCATCCCCAGCCAAATCGATTTGCTGCGTTTCCAACATCTTTAGTAGACAGAAGGATGCTGGAGACAAGTGAGGCTGAGTACACTTAGGAATTTCTGCTCATCGTGCCAGCAATGCAAATGTTATATTACTTGGCCTTGCTGTGGTATTCTTTTCAAACCAAATATACTGCATTTGAACACTCAAAAATAAATTAATCAATTTTGGTCACAACCAACACTCAATTTCTATGATATAATCACAGAATCCCTACAGTGAGAAAGAGGCCATTCAGCCCATCGAGTCTGCATCGACCCTCTGAAAGAGCACCCACCTAAGCCTACTCCCCCACCCCATCCCTTTAACCCTACCTAACCTGCCAAATCCCTGGACACTAAGGGCAATTTATTATGGCCAATCTGCCTAACCTGCACATCTTTGGATTGGATATCTTTGGAAGATGCAAGCATGCTGAAATATGACTTTTATTTCCTAAAGATACTACAACAATCCTCATTTGCCTTAAGAATAAAGTAAATAACTCTACTTCCATCTAAAAAGATTCTGGAGATTAAAATATTATCTTCCCCAATTCACCAGTTATATTTATGACTTGGTAGTGTTTTCTCTCGGGATGCCATTATTGATTAAGCACTGAACTTGCAGTAATCAGTTGCAGTGAAAATCTGTTCTCTTAGTGTCTCAAGCTTTCAGATGGAGTTTGATTCTTCTGAAGGACACAAGTGGATTTGAATCACAGCGATGAAATCATTAACTGCTATTTGAAAGTTTGCGAGACTAAAGGGAGAACAGATTTTCACCATAAGTTATTTTAAAAGATTGTGGTGATTAAATACTAAACTTACAATTAGTCCAAAACACGCTTCAACAATTTTGAGTCAATTATTCCTGCTCAAGAGTATCAGCAGGAGCACAAATGGAGGGAACGTCCAGCCCTCCCCACTGGCAGGATCTTTGGATCCCACTGAAGGCAACCCCCGCATTCCCTTCAGCCCCCTCCGTCATCGGAAAACACATCAGGGGTGGGGCCTGGAAAATCCCACCTAAATGTAAAGTACTGCAGATGCTGGAAATCTGAATGAAAAGCACAAAATGCTGCAAATATTCAGCATGCCAGGCAACGTCTCCAGAGGGAGAAGCAGAGACGTTTCAGGTCTGACCTTACTGCAGGAATCAACAGGAAGACTATTATTTTCAAGTTCAAGCCTCTTTAGAATACAGCCAGTCGGCAGGTTCCAGGATCACTGAAAGGCAAGCTCAGCAAAGCTGGATGTCAAAAACCCAAGAGTTTCATTAATGAACCAGGATGGTTCCTCCCAGCCCCACAGGAAATTCCTGAAAAAAAGTGTTCCACTGATTTGGCCACTTATCCTCTGTCACAGGTGGATAAGGCCAATGCGGCACCTGAAAATTGCAAGTGGGGTCCTACAATTTGTGTGAGACATTTAATTACAGATGTAATCTGCCTCCTGCCTTGTTAAGGCTGAGCTGATGCGCAGTCATTTACATGTTGGTCTGAAAATAGCAGCAGGCAAACTTTGGGCATCTAGGGAGCTGCTGCTGTTACCTTACCATTGTTAACAGCTGGACAACTTGTAAACTGGGACACTGGCTGTTGAAAATCACCATGCCCGCCCCTCCCCCTGCAATTGTGAGTCTTCAGGATAACAAATAAATAACCGTGTGTGGCCTTTGAAAATTGCACAATGTGTGGTTGAAAATTATTGCTTGAAGTGCGAAAGCACAGATTTTTAAAGTTGAAAACAGACCCTTTGTGTGAACATTTAGGTATTGAGGAATCCTTAAACCAGAAATCTTAAGGCTCTATCACGCTCCAGTGTCAATAAGCAATCTTCTTTTCCCATGGTAAGAAAGAGGACAAAAATGAACAGGCAATTATCCAGGACAAAAATGTTGGCACATTATTAACTTTCGACTGCATCGGCATCTCCAGAAATAGCCTAGCTCTGCCCACAGGGTAAGTCATATATAGCGCAGCGCTACAGTAAAAAGACCATGAACAAAAGAGCTGACACAAGATGTAGAATTAATTTGAACATGTCCAATAGGATCTGGAAAGACCATTTTGAACTTTGTTCTGCAAAGTAGTAAAATGGGTTTTTAATTATTGGAAAGCCCCACTCACATGTTGAAGATAAAAACTCATTTTTATTTGTAGCTGCGTTGTTTTATTCTCATCAATTTTCTCTGCTAGTTTTATCACATACTTTCCTGAAGCCACCAATTCCTCATGCAAGTATGCTTCTACAAAGATGCATTATTTCTGTACCTGAAACCATGGGCCATTCTTCATGGATGTAAATGTGAACAAGTTGCTCGACCAGTGACTGCCACAAAAAACATTTATTTTTAAAGTATTCTTATGTTCCCTTTCCCCTTGGTAAAGTTGTGCATGTGGCCATAAATATACTTGGCATACAAGCTGCAGCTTCCTTCAGAGTTTATCCCGACATGTTCAGTCACTAAACAGGTCATTTTAAGCGTTCTCTGAAGGACTGCTTCTTGTAGAGGCCTGTACCTGGTTGAAGTGCTACTGTGAACAGAATTCTTCCATGGTGGGCTCAATGACAGGCTTGGGGAATAATTTGAGGGGTGGGCCAAAAATCAGTTTTACACTGGCGTGAATTTCCCATGGGATCTTCCACTGGTGTCCACCATGGCAGATCAAGAAACCTTCTGGTGGCCAGTATGAAACTGTTTTTCACCTTCCGAATTGGATGCAGAAGAAAGCCTGACCGTAATCTGCTCCCAACACCTGATTCTCCGTGATGACATTGGAAAAACTCGCCAGTCGAGACCATACCGCAACAACATGGCATGCAGAAGTTGGGACTTACCTGAACAATGCCTGGGGATGCCTCCAGATTTCAGAGTGGAGATCGGCAGAAACTCTGGACTTTGGAATACCAGATTAGTGGGTGGGAGGAGCATCGAAGAGGTGGAACTTCCAGCTTCCGTGTCATCAAGGAGGCCCATCTTCCAGCCGCAGCGTGTTCCTGGAGATCCGTCTTCTTTGTTCAATGGTGGGTCAGTGATATTGGGCATTTTTACAATATGGCACCCAGATATGACGATGAGGACGCATGCAATCAAGCTAGGCCTGGCATGGAACACAGTGTTAAACCCTGGATACAAAATTAACGAGGTGAGGGCCGGGCATTATGTTTTCTCGTCAGCCTCAGCTGCGGGAAACACTACTTGTCGTCCCCCCCGCTGCCACAGCACTTAGTCCCAGATGGAACAATTATGCCCATTGTTCCTGCTTGGTGAGATGATTATCTACGGAAGCAGGAACCAGGTTCTGTCACTTGCAAACTATTTGTCAATCAATTTAGAACATAGAACATACAGTGAAGAAGGAGGCCTTTCGGCCTATCGGGTTTGCCCCGACCCACTTAATCCCTCACTAACGTTTTTGGACACTAAGGGCAATTTAGCATGGCCAATCCACCTAACTTGCATGTCTTTGGACTGTGGGAGGAAAACGGAGCACCCGGAGGAAATCCACGCAGACACGGGGAGAACGTGCAGACTCCGCACTGACGGTGACCCAACTGGGTATTGAACCTGGGACCCTGCGCTGTGAAGCCATACTGCTAGCCACTGTGACCCTGTGCCGCCCCTGATTAGTCACTGATTAAGTCAGGAAGGGATAGGTGTTGAAGGCTCAATGTATCTTGGTAACTTTCACCATATCTTGCATTTGTGTAAGTAATCTTGTGCATGATGTCACACACAATCTGTGCATTAAGAGTATTGAAGCCCTCCCTGTTCAGGTATTTGAGGGAGTTTTAAGACCAGAAGACAATAAGACATAGGAGCAGAAATAGGCCACTCGGCCCATCGAGTCTGCTCCGCCATTCAATCATGGCTGATATTTTTCTTCTCCCCATTCTCCTGCCTTCTCCCTATAACCCCTGATCCCCTAATCAAGAACCTATCTATCTCTGTCTTAAAGACACTCAGTGATTTGGCCTCCACAGCCTTCTGCGGCAAAGAGTTCCACAGATTCAATACTCTGGCTGAAGAAATTCCTCCTCATCTCTGTTTTAAAGGATCGTCCCTTTAGTCTGAGATGGTGTCCTCTGGTTCTAGTTTTTCCTATAAGTGGAAACATCCTCTCCATGTCCACTCTATCCAGGCATCATAGTATCCTGTAAGTTTCAATAAGATCCCCCCTCATCCTTCTAAACTCCAACGAGTACAGACCCAGAGTCCTCAACCATTCCTCATACGAAAAGCTGTTCATTCCAGGGATCATTCTTGTGAACCTCTTCTGGTCCCTTTCCAAGACCAGCACATCCTTCCTTAGATACGGGGCCCAAAACTGCTCACAATACTCCAAATGGGGTCTGACCAGTGCCTTATACAGCCTCCGAAGTACATCCCTGGTCTTGTATTCTAGCCCTCTTAACATGAATGCTAACATTGCATTTGCCTTCTTAAGTGCCGACTGAACCTGCACATTAACCTTAAGTGAATCGTGAACAAGGACTCCCAAGTCCCTTTGTGGTTCTGATTTCCTAAGCATTTCCCCATTTAGAAAATAGTCTATGTCTAAATTCCTTCTTCCAAAGCGATTAGCCTCACACTTTTCCACATTGTATTTAATTTGCCACTTCATTGTCTACCCTCCTAGCTTGTCCAAATCCTTCTGCAGCCCCCTTGCTTCCTCAATATTACCTCTCCCTCTATAGACCTTTGCATCATCTGCAAACTTAGCAACAGTGCCTTCAGTTCCTTCTTCCAGATCATTAGTGTATATTGTGAAAAGTTGTAGTCCCAGCACAGACCCCTGAGGCATACCACTAGTCACCGGCTGCCATCCTGAAAAGACCCCTTTATCCCCACTCTCTGCCTTCTGCCAGTCAGCCAATCCTCTATCCATGCCAGGGTCTTATCCTTAACACCATGGGCTCTTAACGTATTTAACAATCTCCCATACGGTACATTGTCAAAGGCCTTCGAAATAAATCACGTCCAAAGAACAAACAAAGAACAAAGAAAAGTATAGCACAGGAACAGGCCCTTCGGCCCTACAAGCCTGTGCCAACCAGGCTGCCTGACTAAACTAAAATCTTCTACACTTCCTGGTCCGTATCCCTCTATTCCCATCCTATTCATGTATTTGTCAAGATGCCCCTTAAATGTCACTATCGTCCCTGCTTCCACCACCTCCGGCAGCGAGTTCCAGGCACCCTCTATCCTCTGTGTAAAAAAACTTGCCTCGTACATCTCCTCTAAACCTTGCCCCTCGCACCTTAAACCTACGCCCCCGAGTAATTAACCCCTCTACCCTGGGGAAAAGCCTCTGACTATCCACTCTGTCTATGCCCCTCATAATTTTGTACACCTCTATCAGGTCACCCCTCAACCTCCGTCGTTCCAGTGAGAACAAACTGAGTTTATTCAACCGCTCCTCATAGCTAATGCCCTCCATACCAGGCAACATCCTGGTAAATCTCTTCTGCACCCTCTCTAAAGCCTCCACATCCTTCTGGTCGTGTGGCGACCAGAATTGAACATTATACTCCAAGTGTGGCCTAACTAAGGTACTATACAGCTGCAACATGACTTGCCAATTCTTATACTCAATTCCCCGGCCAATGAAGGCAAGCATGCCTTCTTGACTACCTTCTCCACCTGTGTTGCCCCTTTCAGTGGCCTGTGGACCTGTACACCTAGATCTCTCTGACTTTCAATACTCTTGAAGGTTCTACCATTCACTGTATATTCCCTACCTGCATTAGACCTTCCAAAATGCGTTACCTCACATTTGTCTGGATTAACTCCATCTGCCATCTCTCCGCCCAAGTCTCCAAACAATCTAAATCCTGCTATATCCTCTGACAGTCCTCATCGCTATCCGCAATTCCACCAACCTTTGTCGTCTGCAAACTTACTAATCAGACCAGTTACGTTTTCCTGCAAATCATTTATATATACTACGAACAGCAAAGGTCCCAGCAATGATCCCTGCGGGACACCACTGGTCACAGCCCTCCAATTAGAAAAACACCCTTCCATTGCTATTCTCTGCCTTCTATGACCTAGCCAGTTCTATATCCATCTTGCCAGCTCATCCCTGATCCCGTGTGACTTCACCTTTTGTACCAGTCTACCATGAGGGACCTTGTCAAAAGCCTTACTGAAGTCCATAGAGACAACATCCACTGCCCTACCTGCATCAATCATCTTTGTGACCTCTTCGAAAAACTCAATCAAGTTAGTGAGACACAACCTCCCCTTCACAAATCCATGCTGCCTCTTGCTAATACGTCCATTTGCTTCCAAATGGGAGTAGATCCTGTCTCAGAGAATTCTCTCCAATAATTTCCCTACCACTGAGGTAAGGCTCACCGGCCTGTAGTTCCCTGGATTACCCTTGCTACCCTTCTTAAACAAAGGAACAACATTGGCTATTCTCCAGTCCTCCGGGACATCACCTAAAGACAGTGAGGATCCAAAGATTTCTGTCAAGGCCTCAGCAATTTCCTCTCTAGCCTCCTTCAGTATTCTGGGGTAGATCCCATCAGGCTCTGTGGACTTATCTACCTTAATATTTTTCAAGACGCCCAACACCTATTCTTTTTGGATCTCAATGTGACCCAGGCTACCTACACACCCTTCTCCAGACTCAACATCCATCAATTCCTTCTCTTTAGTGAATACTGATGCAAAGTATTCATTTAGTACCTCACCCATTTCCTCTGGCTCCACACATAGATTCCCTTGCCTATCCTTCAGTGGGCCAACCTTTCACTGGCTACCCTCTTCCTTTTTATGTATCATAGATTATCATAGAATTATCATAGAATTTACAGTGCAGAAGGAGGCCATTCGGCCCATCGAGTCTGCACCGGCTCTTGGAAAGAGCACCCTACCCAAGGTCAACACCTCTACCCTATCCCCATAACCCAGTAACCCCACCCAACATTAAGGGGAATTTAGCATGGCCAATCCACCTAACCTGCACATCTTTGGACTGTGGGAGGAAACCGGAGCACCCGGAGGAAACCCACGCACACACGGGGAGGATGTGCAGACTCCGCACAGACAGTGACCCAAACCGGGAATCGAACCTGGGACCCTGGAGCTGTGAAGCAATTGTGCTATCCACAATGCTACCGTGCTGCCTATGTATGTGTATAAAGCCTTGGGATTTTCCTTAACGCTTTTTGCCAATGACTTTTTGTGACCCCTTATAGCCCTCCTGACTCCTTGCTTAAATTCCTTCCTACGTTCCTTATATTCCACACATGCTTTGTCTGTTCCCAGCCTTCTAGCCCTGACAAATGCCTCCTTTTTCTTTTTGACGAGGCCTACAATATCTCTCGTTATCCAAGGTTCCCTAAATTTGCCATATTTATCCTTCTTACGCACATGACCTTGCCGGTCCTGAATTCCTTTCAACTGACATTTGAAAGCCTCCCACAAGTCAGATGTTGATTTACCCTCAAACATCCGCCCCCAATCTAGGTTCTTCAGTTCCCGCCTAATATTGTTATAATTAGCCTTCCCCCAATTTAGCGCATTCACCCTAGGACCACACTTATCCTTGTCCACCAGCACTTTAAAACTTACTGAATTGTGGTCACTGTTCCCGAAATGCTCCCCTACTGAAACTTCTACCAACTGGCCGGGCTCATTCCCCTATACCAGGTCCAGTACAGCCCATTCCTTAGTTGGACTATCTACATATTGTTTTAAGAAGCCCTCCCAGATGCTCCTTACAAACTCTGCCCCGTCTAAACCCCTAGCACTAAGTGAGTCCCAGTCAATATTGGGGAAGTTGAAGTCTCCCATCACAACAACTCTGTTGTTTTTACTCATTTCCAAAATCTGTCTACCTATCTGCTCCTCTATCTCCCGCTAGTTGTTGGGAGGCCTGTAGTAAACCCCCAACATTGTGACTGCACCCTACTTATTCCTGATCCCTACCCACATAGCCTTGCTGCCCTCTGAGGTGCCCTCCCATAGTACAGCTGTGATATTCTCCCTAACCAGTAGCGCAACTCCGCCACCCCTTTTACATCCCCCTTTATCCCGCCTGAAACATCTAAATCCTGGAACGTTTAGCTGCCAATCCTATCCTTCCCTCAACCAGGTCTCTGTAATGGCAACAACATCATAGTTCTAAGTACTAATCCAAGCTCTAAGTTCATCTGCCTTACCCATAATATGTCTTGCATTAAAGCATATGCACTTCAGGCCACCAGACCCGCTGTTTTCAGCAACATCTCCCTGTCTGCTCTTCCCCAGAGGCATACTGGCCCTATTCCCTAGTTCTCCCTCAATCTTTTCACCTTCTGACCTATTGCACTGGTACCCAACCCCCTGCCATACTAGTTTAAACCCTCCCGTGTGACACTAGCAAACCTCGCGGCCAGGATATTTATGCCTCTCCGGTTTAGATGCAACCCGTTCTTCTTATACAGGTCACACCTGCCCCGGAGGAACTCCCAGTGGTCCAGATAACAGAAATCCTCCCTTCTACACCAGCTGTTTAGCCACTCTATTTTCCTATTTCCAGCCTCACTGGCACGTGGCACAGGGAGTAATCCCGAGATTACAACCCTCGAGGTCCTGTCTTTAACTTTATGCCTAGCTCCCTGAACTCCTGCTACATGACCTCATGCCCCTTCCTGCCTATGTCGTTAGTACCAATATGTAGAACGACCTCTACCTGTTTGCCCTCCCCCTTCAGGATGCCCGCTACCCATCCTGAGACATCCTGGACCCTGGCACCAGGGAGGCAACATACCATCCTGGAGTCTCTTTCACATCCACAAAAGCACCCATCTGGGCCCCTGACTATAGAGTCCCCTATGACTATTGCTCTTCTGCGTTTTGACCCTCCCTGCTGAACATCAGAGCCAACCGTGGTGCCACTGCTCTGGCTGCTGCTGTTTTCCCCTGATAGGCTATCCCCCCCGACAGTATCCAAAGGGGTATACCTGTTTGAGAGGGGGACAACCACAGGGGATTCCTGCACTGACTGCCTGCCCCGTCTGGTGGTCACCCATTTCTCTGCCTGCACCTTGGGTGTGACCACATTTATATAACTGCTATCTATGACGCTTTCTGCCACCTGCATGCTCCTAAGTGCATCCAACTGCTGCTCCAACCGAACCATGCGGTCTGTGAGGAGCACTAGTTGGGTGCACTTTCTGCAGATGAAACCATCCGGGACGCTGGAAGCCTCCAGGACCTGCCACAGCTCACAGTCAGAGCACTGCACCCCTCTAATTGATATTACGTTAATTAGTTGGTAAATTCAATTCAAGAATTTTTTTTTTTAAAGTTACTGTTAATTATATGTTTCCTGGCACTTGATTTCTACTATAAATGTTAAAGCTAAATACAGTACTCTCCGATCTCTGGCTTAGATATCCCTCTGAATTAAAATTAAGTAATTATGTTTAATTAGTTTAACAATGTTTAATTTTTAAATTTAGTGTAGATTCCCAACCAGCCAATCAGGTCACAGCTTTACTGTGATGTCACTTCAGTTTTTCCCCCCCACACAATTTGAAAAGGAATAAAAATAAAAATAAAAATCACTTAGCTTCCCAGGATGCTCTCTGGTTCTCTCCCGGCAGATTAAAAGTTACAGGCCAGAAGAAAGAGAACAAAACAGTCGGGAAAAAGCAACTTCTCCCACTCTGCACCGAATTACCTCACTGCACCAAATTACCAAGTTCCAATTCCCACTCTGGATGTGTCTCACTCACTCAAGATGTGTCTCCTTCACCTGCGCAAAGTCCACTGGTTCTCCTTTGTCTAACTTCCTTGTTACCGCCTCAAAGAACTCTAACAGATTTGTATTGTAGAGTGGTTCTCTTGGAATTGGCGCTGGATTAGTAATCCAAAGACTCAGCGTAATTATATGGGGCAACGATTTTGAATCCCACAAAGCCAGGTGGTGGAATTTAAAATCAATGAACTATCTGGGATTAAAAGTCTAATGATGACCATGAAACCATTGTCAATTATCATAAAAATCCATTTGGTTCACTAATATATTTTATGGAAGGAAATCTCCCATCCTAATGTGATCTGGCCTACATGTGACTCCAGACCCACAGCAATGTGGTTGACTCTGAAGTATCCTTTGAAATGATCTAGCAATCACTCAGTTGTATTCAACCGCTGCAAAAACATGAAAAAGGAATGAAAATGGACAGACCACTCGGCATCAACCCAGGCACCAGAATTGACCGGCTAATCCAGCCGTGTCAACTCTGCAAAGTAGGGTACGAAGTCTTACAACACCAGGTTAAAGTTCAACAGGTTTGTTTCGATGTCACTAGCTTTCGGAGCGCTAGTGTAGATTCCCAACCAGCCAATCAGGTCACAGCTTTACTGTGATGTCACTTCAGTTTCCCCCCCCCACACAACTTGAAAATAAATTGAAAACTAGCTCCGAAAGCTAGTGACATCGAAACATACCTGTTGGACTTTAACCTGGTGTTGTAAGACTTCGTACTGTGCTCACCCCAGTCCAACGCCGGCATCTCCACATCATGGCTGCAAAGTAGGAGCAGCACGGTAGCACAAGTGGCTAGCACTGTGGCTTCACAGCGCCAAGGTGCCAGGTTTGATACCCCGCTGGGTCACTGTCTGTCTGTGAGGAGTCTGCACGTTCTCCCCGTGTCTGCGTGGGTTTCCTCTGCGTGCTCCGATTTCCTCCCACAGTCCAAAGATGTGCAGGTTAGGTGGATTGGCCATGATAAATTGCCCTTAGTATCCAAAAAGGTTAGGTGGGGTTATTGGGTTACGGGGATAGGGTGGAAGTGAGGGCTTAAGTGGGTCGGTGCAGACTCGATGGGCCAAATGGCCTCCTTCTGCACTCTATGTTCTATGTTCTTCCTTACTAACATCTGGGAACTTGTGCCAAAGTTGGGAGAGCTGCCTCACAGACTCGTTACGCAAAAGCCTGACATAGTCATACTCACAGAATCATACCTCACAGACAATGTCCCAGACAGCACTATCACCATTCCTGGGTATGTCCTGTCTCACCGGTAGGACAGACCCAGCAGAGGTGGCGGCACAGTGGTATACAGTCGGGAGGGAGTTGTTCTGGGAGTCCTCAACATCGACGCTGGACCCAATGATGTCTCATGGCTTCAGGTTAAACATGGGCCAGGAAACCTCCTGCTGATTACCGCATACTGGCCACCATCAGCTGATGAATCAGTACTCCTCCATGTTGAGCACCACTTGGAGGAAGCAAAATATGCTCTGGGGGGCGGGACTTCAATGTCCATCACCAAGAGTTGCTCGGTAGTACCACCACAGACTGAGCTGGTCAGGTCCTAAAGGACATAGCTGCTGCACTGGGACTGCAGCAGGTGGTGAGGGAACCAACAAGAGGGGAAAACATACTTGACCTCATCCTCACCAACCCCTGCCTGTTGCAGATGCATCTGTCTTGACAGTATTGGTAGAAGTGACCACCTCACAGTCCTTGTGGAGACAAAATCCTGTCTTCACATTGAGGATACCCTCCATCATGTTGTGTGGCACTATCACCGTGCTAAATGCGATAGACTTCAAACCAATCTAGCAACACAAGATTGGGCATGCATGAGGCACTGTGGGACATCAGTAGCAGCAGAACTGTTTCAACCACAATTGGCAACCTAATGGCCCGGCATATCCCCCACTCTACCATTAGTACCAAGCCAGGGGATCAACCCTGGTTCAATGAAGAGAGCAGGAGAGCGTGCCAGCAGCAACACCAGGCATATCAAAAAATGGGGTGTCAACCTGATGAAGCTACAACACAGGACTATCTGCGTGTCAAACAGCATGAGCAGCAAGTAATAGAGCTAAGCGAATCCGTAACAAACATATCAGATCTAAGCTCTGCAGTCCTGCCACATCCAGCCGTGAATAGTGGTGGAAAATTAAACAACTCACTGGAGGAGAAGGCTCCACAAATATCCCCATCCTCAATGATGGAGGAGCTCAGCAGATCTGTGCTAAAGACAAGGCTGAAGCATTTGCAACAATGTTCAGACAGAAGTGCTGAGTGGATGATCCATCTCGGTCTACTCTGGAGGTCCCCAGCATCACAGATGTTAGTCTTCAGCCAATACGATTCACTCCACGTGATAATCAAGAAACAGCTGAAGGCACTGGATACTGCAAAGGCTATGGGCCATGACTATATTCTGGCATTAGTACTGAAGATCTGTGCTCCAGAACTTGCCACACTCCTAGCCAAGCTGTTCCAGTACAGCTACAACACTGACATCTACCCAGCAATGTGGATTTCCCACATGTGTCCTGTGCACAAGAAAGAGGACAAATCCAACCCAGCCAATTAGCACCCCATCAGTCCACTCTTCTTCATCATCATCAACAAAGTGGTGGAAGAAGTCATCAATCAACAGTGCTATCAGGTGGCACTTACTCGGCAATAACTTGCTCAGGGATGCTCAGTTTGGGTTCCACCAGGTCACATAACTCCTGACCCCATTACAGTCTTGGTTCAAACATGGGCAAAGGAGCTGAATTCCAGAGGTGAGGTGAGAGTGACTGCCATTGACATCAAGGCAGCATTTGACCCAATATGGCATCGACGAGCCCTAGCTAAACTGGAGTCAATGCAAATCAGGGGGAAAATTCTCCGCTGGTTGGGAACATACCCGGCACAAAAGAAGATGGGTGCAGTGGTTGGATGGCAATCATCTCAGTTCCAGGACATCACTGCAGGGGTTCCTCAGGGTAGTATTCTAGGCCCAACCATCTTCAGCTGCTTCATCAATGACTTCCCTTCCATCATAAAGTCAGAAGTTGGGCTGTGTGCAGATGACTGCACAATGTTCAGTACTATTCGCGACTAATACTGAAGCAGTCCATGCCCAAATGCTGCAAGACCTGAACAATATCCAGCCTTGGGCTGACAAGTGAAAAGTTACATTTGTGCCACAGAAGTGCCAGGCAATGACTATCTCCTACAAGAGAAGATCTAACTATCGCATTGCATTGCCATCGCTGAATCCCCACAATCAACATCCTGGGGGTTATCATTGCTCAGAAACTGAACTGGACTAGCCATATTAACACTGTGGCTACCAGAGAAGGGCAAAGGCTAGGAATCCTACGGCGCGTAACTTACCTTCCTGACCCCCCCAAAATCTGTCCACCATCTACAAGGCGCAAGTCAGGAGTGTAGTGGAATACTCTCCACTTGTCTGGATAAGTACAGCACCTACAACATTCGACACCATCCAGGACAAAGCAGCCCGCTTGATTGCTACCCCTTCCACAAACATTCAAACACACCACCACTGACAAACAGTGGCAGCCGTGTGTACCATCTACAAGATGCACTGCAGGAACTACTCACCAAGATTCCTTAGGCAGTATCTTCCAAACTCACAGCCACTACCATCTAGAAGGACAAGAACAGCAGATATCGGGGAACCCCACCAACTGGACGATCCCCTCCAAGTCACTCATCAGCCCGACTTAGAAATAATTCGCCGTTCCTTCACTGGTGCTGGGTCAAAATCCCGGAACTCCCTCCCTCCCTAACAGCACAGTGGGTGTACCTGCACCTCAGGGCCTGCAGCGGTTCAAGAAGGCAGCATACCACCACCTTCTGAATGGATACTAGGGATTAGCAATAAATGTTGGCCTAACCAGCAACTCCCACATCTCGTAAATGAATTTTTAAAAAGTTCTCAAAGCAATGTGGATGCGGTGGATTGCACCATGGAACTTGGGAAAGCCAACAACCCTATAGAAACTGGACAGCCCCATATCCCTGCTGTTTTGTTGTGGTGCCAAAGGTGATTGACTTTATAGAACTCACAGAGGATTCAAGTCACCTCACAATACTCTGTACTCTGGTTTTGAGATTGACCTTAGTGCCTGCACACAGGTTTGGGGCTGGATTCTCCGATCCTGCGGCTATGTCCGCGGGATCCATCTGGTCTTACGACCAGAAAGTTGGTGCCGCCCCGCACCAATCCCCCGTCCGGTCGTGGGCTAGCAGCGTGCAGCGTAAAGCCCCAGGCTTAACCTGCGGATACGGCCGGGGAATGGCCGGGTCCACAGCCGCCACGCGAGGTCCCCGAACGGTGTGAGCACACGTGTCCCACGCCGTTGGGGGACTCGGCCCATCGGGGGCGGAGCATCGGGGGAGGGCCTCAGGTGACGTTCTGAGGCTGTCCATGCGGCATACTCCCCGAGTGTGCTGTTTTTGAGGGGGGGGGGGAGCATCACAAAAATGGCACCGCCCCCGATTCCGGCGTAAACGTGAATTCTGCAGCCAATCGCCGAACGTGATTTCGGCGATCGGAGAATCCAGCCCATGATGTCCCTGGAACATACTCTTTTTTCAGATGTGTTCCCATGAAATCCCACACAGCTTCCTGAAATGAAACTTTAAAGTTGAGCATGGCCAACACCTTGACAGACGCAGGGAGTGATGCCCATATCTTGGAAGCTCGATAAGAAAATGGCATGGCTGCCAAATTGCCTCTTTAGCAAAGAGCACTTTATCGTTGTACACACCTCCTCATATGACCCCATGTCATCAATTTATTTTACGTGGGGATAATATCTGGTGGGCTTAATCCTCTTTAATTGGTCAGTCCATCCTGTGCTGCTGCTTTACTTCCTCCTCCATGATAATGACATACCAAAGAATGCCATCCCTAAACCTGAGAAACCGTCACTCTGAATGAGATGTGAGGTAAGGGCAGGAATTCTCCTGCTGTCGGGATTCTCTGTTCCCGCCGGCAGTGCACTCCAGCGGGAGTGGAAAATCTCACCACCAGCGAGCGCCGCCCCGCCGAGAAACACGCGGCTAAGGAACAGGAGAATCCAACACAAAGTCTCCCGGAGGTCACAGACAGAAGTGAGAATCAGTGAATTGGAAATCAAGTATTCGTACAACAAATCATTTTGAACTTTAACAAAGCACCACAGAAAATCCCCGGGCTCCCAAACTTCCACACTCCCACTTGTCACCTTTGGTCATGGCAACAGCTGTACCTTACGGAACTTCCACTTAACTTACCCCAATTGTTTTTAAGATGCACAACAGGGAACTTGAATCTGGAGCACCACTAACTCTCATTACAATATACTTAACTCGTCTCATTTGGAGCTCAGCAGAGGAGTCATAGAAAGCCCAAAAGTAGAAAGAACCACAGGCGGAATGATTTAACATAAATAGCTTTCTGCCAAACAATTGGATTGATTGAAATTGATCAAAGACGAGATGGAAATTCGGGTTTTAATTAATACCAGTCACTGAGTATGTTCGTTGTCTCGTTTTCAATCTATGCTTGAATTAAATTATCTTGCCTGAAATAAAGTACATCTTCTATTGTTCTACCTGCATAAGTATTCGGTATGCTCCCTTTGTAAAATCTCTGCTTCTCTATCCACTGGCCCTCATACTTTGTCATCATCTTCAGATTTGACCATTTCACATCAAGTTTCTCAATCTACATCATTAATTATGATTAATCCAAAACTGCAGATATTCCACTGCTGAGTGCTGGCCATCCCATTGACGATATTCCCTTGCACCCTTGTTGTTGAATATCCTTCAGCCAATTTCATACCGACTCCCCAAACTGTTTTGCATTCCCACAACTTTGGCCTCATATAGCCTTTTGTAAGTCGAAGGCATGATTCTCCAGCCTTGTTGCGCTCTCGCTCGGGCGAAACTGTTGCTCTGTTTATCTGGTTATAAATATGGCGGTCAATATGGTCGCCTTTCTTAATCCTAATTATATTTCTAGTTTCAGAGTCGCCAGGTATCTCTCGATACCGCCACAAGGTTCAACCCGAATACCGATCAAAGAGCCAATACACCAGTTAGTTAGTTCAAAGTCAATACTATTTATTTACACACACAGTAAGAACTACTCCTGCACAACAGTACTACAAATTAAACTATCTCCAACGCTAATGACTACAATTAACTTCGGGTGCCCACTTAGTCAGAGGACCAGTGGCCGTTGTTCGGATCTGAGGCTGTTGGGTACGAAGAGATACAGGAGAACAGCTAAGGCCGACCGTCTGGTAGCGAGCGTTGACCTTGAACTTACTTGCTTCTGGTGATGCTGGTGGATGGGTCTCTCGCCTGAGAGCCAAATCCAAGAGGACAAATCTCTCATGGAGGTTCCTTCTTATACTTGGAGGGGCTTCACGCGCTTTTAGGCGGGCCTTAAATGTGGTCCCAATTCATTGGACCGCTTCTCGATCATTGTTATTGATGTTAACCAATAATAGGGGTGGGTGCCCTGATGGCTGGGCGTGTCTTAGGTGGCCGTTGGCCTTGCTTTGTTTGTGTCTTTCTGGCATCAGGATGCCTGTAACAGTATCAACTACCTGAGTGTTAGTCCTTTGTTCCTCGGAGATGGGCCATCAATATGCTAATCGGCCCAGAATTTTGATTCCGTCTGGTAACTGCTTCCCAAATATACATTCAGGCACTGTGCCTGCTTGTTGTCTAGTATGGTCCACATTTCCCTACATTCTTTGTGAGCGTCCATTTTGTATTCTGGAAGTGGCCGTCCCAGATGGCTACACGCCCTCCTTGTGATCCTCAACGCGAAGCGTGAAGGATCATATTACTGCATCTTCTTTGTTCTCTGCCCAAGTCGAGCACCCACAATCAAGGACAGGCTCTACTCTACTCTCTCCTATGGATTGGAAACTTTACCTAAATTGTTTTATATGCACACGTTATTATAAAATTCTACGGGGCGCTATGACATTCAGGCATGCATTACAATTAAAACACGGGAACCTCTAACTATTCTTTTCTAAACTATCCTTAGTCACTTAAAAGAATTTACAACAGTATAAACTATACAACAGCAGCAATACATGTCTCTGTATCTTGGCGGTCAAGTACAGAATTTTACATCTTTCTATTAGAACAAACAAATTTTTAAAAAGTCGATGCACTTTAATTCACTTAAAGGCATGGGGGGTTTGCTGAAGTACGAAAATAGTGGGTCTGAATGTATATACCGGAGTGCGGGAGGCTTTCCTTCGCCATTTCCTAAGTCTCAGTGTCTGGATGACACTACAGAGTATTGTCATGGCTAACAGTGCTTCTACAATGTAGGACAGGGAATACCAGGTGATGAACCTGTCACACGAGGTTGGTGTGTCAGTTGCTGTCTCTGGGTGTAATGTGTGGCAGGGATGGGAAACATTCACGGCCTGTGAGGTGGGGGTCAGGGGGGTCGCATCCGCGCACAACTGAGGGATCCCGCGAAGATCTAAATGTAGACCATGATGTCTGTCTTCATGTTCTCTTCTTCCTTCCGTGGTCTTCCTGTGGCTTCTGTGGTTCTGGATTTCTGTGGGCACAAGCATAATATCTGTTATTATCTTGCTTAAGATCTCGTATGTCTGTTTGTCTGTCCCTTTATTACCAATTACCCATTATAATTGGTCACCATCTGTGATTCCCTCATTTAAAAAAAATTTTAAACCAAATATTTTGGGACAAGACATCCGAGAAGAAAATACTGTCTCAGCGCGAGCAGTCTCGCAGCCTGTGCGATCGATGCGGTGAGTGTACCATCCCAGTGTTTGAGGATGTAAATAGCATATGGAGAGCAACCTAAGGGTTTCTGGAAAACAAACAAAAGAGTCTAGAACCAAAAGTTCCGAATGGGGTGCATATGGGCCGCGGAGGGTAAGAATGGGTGGAATCCCCAGGTAGGATGGTGACCAGTGCCGTATGTGCACTATCCGAGCGTGGCTGGCCAGATGGGGGTCCTCAGGCAGGGCGGGGACCAGTGCTGTTTCTCCACTGCCTGAGCGACCGGACAAAAACAGAAAGAATTTGCGTTCGCCGTGGATGTTGCCTCTTGTGATTACCTTCGAATCAGAAGAGTAGCTATGGTCGGTTGTCTGCCGACAAACTAATTCCTTTAACTGCCAGTGATGGTTAAAAGAGTGGTGGCGTGGGACCATGAAAACTTTAAGTGAACAAACAACATTCAACATGTACAGTAACAAACATTTAAAGCAACAAACTAACATAACAAAAATCGTGCAGGTTCCGTTAGAAAGGACATTGTAAATCTCCATCGGTTCCTTTTTACCATCATCTGGACACCTCATTGCTCTATAGCGAACAGAGTCGCAAAGGGGTTCGTCTGGTGTGAGTCAGACTCTAAGTCATCATCTCCTCCCGGTTGCCATACTCATGACTGGAGTAGTTGTGCCAAAGCTGCTTGGGGCGAATTGGGGTCCATCTCATCATTCCGGGTGAGTCTGTACAAATTGTCTCAGTGCCAGTGTTTCGTGTCGAGGTTGGAGGTGGTAAGGGGCAATCCATAGTCGTCGGCCGGTGGGTCTGGATCAGGGGCTTTAATGTACGTGGTCTCAAAGGGATCGCTGGAATCTTGTTCGGAGTTGCCGGGAGTGGGGCCTGGTGCAGGTGTGTAATCGTGTTGCGGTGCTATGGGGCTGTCACGATCGCTGTCACTGTCGCTGCTGGTTGAATGAAGGGAGAGGCGGGGTCATGCCTCTGGGGGTGGAGTCAAAGTAGTGTCTGAGGATGGGCTGGACTGGTTGGGGGAGGGTAGGAATAGGTTGTCTGTGGGCGGGGCGTGTTCATCTGCTGCTGCAAGTGAGATGTGGTGTGAATGGTTGTTCTGTGTGCCATAAGCCTTCAGCTGGTTTATGTGAAACCATCCTGACTTGCCATTGGGATAAGTAATTTTATATGCGGAGGGGCTGACTTTATCAGAAATGGAGTACGGTCCTGCAAATTTGGGGAAGAGGAATGAGCTGGGGTTGTATCGGGATAGCATGACCTGCTGCCCTACTACAAATTCTGTGGCGTGTACTGTTTTGTCAAAGCAAACTTTACTTTGCTTCTTCCATGTCCCAAGCTTAACAGCTCCTGCGAGCTGGGCTGCTTTTACATTCTCGACAATCTGCTGAACTGCTTTCTCATGGGTGAGGGCGGTGACTGTGGGGCTGGCCAAATCGAGTCTTAACAAGTATTCTGTCCCCTTCATGTCGTCCGGTCATGAGGGTGTGGGGGGTGTATCCTGTCGACGTGGATACCGTGTTCCTTATGAACATTAGTGCAAAGGGGAGAATTGTGTCCCAGGTGCTATTGTGCTGTTGCACCATTTTCCTTAGGGTTGCTTTGAGAGTCCTATTCATTCTCTCAACTATTCCGCTTGTTTGGGGTGATATGAAATGTGGAATTTTTGTTTGATTACGAAAATTGTGAGCACGTTTTTCATCATTCGTCCTGTAAAATGTGAGCCTTGGTCGGACTCAATGCTGCAGGGAAGACCCCATCTTGTAAAGATGTGCTGAGTGAGGATCTTGGCTGTCGCTTTAGCCGTGTTCGTTCTGGATGGAAAAGCTTCCACCCATTTTGTGAAGGTGTCGATGACCACCAACACATACTTAAAACCATTCTTGTAGGGGGTAGGGGTCCTATATAATCAATCTGCAAATTCGTCCAGGGGTCACTAACGGGGTGGGTGTGACTAAGCTGACCTTTCCTTGCATATCTGTCCAGATTATTCTGGGTGCAGATTAAACAGTTTTCAATGTAGTGCGTTACATTGGATTTTAAATCGGCCACCAGCAGAGAGGTCTGAGGTGGGCGAGGGTTGCTTCTATGCCTTGATGTCCTTGGTTGTCATGGAATTGACAAATAATTTGGTTTCTGTTCTGAATGGGGACCACATCAATACCTTCTTTTAAAATTATACCATCATATGTCGTCAACGTGTTCTTGTGTTTATCGTAAGGGGCTGGGAAGTTGCCTTTTAAAACTTCCCTGAGCTGTTCGTCTTCTTTTTGGGCCTGCGCTAAATCCTGAATGTTGATCTGTGAGACCTAAACCACGTGTACTGGGGCGCTCTCGGGGAGGGTTCCAAAAGTGACCGTGTCTGGAACCTGCCTTTGCTAGGGCGTCTTCCTCAACGTTACATGGGGGGGAAGAACGATGGTGGCTACGAACTTTAATAATACGATATTTCCGATCTTTAGCTGTCCTTAGAATCTGCTGGAGTAATGGGGCTGAGGGTAGGGGTTTTCCATCTGCAGAAACGAAACCTCTAGATTCCCACAGGGGTAGAATTCTGTTACTCTATTACAGACATATAGACTGTCGGAATATATGTCGGCTGGGGTTGGGAACGAGTCAGGGTGGTCTACAATATGCACTACGGCTGCTAGTTCTGCTGCCTGTGAGCCTAAATGTTTGGGCAATTTCAGAGACATCTATTCTAACGCGCATCCCTGCGCATCCTCTACATATATACTGCAACCCGTAATCCTTTTACCATTCAAAACTGTGGAGGAGCCATCCGCATAAATCTTTAAGGGTGCGCCTATGTCTGTGGGCTGGGGTCTCTGGGGTGTAGTACCTGGTTATGGGGGAGATGACTTTGGTACAAAGGGTCCTGTGTTTTGTTTGGTGGAGATGATTTCACATTCACGTGGGGTGCCGGCATAATGTAAATTGTCTGCGACGAAAGTGTGTGTTTTTGGCCTCTGCACTGTTATGCCCCTTCCCTGCGCGAATTTGGCTGACTGTGCCGTCCTTTAGTCTACCATCCAGGAGAAGTTGTGTTGGGGTGTACTCAGTTAAAATGGTGATGGGGTTGAGTCCTGTTATGTAGGCGAAGTATTGAACTGCCCAAAAAACTGCGAGCAGGTGCCTTTCGCAGGCAGAAAATCCTTGCTCGACTGGATCAAGTACTCGTGAGGCGTATGCTACGGGGCCTAAACGATCGTGTCTTTCTTGGAGGGGCGCGGCCGAAAGGGTTCAGTCGGTGGTTGCAACCTCAATTGCGTGCGGGGAGAGTGGATCTGGGACATGCAACGCGGGGGCTGGGCTGAGGGCGCGTTTTAATGCATCCACGGCATCCGTGTGCTGTGGAAGCCATTCCCATGGTGCTTGCTTCTTTAGGAGTTCGGAGAGGGGTTTGTGGCAAAACCGTCAATGTGATTCCTACAGTAGCCAATCAGTCCTAGAAATGACCGGAGGGCTGTGACATTATGGGGCAGGGGTAATTTGACAATGGAGTTGATGCGTTTCTGCTCGATCTCGCGTTTGCCATGGGTGATGACTGCTCCTAAATAAATTACTTTTTCTTGTAGAATTTGGGCCTTTTGGGGGTTCACTTTACATCCAATTTGTTGAAGGAGTCTTAATAATTCGGTGAGAAGCGAAATGTGCTCTCCCTTAGTGTCGGTCTGTAGAAGTAAGTCGTCTACATACTGGATGAGCCAATTGGGTCGGGAAAATTTGGCTAATCCATTCGCCAGTTGTCGGTGGAAAATGGAGGGGGAGTTGTGGAAGGCACGTCCATGTGTATTGATGCCCATGGAAGGTGGAAGCAAAGTTATATTGGCACGCTTTATCCAATGGAATGGACCAAAAGCCATTGCTAATGTGCAAAACCGAAAAATCTTTTGACTGGAGTCCCTGTATAAGCATTGTCTCGGGACTCGTGGCTACGATGGGGGCTGCTACTAGGGTTACTTTGTTTAGTTCCTGGTAATCGATGGTCAATCACCATGATCCATCGGGTTTTCTGACAGGCCAAATTGGGGCATTGTTCGTTGTGACTACTGAACGGAGTATGTCTTGGTCAAGTAAACTCTGGATAACCTTTGAGATTTCTCCCTCTGCTTCTTGGGGAAAACCGTACTGCTTTTGGGGTTTGGGGTCGGGACCTGTAATGTTCACTAAGCCAGCGATCTTGCCACAGTCCTGCTTGTGCTGGGCAAAAGCTGCTTTGTGTCGCTGCAAAACGTCTCTAACCTCTCTGTCCTGACTAATGGCTCGAGGGTCGAACCAGAAGTCTCCTACTGCACTAATTCTGTTTTTGTAGTCTCCAACTGTGAGCGTGGCGGGGGCTCGAGCTGCCTTTGCCATTCTCCACACACATTTGTTTACGGGGTCGAACGATAGATTGTGGGAGCGCATAAAATCTATACCTAAAATGTGTTCGGCTCTCTGGGGTAGATCGACTAGAACTACGGGGTGTTTAGTTTTAATGTTCCCTATCTGAATCGCTACAGGGCCTGTGATGTGTCCCTGCTGCAAGTGCCCTGTAAAACCGTTGAGAGTAATGGTGTCTGTGGTGGACCATGTGTCTCGTTGAAACATTGTGGAGGAGTTGAGCGTGGTGCAGGACCCTCCTGTGTCCCAAAGAAATTCTATGGGGTGTCCCCGGACTGTGCCTGCCACTACCGGTCTTCCGGACTTGTCCCAAAGGGTGTCGCAGGCCCAAGTTGGGGAGTCCGAACACCGTCAATCGGTGCCGTTCATATCTGCGTTATCGGAACGGGTGCTAATACTATGGACTGGCTTGGCCCTATTCTTATTCAGGGTGCCTGCCTGCTGGTTTCGCTACTGTTTCTGGGGCGCATTACACTCTCATGCGTAGTGTCCTAATTGTCTGCAATTGTAACATTCTTGGGATTTAGGCTGCTGTGGGCTGTTTCTTCCCTCATTTACCCATGCGGGGTTCTGGTGTGTCCTAACTGGATGCATGTTAGCATCCACCTGCTCGTCCTCTACTTTACTGTAAGCTGATTTTCCCTTAACGGACTGTTCCCAAGCTCGGGCCAATCTCTGTAGTACCCATTTCTCATTGTGGGCCTCGTCTGAAGGGTTGTAATTTGCGCAAGCTCTCTGTCCTGCTTCTGTCGCATGAGAGACTACGATTCGAGTCCATTTGGCCATATTATCTGGGGTCAAATGGGCACGGGCTAACTCTCCAAATACCGCTGTGAAATGAATCCACAGGCATCCAGCAAACGCTGCGGGGTGCTCTGTCTTTTTCTGCCTACATTTGTTTAGGCCTTCTACGGGGTCTCCTTTGTTGTAGCCGATCGCATCTAGGATCGCTGCATGCATTTCTTGGAGGGTGCCTCCTCCTGCATTTTGTGGGTCGGGAAGGGCTGCCGCGACTGAAGGGTCGAGGCTCAAAACTGGGAGCTTCACTTGCTCTTTTTCATCCAGGCTGTACATGGTCGCCTGTAGTTTTACTCTTGCGAAATAATGGTGTGGGTCCGATATGGGTAGAAACGGTGTTATTTTATCGTCCGCGTCCCTTAATTGAGTGACGGTGAATGGGGTGGTGTACAGAAAATCGGGGTCTCCGTCTGTTGTGGCCCTGCGCTGTGTGGTGACAGGGTTCATGGGGTTGTGCTCTACCTGTGCGGCTGGGGGTGGGGATGCTTTTCTTGTCTGTGGTTTGTCCTGAGTACATGTGCCATGTACATATCTATGGGCAGTCTCATTTAACTCCTGCCAATCGGGGCCATTTTCTTGATCTAATTGTGGTCCAAACGTGTTCTGGAATCCATTTTGTACAGAAAGCACAGATTGCAGGTCTGCAATTTGCTTTCGGCATTTGGCGTGATCTACCGAGCTCTGCCTTTGTTCTGTCGTGGAACTGTGGAGTGCTCGTAGGGCATCTTTTAAATTGTTACATTGTTTCTGTAACTGCTCGACATGATGTTCTGTTTCTTCTCTTACCAACATGCGCATTGCGTGTCTTGGTAGGCCTTATCATATTGAGACTGAAAGCTGCTTAAATTGGTGAGACAAGATTGGTATGCCCGTTTGACATCTGCCATCTCCTTGTCCTGCGCCGCTAACTGCTCTCTCAGTTCCCTGTTAACTTTTCATTTCATTTCATTTCATTTCAACTTTCTCTAACTTACTCACGTCTCCCTCGCTATTCTTATCTCTCTCTCAATCTCTCTGCGGAGCGTCCTCACGACCTCCTCTGTGCCTCGCAATTGTGCCAAGCAGGACACGATTGCCATCAGCTTACGAGCTTTCCCTAAGCTCTTCTTATGGATCTCTGTCAGGTTCCCCCACCAAGTATGCCGCATACTTCCGGGACCTGTTTCATCATGCACAAACTTCACTCCAAAGAGGCCATCCTTTCCCTTTGAGATATTTTCTGATTTCCTCTTCCCATACGGGACACTGTCCTACTCTACTGGTCGCTGCGGCCCTGATGGCTGGGCATGTCTTAGGTGGCCGTTGGCCTTGCTTTGTTTGTGTCTTTCTGGCGCCGGGATGTCTGTAACAGTATTAACTATCTGAGTGTTAGTCCTTTGTTCCTTGGAGATGGTCCATCAAGATGCTAATCGACCCAGAGTTTCGATTCCGTCTGGTAACTGCTTCCCAAATATACATTCAGGCACTGTGCCTGCTTGTTGTCTAGTATTGTCCACATTTCCCTACATTCTTTATGAGCGTCCATTTCGTATTCTGGAAGTGGCCATCCCAGGTGGCTACAAAACGAGGATGGTGAATAGCGAGAGAGGCAAAAAACGAGAATCGCACCAGGCGCCAAATAGTTTGCGATGCAACCGGCCCACTTCTGTAGGCGAAATCGGGATCTCGCCAGAGCATGGTGAGAAACCAATTATTACCACTTAAGCCCTATTTACATACAATTAATGGAAACCATTCCATATCCAGTGGCCTCCCATCATTCATTGGTCTCCCCAGCAAGTGGTCATGCTGGCGCCAGTTAGTACTCCTTTTGAAAAAGTGAACCTACCGGAAGGGCTTCTATGGGGGCCTCGAGGAGGTGAATAGCCAACTTTGCTCATAGACAAAGAGCCCGGGGGTGCTGGGCTTGCACCCCAGTGCACGGCATGGGGAGGGGGACCCTCTGCAGAGGTGGGCTGCCATGGAAGGGTGGAGGGGAGCACTGGGAGAGCAACCGGGGGCCAAACAACCAGGCACCACCATGCCAACCCCGGATCGTGTGTACCCATTTCAGGGGCAACCCTTGCTCTGCCCGTCTGCCCCATTGACCACCCATAACCCCCATCGACTGCCGAGGTCCCTGGCCATGCGGCCAAATGCTATTGTGATTAGGGAATTGGCAATCGTAGTTATGTGAGCACTTCACACACCCAAGGGAATTCTCATGGGTAGGCGGGCCATGGAACATGTGAGAGTAATTGCCTAGCATCCCAAAAACACCTTGATGCCTGAACACTGCAGGAGGCAACAACACAAATGCAGCAGCCAACATCCGAACACCCAGGGGATGGGGGACAACTCCGAGGACATATCCATGGCGGGAGGCTGATTGGGTGCCATGGGGAGGGGGAGATGCCTGGAGAGTTCGGGCCGCATTGTGGAAGAAAGTGACAGAGGCGTCATACTGGTTGTGGTGAAGGGTGTTTATTGTGTTTTACAATTCCCCACTGTCCTGATGGTGCTGCCCCCGCCCCCAACCCTTGCCCCCCTCACTCCCACCCTGTCCCCCCTCCCCGGTGCCCTCAGTGATCCTCGATGTGCTTTACCTTCCTAGCTCTACCGTTACGTCTAGGTGTGTCCCCCGGATGCACATCTGAAGTGGAGGCAGCCTGCGCCTTACCTCATCCCGAGGCCTTCGATGCCCCTGGTGGGCGTCCTCTGGGGGTTCTGAAGCCAGAGGGCCCAGTCTCACTTGTTGGTGGCACACGGACACCGGTGCTGCTCTGTCCCGTGTGCTGGCTGTGAGATGCAGCCTCATCAGATGGATGGAACTCGGGGGAGTTGGTGCCACCATCGCCACTCCATAGGAAAGTTCCAGAATTGCACCCGGCACCCTCTCCTCCCACTCAGTGCCCATAGGAATTCTTTACAGAAAACAGTTATCACTTTTAAATTGTCAAGTGATCTGGACACCTTTTAACATACAGAGAGAGAGAGGACAAGCCTTCGTTCTCTGAATACAGCTTCCAATTGTGTCAGCCAAAAGTAAAACTCAGAGCCACAGCGAGCTCCCAGCTCAAAACGAAAGTAAAAGCCAGAGCTACAGCCCAATGACATCACTGAAGCCAAACATTTCTTAAAGATACACTCCCATGACACATCCCCCAGCGAGGCGGACATTCTGTTGAGACCTTCAGCTATGGCCATCATCGACTGCGCGATGCCTGCACACCTCCACTAATGGTGCTGACATTGTGCACCAGGCTCTCCACTGCGGTCTCCAGCCTAGCAGTGTTAGCCTCGGTGCCACACATTGCTAGTGACACCTCTGCGCCCGTAGCCTCTGGGGCTCCTCCAATTGACCATGGATTTGCTGGAGTGTCGCTGAAATCTCCCTTTGAATGTCCCGGCCGCTTCCTAATGTCTCCATCAGCTCCGGTATACCTCTTCCACAGGCTCAGCATCAGACTGAGATCCAGCAGACCTCGAACTGCTGTCTTGCCTGGGAGTTCCTGCCTCCAACTGATGTGCATCTGTGCTGGTGGAGGGTGTGGTTCTCACCAGATTGTGCCCCAGATGCCTGACCGCCTACATTTCCCACCGAGGTGTGTGCATCTGAGCTGGTGGAGGTTGGGGATGACAGCTGTGACTCGATATTATGGTGGCATCCACAGAGCTCTCTTCTGAAGTGTTTTCCTTGGAGGCTGGAGAGGAAGACACCCGAGGACCTGCAGGTGAAGGAGCATGTGGTCAGTAGGACGAATGGGTCAGTCAGTCAGTAAGGAACCCACAATTTGACAGGTACTTTGGCTGAGGCCCAGTGGTTCCTCACCTCTGCGACATCCGCCAGCCTCCACATTGGTGACCGTCCAGTCCTCGGCCACACCAGTCACCTCCAGGGCACACTCGGGGATTCTTAGTCTGGCACACCATCACCAGCCTGGCCCCTCTCCCAGCGATTGTGGGACAGCTTTTCCTGAGAAGACACAGAGAGGGTATCATTAGTCACACTCATGGTTCACAGTGGTGAAAAGGGTTGGGGGTGTTGGAGGGGGAGGAGGAGTGGACATGGGTTGGAGAGGGGGTTGGAGGTCGCAGGGGGAGTTGGGGATGGTTGCTCGCGTGGGGGCAAAAAGTGCACGGGGGGGGGATAGGGGTAACGGGAGGCGTGGGTGCCGACCCGCTCATGCTGCCTTGTGTAGGTCGTTGACCTATTTCCTGCACTGGAGGGCAGTCCTCCTGATCACACCCCCGGTGCTCAGAGCCACTGCCACCTCGTCCCAGGCAGCACTGGATGCCCTGTGGCTGACCCTCCGGGACCCTCGGGGGAACTGGACACCCCTCCTGAAGTCCTGTGTCTAGCAGCCTCCCCAGATCTGCATGCCCGAATCTTGGGGCCAGTTTCCTGAGCACCATTGTTGCGGGCTGGCTGGGATTGGCTGAGCAAGGGCTGCTTAAGTGCTGCTCGATCTTATTAGCGGGGGGGGGCTGGCGAGCGTGGGGCCGGCGAATGGGCTGGCGAGCCTTCATTTGCGCGCGACGCCTGTGGGGCCTCGTTAAGTGGACCAATTAATGTTGAATCGCATTGCCGGCCTCGCTGGGACAAGCACCAGGAAGCTCGCTACAGTTCCCGCTCGCTGCCACACTTAGTAATCTTTCCAGAGAATCCTGCCCTAGGTGTGTGACAGTGTTGGGTTCTCCACAGTCCACTTAGATTCTTACCTCCTCAATCGATCAGGAGAGAGAACACTGACTGTTTCTTTTTCCCCGAATTGAAGTGACAACATATCAAGAAATGCAAACACAGTAACTCATAATAAAAAGAGAGAAGTAGAATTAACAGGTTGGATTTTATGGCCACCCGCCAGGCATGCTTTTGGCAGGGGCTTTTTAAAATTAGACCAGCCGGTAGCCTACCAACTTCCTGCCCACCCCTGACCAGGTCTCCAAAGAAAGGAGGTGTTTAAGACGCACACTAACCTGCTCGTCCTTTGGCCTATTGACACCTTTTTGTGGCTACTAAATGGCCACTTAAGGACTTCAATCCACCTCCAATATCATTGTACACTGGGCAGTGGAAGGCAGGCGAGCGTGGGAAGGCTGTGTTTTCACTGACATTCGTGAAAGGGTGGAAAAGAAGTGGGGTACATCCTTTGGGGGTGCCCTGTGCTCATTGGGGGACCCCCCATAAGGTTGTATCGGCCCCTTTTTGCCTCCCTGCCAGGCCTCCAAAATGTGCCCCCCTCCTTACCACCTCCCTAGGCCCAAATTACTTCTCCCAGGATCCATGCTATCTTCTTCGTGGGACTGCTTGCAGTCCCAGCAGCACCTACTGGCGCCAGCCTGTCAACTGTCCAGCAGCTCTGAAGAGTAGGACTTCCTACCACTGCAAGGGTGCGAGTCTATGGGTGGGATTTTCCATTCTCCTACACCGAAATCGCATTCAGCGATTAGCCGGAGAATCCTCTTTGGCGTCAAAATCGGGGGTGGCGGTGCTTTTGCGATGCTCCGCCCCTCCAAAACAGCGTGCTCACAGAGTTACCTGAGGCCTTCCCCCCGATGATCCGCCCCCGATGGGCCAAGTTCCCAACTCCGTAGGGTGCGTGTGGTGTTTTGCTTCGGGAACCCGGCGTGGCGGCTGCGGACTGAGTTGGGGAAGGGGGGGGGGGAAGGAGCCAATCCGCCACAGTCGGCGGGGGTGGAGGAGCCGATCCACGGGCAGGGGAGCTTTGGCAGGGGCTGGGGGCACCGGGGGGGGGGGGGGGGGCGAGCCTGGCCAAAGGTGGGCACTATTTGGCAGGCCAGGTCAACGCGCAAGCAGCGCCATGTTGCACGGCGCGCGCGGCCTCTGCAGGCCGCCACCCTGCGCATGCGAGGCCACAGACCGGGCAATCCTCTGGCCGTATTCACAGCTAGAGCCGGGAGTTCTACGCTGCGTGCCTGCTAGCCCCCACCAGATGGAGAATTGGTGGCATTCTTGCGCCATTTTTCGGGCGTAAAACACCACAGTTACCACGCCGGTGTCTCCCATACAGAGAATCCAACCGTTTGTCTCTACTTGTTAAGGCCACCTGCAGCGGAATATCATTCTTAGATTGCTCATTAAAATTGAACTCAGTGCTTCAAGTCCACCAAACTTGACCTGAAGCAATCACCCTGCTTCTCTTAGTGCTGGTGCTCCAGATCCACTGAGCATTTCCAACATTTTCTGTTCTCATGTTAGATTTCCACCATCCGCAATATTTTGCTTTTGTTCGAGGTAAGTTGTACTTTGATGGGCAGTTCAGAGCTTGAATGCATTTGTACATTGGTATAATTAAGGAGGCCCACAGCTGAGATAATACCGTGAACCACAGAACCTCCAAATGTGTTAGTATCTCCATAGCGACAGAATATGAAGTGTATCATTAGACCGTGTCAGGTATTTCATCAGTTCCATGAGGCAAGCTCTCACAATGAAACTTCAGATATATTGAGAACAAATTTAAATGCATATTATTCCTTTCAAATATAAGTAGCACAACATCCGCCTTGCTGGTGCAAGATGCAATTATGGACCCAATGGGACATCAAATGCTTGTGACTTCATCAATGCAGTAACCACAGGGACACCTTCTATACATCACTTTTCATTGCTCTTATTCACAAAAAAATTACAGATTAACTACAAAGCAAGTAGAGTATAAAAATTAATTTGGTTTTCCAATGTTTCTCTGATATTCTATCAACTCGGGCATACAAATTGTGGAAACTATTACTTTAAACTCAAAACAGTTTAAAACTAAAAAGTTGTCCACCTAATAACCCAAAAAACCAATGTCCTTCCATTAATTTAGGGCGCGATCTAATGGGAAAAATACAGAGTCCCGTTTTGGGCACATTTAGCAGGGTGTTTCTCAGAGCCTGCAGCGCGATAATGACCCTATTAAGTGGGACTCTGTATTTTTCCTGGCCTCGGTGAGGAATACCCCACTGAGGCCGCACTTACCTTGAGCTCAGCAGTGCATTTTTAAATGCTGCACCGATCTCTCAACCCCCCACCGCGGCCTCCAGACACGCCCCCCCCTTCCCAAAAAACACCAGCTGACTTGTTAGGCGGTCCTCGAGCCCTCACTCATCCCACCTCATAAGGGCAGGGCACCCCCGGGCCTAATCCCCAGCAAGGGCAACTTGCCACCCAAGCATCCCGGTTGCTGTTACGCCTGGTCCATGTTTGGTCTCCCACGGCGAGGTCATTCAGGTGCGCGTGTCCGATCCTGGGCCTTGGGTAACTCAAGCGCAGACGTATTCAAGTAAGCCTAACTGCTCATATGAATATGCAAATCTGGATCCCACCCAATCAGAGCAAGGTCCAGATTGTGACGTCTCGTGAGACCTCATTAGATCTCGCAAGGTGTCCTGAGCGTCGCAGATCTCGCCAATGGCCTCGGCGCGTGACCAAGTCAGGCGCGATGAGGCCGTACAGTCATGGCCTTAGCTTTCCAGTTTTTGTGCTCCTTCTCTTGAACTCAGACTGAAGAATTGTTGAACAAGAACTATTCTAATATCTCACACAGGCTAATATGTCAAAACATGCTTAAAATGGCATCAACACTGTAACTTTGAAAGATAATATTTCAGAGGTAAACAGTTTCTCTGCAGGGAGCCACATACATAAATCATAGCGGATTTCAATGGCTCATAAACGCACTGTGCAACACTAAAGAAATATTGCGAGAAAGGGCAAGTGTTATTTTAGGGCTCAGATCTGTCACCATTATTTTCTTCTCATGATGTTTTTTTCCAAAGAGTAAGTTGTTGGAAATAGCCATCATCTCCCAAATTGTTCGAATGGTCCTACATACACAGTGTATCAAAAGATTTTTAAAACAGCAGCAACAAAACTCCATTAAGAAATAATTTCTCATGTAAAGATTCTCACAGGAGGAAGCCGCTTATGTAAAGCTTCTTGTGAATTTTTTTGGAATACAAATACAAAATATGTTCGTTGACAAGTTTTTGACGGGGCAGAATGATGGTACTTTCAGATGTGGGATTAGTAATGTTGCTACTGATCGATTTGCATTTGCTACCTTTTTTGCGAGGTGGCTACAGTATTAACTGATTCATTTCGAATAAACTAATTTCCACTGGATTGCATGGACATAGTGTGTGTGAGTAAAATCTGGAATATCCAAATGCACAACTATAAAAGAACCCATGTGACTTTACTCTATTTAAACCGATAAGAGAAAATTGGAAGTGTTTCTCTCAACTCCAAAGTGCTTAATTTTGACCAGTGTTCACTTTCCCGAAGACAATTCAGTACAGGAGAGTACAAATCCTGGAAAACTTGGTTAATATTACAATAATAATGCTACTGTCATGATATGCAGACACACACATAATGATATACAGACAAGCAGCTAATGGACAGAGAGAACAGGACATGACCAATAAGCAGGCAGGACACTCAGGGGTGGGATCTGACTATAAAAGACACAAGGCACTCACACTCCACCTCTTTCCACTGATGAACATCTAGAGAGTCAGTCAAGGGTATTGTTACAATCTCACACTGCCACCACGTGGCTAAGAGCTAGTCTGGTTCAGTCAGACAGAGTAACCACACTTAAGTTAGCAGAGAGTCGAACTCACAGAGCACTGTGCTAACTGTGCTATTAGTTCAATAAACCTGATTGAACTAACTTCAAGGTCTGGAGTATCTTTCTGATCTAAGCTGCAACCAGTTGCAACCAGTGGTAGACCAGTGTACTTAACACGACATGATACCAGGAGACTACTAATTTATGGTGGTTTACCTCACTCAGTCCGTTCCATGACGACCAGCAAATGTATCCCGGCACCATGGAGTAGATTCAGGCTCCTCACCAGCTCAGGACCTCCGGCAATCTCAGTGCCAACTGGTGGATATTGAAGCAAAAGATTCTGCTGTACATCGAAGCCTCAGACCTCGAGGGTGAGTCTGATGCAAGAAAGATCGTGCTTCTCCTCTCAACAGCGGGCGATCAAGCCATCGAACTCTTCAACTCATTTAACTTCACCGAAGGCCAGGACAAGACAAAGTTTCAGACCATCCTGGACAAGTTCGATAGTCACTGTGAAGTGGATACCAATGAAATCTTCAAGCGCTACATATTCAAACAACGTCTTCAAGGTAAAGATGAATCTTTCAATGCTTTCTCAACTAGCCTCTGCCTGCTGGCGCTGTCCTGCAACTTTGGTGATATTGCTGACTCCATGATCAGAGACCAAATCGTGTTTGGAGTTCACTCTGATCCTCTGAGAGAGCAGCTCTTAAAAATCAAGCATATGACCCTGCCAGTTGCGATTGAAACATGTACAGTGCATGAGCATGCAAAAAATTGGTATTTCCAATACAAATCGGCTGAAAATGAGAAACCTGCCTCCCACGAGGCAGTGAGTGTGCAGGCCACCTCCTGGATGTAGTGCCTCAGCATTGAAGACAGTGGCCATCTCGCACGCTTTTCCCGGAGCCCCAGGCATGCGCGATGCGAACGGGATAACAAAGCGGTCGACACCCACACTGCACAGGTGCAGACGTCTACCAACCGCACTGCGCATGTGCGACGATGTACACCGCGTCACGACGCCGACGTCATGACGTGCCCGAACTACCGAGTGGGCATCATTACCACACGTGAACATGCCACACCTAACTCATTTCGCATTCAGTCCATCCTCGCTGTGGATTCAGAAGACGAATGGCGTGCGGTGATGCAGGTCAACCGCTGCTCCATCCAGTTCAAGCTGGACACAGGTGCTTCTGCCAACTTCCTCTCACAGGCAGACTTTAAACGCATCAAGAAGCCCCCCAAAGTCCTTCCAGCACCCTGCCAGCTCCTGGACTATAACAATAATGCCATCACGGCACTGGGGTCCTGCCATCTACTCGTCTCCAACCGGAGCATCCATGCACGGCTAAGGTTTGAAATTGACAAGCCGGACAGGGCATCCCTACTGGGCGCGCATGCCTGCAAAAAGCTAAACCTGGTGCAGCGGGTTTATTCAACAACATCCTCCAACGTGGATCTTCAAGCTGGCATTGACGGCATCCTCGCTCAGTATCCAGATGTGTTTGACGGGATGGGCACTTTGTCATATCGGTACAAGATCCTACTGCGACCTGATACCAAGCCAGTGGTCCATGCATCACGCCGGGTGCCGGCTCCGCTAAAGGAGCGCCTGAAGGAACAGCTCAAGGAGCTGCAGCAGCAGGGGATCATTTCCTGGGTAACCGGACTGACTGACTGGGTCAGCTCGATGGTGATGGTTAAAAAACCCTCTGGAGACCTGCACATCTGCATTGATCCCAAGGATCTCAACCACAATATAATACGTGAACACTACCCCCTCCCGAAGCGGGAGGAACTCACCAGTGAGATGGCACATCCAAGGTTTTTCACGAAGTTAGATGCATCCCATGGATTCTGGCAAATCCAGCTGGATGAGTCCAGCAGAAGGCTCTGCACCTTCAACATACCATTTGGCAGCTACTGCTATAACCGTATGCCGTTCGGCATCGCCTCGGCATCGGAGATATTTCATTGCATCATGGAGTAGATGATGGAGGGCATCGAAGGGGTTCGTGTGTACGTGGACGACGTCATCATATGGTCCACGACCCCTGAGGAGCATGTTTCCCGTCTCCAGCAGGTATTCCGCCGTGTCCACGCCAATGGCCTAAAGCTGGCAGCGGCCCCCCCAGCGATTCTCCGGCCCGCAATGGGCCGAGTGGCCGCCCGTTTTAGGCCGGTACTTACCGGCGGGACCTGGCTGCGCGGGCAACGTCCGGGGTCCTCAGGAGAGGTGCGGGGGGATCTGGCCCCGGGAGGTGCACCCATGGTGGCCTGGCCCGCGATCAGGAACCACCAATCCGCGGGTGGGCCTGTGCCGTGGGGGCACTCTATTCCTCTGCGTCGGCTGCTGTGGTCCTCCACGATGGCCGACGCGGAGATGAGCCCCCTGCGCATGCGCTGGGATGACGCCAGCACACGCTGGTACTCCCGCGCATGCGCCAACTCGTGCCGGCCAGCTGAGGCCCTTCGGCGCCGGTTGGCGTGGCGCCACGTCCCTTCCCCGCCGGCACGGTGCAAACCACTCCGGCACCAGCCTAGCCCCTGAAGGTGTGGAGGATTCCGCACCTTTGGGGCGGCTCAACACCGGAGTGGTTCACTCCACTCCTTTGCGCCAGAATTGCCCACCCCGCCGATTCCCGCAGAATCCCGCCCCAGATCTCTCAGCAGGGCGTATGCCCCGACACAGACAAGGTCAAGGCCATCGCAGCCATGAAGGTCCTGGATGACAAGAAGGCGGTATTGCGCTTCCTGGGCATGGTCAATTTTCTGGGCAAGTTCATCCCAAACATGGCCTCACACACCACGGCCCTACGAAACATGGTGAAGAAGTCCACTGCCTTCGAGTGGAAGGCGGCCCATCAGGCAGAGTGGTTGGAGCTGAAAGCCAAGCTCACCACTGCACCCGTATTGCCATTTTTCGACCCAGACAGGGAAACGAAAATTTCGACAGATGGGAGCCAGGATGGCTTCGGTGCGGTCAACGCGATGACACTTCATCCTGGGCACCGGTTGCCTACGCATCAAGGGCAATGACGCCCACTGAACAAATGTATGCACAAATCGAGAAGGAATGCCTGGGCCTTCGCACTGGCATTCTCAAGTTTCACGACTATGTCTACTTACTGCCTGCCGACATTCACAGTCGAGACGGATCACAGGCCCCTGGTCGACATTATCCACGTGGACCTGAATGACATGACGCCTCGGTTGCAGCGCATCCTCCTCAAACTCAGATGGTATGACTTTGACCTGGTCTACACGCCTGGCAAGGAGCTCATCATTGCCGATACATGTCCCGATCCATCACCATGCCGAGTGAACCACTGAACGTCATCCGGCAAATTGAGTCACAGGTTGAGTCACAGGTGCAGCTGTGTGCTAGCACCCTCCCGGCATCTGATGAGAAGGTGATTCGTATCCGTGAGGAGACAGCCAAAGACCCCCTCTTGCAGCTTGTTATGCAACACCTCGCCAATGGCTGGCAAAAAGGGCAGTGCCCTCAACTTTTTAATGTAAAGGACGACCTGACGGTGGTTGATGGTATCCTCCTCAAATTGGACCGGATTGTAATTCCACACAGTCTCCAGAGCTTGGTGCTCCGTCAAATCCATGAGGGCCACCTGGGAGTGGAAAAGTGCAGACGCAGAGCCAGGCAGGCTGTCTACTGGCCCGGGATCAGCCAGGACATCACGAACATGGTCCTTAACTGTGCGACCTGTCAATGCTTCCAGCCAGCGCAGAGTAAGGAGACACTTCAGCAGCATGAAATCAAAACCTCTCCGTAGTCCAAGGTTAGCATCGACCTCTTTCATGCAAATGGTCATGATTACGTGTTAATCATTGATTACTTTTCCAATTACCCTGAAGTCATTCAGCTCTCAGACCTCACATCTCGGACCGTCATCAAGGCCTGTAAGGAGACGTTCTCCAGGCATGGTATCCCACTCACTGTCATGAGTGACAATGGCCTGTGCTTCAGCAGCCATGAATGGTCTCTGTTTGCCCAGTCGTATCAGTTCAAACACGTCACTTCCAGCCCACACTATCCGCAGTCAAACGGAATAGTTGAGAAAGGGGTGCACATAGTGAAGCAGCTCATTTGCAAGGCCGCGGATTCTGCGTCTGATATTCACCTTGTGCTGCTTGCGTACAGGGCGACCCCACTGTCCACTGGCATGTCGCCGGCTCAACTCCTGATGAACAGGGACCTGCGAACGACACTTCCAGCCAGACACGTGCCCAACCTGGATCACCTCCTGGTGCTGCTGAAGATGCAGCAACTCCGAGACCGGCAAAAGCAGGGCTATGATGCTCATGCCACTGATTTGCCCGTGTTATCCCCGTCAGACACTGTTCGGTTCAAGATCCCTGATGTAGGCTGGTCAGCTCCAGTTGTTGTTGTTCGACAGGCTGCCCCCCGCTCGTATGTTGTGCATCTGGCTGATGGTTCTGTTGCGCAACGAAACAGACGAGCACTGCACAAAGTTGCCTGCCCACAACCACATTCTTCTCCATTTCCTTCTGTTGTTTTGCCACCTCCTGATACCTCGACTCACGAGGCCACCAGTCAGGCTTCAATCCCGCCCATCAAGGCGCTGTCGTCCCCATCACCACCTCTCCAGCGGTCGACCAGGATCAGACGCAAGCCACAGAGTCTGGACTTATGAACATTTGTTCTGTTTGCTATGTTCTGTGTTCTCGCATTAGACAGCTGTTTTCACATGTACATATGGTCACATCCACTGCATGTATATATGTTAATATTGGACTATTCTTGTCAATACGTTCACATATGTCATCCAAACATTAAAAATGGGCGACGTCATGATATGCAGACACACGCATAATGATATACAGACAAGCAGCTAATGGACACAGAGAACAGGACATGACCAATAAGCAGATAGGACACTCAGGGGTGGGATCTGACTATAAAAGACACGAGGCACTCACACTCCGCCTCTTTCCACTGATGAACATCGAGAGAGTCAGTCAAGGGTGTTGTTACAATCTCACACCTCCACCACGTGGCTAAGAGCTAGTCTGGTTCAGTCAGACAGAGTAACCACACTTAAGTTAGCAGAGAGTCGAACTCGTAGAGAACTGTGCTAACTGTGCTATTAGTTCAATAAACCTGATTGAACTAACTTCAAGGTCTGGAGCATCTTTCTGATCTAAGCTGCATCCAGTTGCAGCCAGTGTTAGACCAGTGTACCTAACACAACAGCTTCTTCCCATGCTTTGTTTTCTTTGTTGCTTTAATGGTAACGTATTGTTTGGTGCGTTAGTGCGTGGGCTAGAATTGAAAAACTGAGAGGTCAAGGAAGATGGAAATTTCTTGAAGCTCCTGCCATGTGGAGTTAGCAAAAACAATTGAGTATTATAATAAAAGGATTACCTTCAGTGATAGCTATGAAAATTAAAATTGATTGACAGAAGCCTATATGGATTTTTGAACGGGCTATTATAGATCTTTGTGTGTAATGCTACTTTCATGGATGATGCTATCTGAGGCGATGTAGATAATATTTGATTAATTAGCAGATCGATAGTCAATGTATAAACTAATAGACTGAGAGAAGTCGTGAAAATTATGCACAAATTTATTAAGCAATCGTTAAAGAGATAGTTGTAGTCAGGCATTACTGAGGTGGGGGATTAATGACTGACGCATCTCTGCACATGTCGGTCCTTATCATCGTTTTTATAAATGGCTGTAAAAGAAGAAGTTAATGATCTTCCATTCCTCTCATCCACTGACAATTAGGGGAAATTCCACCCACTGGTTAATTTGTTCAGGAAACAAAATGTCCGGGAAGTGAATACAATTAGAGATTGTTGAAAGGGTTTTGGTGAAACTTAGCTCTTGAGATAAGGGTTGGCAGATGTCTGTTTAATGTGGATAAATTGAGGTAATTCATCGGAGTGAAAACTAGATGATTTTACTTTGACAATTTTGGCGCAGAAAAAGCATTGAAGACCACTTATGTAGTTGCCGATGAAAGTGCCTCTGTTAGGTGGCAATTAAGAAAGCAAATGTAATGTGAATGTACACTGCTGTAAGCATGGACCAACTCTGAATAATGTATTGTTAAAACATTTCACCTGTTTTCGTCACAATGCAACAAAATAAGATATTATGTCTTAGAAAGGGAGTAGGGAATAGCAGAGAGCCATTTTGTAGAATTCTCCACTCAGAGGAAAGTGGATAATAAGTGGAAGTTAAATTCTAAGTTGCTCTTTTTCAGGGTCACCTCAAAGCCGGGGAACTGAGGTTTCCACCTGCAGTTCAGAAAAGGTTTACGAGGCTGATTACTGGGACGAAGGGGCTGTCTTATGAAGAAAGGATGAGTCGGTTAGGCCTATATTTATTGGAGTTTAGAGAATGAGATGTAATTTTCTTGAAACGTTTCGGCCTGAACTTTGTGCCCATTGGGCTCGCGTACTCGGTGGGCCCGAAAGCCGACATGAAATGCGTCTCCAACCGCGATCAGCCCCGGAGCACGATTCCATGCTGGCTGGTCAATTAACGGGCAGCCAGCATGAAACATGTGCTGAGAAAGGCTGAGAGGGGTGTGAAGAGGGAGGGTGTAGGCTGGCACTTCTAATGGACTCCCTCGAGGGGAATAGTTGCTTGCGGAGCTGTTCCCAGGAAGTTGCAGACATCTGCGAATTAAATGTGATGAAAAATGCAGCAAACTTATGCCAGAGTCACACATTCAGGCACCTCACAGCAGAACTCACACACCCTCAGTCACGAGGCGTCTTTTAAACTTTTATTTCAGCCCTGACATTTAATTCCTGCCCTTGTTCAAGGTTGGAGCTAAAACAGGAAGGCTGCCTGGTCAATTGGCCCGCCCGACAACCGTAAAGGCCGATGGGCCACTTGAAATAACTTCCAACTCCCGCGTGCGCCCACCAATCTAAATATTGCACGGGTGCACGCTGACACTGGGAAGCACGCCCTATATCTTCTCACGCAATTTCATTTGCTTCCGGGCAGGGCGAACATTCACCCGAGCAGCATAAAAATTCTGTTCATAAGATTCTGCGGGGACTTGAAAGGGTTGGCGCTGAGGGGATGTTTCCACTTGTGAGGCAAGCTGAAAGTAGGGGACACAGTTCTGAAAATAATTGGTCTCCCTTAGTTAAGATGGAATTGAAGAACAAAGAACAATACAGCACAGGAACAGGCCCTTCAGCCCTCCAAGCCTATACCTGTCATATCACCCTTGGCCAAAACCCTCAGCGCTTCCTAGTGCATGTCACCTGTACCCATCCTATCACTGTGTTTGTCGAGATGCCGTTTGAATGCCGTCAATGTATCTGCTTCCACAACCTCCCCTGGCGACGCGTTCCAGGCACTCACCACCATCTGTTAAAAAACCTGCCCAGCACATTTCCTCTATACTTTGCCCCACAGACCTTAAACCTATGCCCCATGGTGACTGACTCCTCCACCCTGGGAAAGAGTGCCTGCCCATCCACTCTATCCATGTCCCTCATAATCTTGCAGACCTCTATCAGGTAGTCATTTATCTTTGGAATTCTTTACCCCAGAGAGGACTGGGCACTGAGTCTTTGAGTATATTCAAAGCTGACATATGTTTGAACCATAAAGGAGTCCTCGGTTATGGGAGGTGGGCAGGAAACTAGAGTGAGGCCTATAATCAGATCATCCATGATCATATTGAATGATGGGGTAGGTTTGAACTGCTAAATAGTTCTGATTTTCTCATGTTCACATGCAGCAGCCTGATAATAAGGATCATATTCCATAGCAATGGCCCTAAACCATTTCTACTGCCCCTGGGTGGAACATCTACCATTCAACACCCTGTTCCGTTGGAGCCATCAAAGCAAAGCCAAGGTCCATCAAGACAGAGTGAGCCCATTAGATTTTTAGGCTCATTATCTTCATAAGCGTCGGAAGATCCAGCCCATGAAAAATAGGCATGATGTCACTGGCTGCTGGGCAACTTATGGACAGGCCTATGTGACACCTCTTCACACATGAATAGAGCACCATCATTTAGAAGTTTCAGTTCAGCTGTTTTCTCTCACTAACCGCTCTTTGTTCCAAATAAGCCATCACATCTGCATTTTTAGAAAACCATTCGCTAGGTATGTGAACGTATTGGTCAGATGAAAGCAGTTTAATTTAGATCTTTGCGATTCTCTTCTTTCAAGGTTCAACCTTCCTCACACTCAGAATGTCCTCTTTTATGATTAACATTCATGTGATTCTAACCTCCGTCTCACTTGGTACCAGACCCTTGTGTGTTGTAAGGGAGTTGTGTGAAATTATTTATTCAGAATGTTTGATGGTGAGGTCTCAATCATTAGTCCTCAAGGGAGAACAATGGTTCATGAGGGCTCATCAGATATGTAACACTCTGTGCATCTGGCTTTCCTATCTGGTAATGTCCTAAATCAGGATATGTGCACTTTCGGCTGAGACCCCTGCACTGTCCACACTTCCTTCGCGACAGTATTTATATCCTTACATAGCGTGGGAAGTGTCCAACATCAACTCACATCACTGTTCTTCCTCACTCTAAGTTGACAGAGTGAGTGCATTATCAGGTCACCGATGACCACAGCTAAGATCTGACCCTAGTGAGTCGTGAGCGCTTAAGGCCCAAGTGTGAATGCAGGACCTGTCCTCTCAGCGATAGTTCGACTATTCCTTCAGAAGTCACTAAATGGCTTGGAAGGCTGGAGGAGATGTCTCCTGATGATCACACTTAAAGATTTACTCCGCTTGAAACTGTGGTGTTGGGTGCTCTGGTGCACAGATGAGCCAACACAGTTGTATGTGGTACAACTCTATTTTATTATAACTCTTATAATACAGTTCGTTCTGGATACTCTGCACGTGCTGTCTCCCTGAGTGTGTTTGGCAATAGATGTGTCCTGGTTCTCCTCTGCAGCTAATACTGACCACCGGGGGTCGTGTCTGTGCTTTTATATCTTTCTGTCATTGGTTGTGGTGTTGTGTGTTCTGATTTGTCTGTTGGTGTGTCTATCATGATGTGTGTGTTTGAATATCATGACATCCCCCCTTTTTACAAAGATAAGTGCCTACGTGGTTATAAATATAATTGTGTCGTGAGTGCATCTAAGAGTGTGTGTGTGTGTTGTGTACAGCGTGTGTTTATGACGTAACTATTTACATGGGGCGATGTCGGGTGCGTCACACTAACAAGGTTGTACCATAACAAAACTTGGATGCGAGAGAAAAAAAAAAACTTGAACATTGGTCCGGTCAGACGATATCTGGAACAATAAACAACAACAGGTTATAATACAGAAGTGTTTGACTTTTTGAACGTATGAACAGCGTTATAAGTCCAGTCTAATGGGTGACCGCCTCAAGAATGGGCTGGTCCTCAAGCCGGTTCAGCTGTGGAGATTTGGGGTCACACTGGTTCACCTTGGACTGTTGGAGGTGATGCTGTTGCCGAAGTCTCTACTTTACCATTTGTTGTACTTCGTGCAGTGCTTGGTTTTTTCATTCGTGCAAATATAACATTCAACATCTTTGTTAGTGGTGCCCTGGCTGTGGTTTGGTTCTGGTGGCGATGGAAGGGGCATGATCCGTGGCATCTCCACGAAGTCATCCTTGGGAACCAGTGGAGGATCCGGCGTGTGCGTACGGTGCAGTTGCGAGCGTGGAAGGCGGCACAAAGCCCGCTGATTGCGCCTACGCACCAATCCATCCGCCCTGCATGCCAGGAACAAGGTGGAGTCTGTTTTCTTTTTATGTTTGTGGTGGACGGCATCTTGTAGCCGATGGGTCGTTGCCATCGAAGTAGCACCATCACTAATATCATGCAAGGCGATGACTGTGCCAGATGTGGAAGTTGGCCGAGACCGTGTACGCTGGTTCCGGCCACCTGCTGTGCCGGAAGGGCGACTCCGCAGAGAAACGTCGAAGCATGTCGCCTTGGAGAGAGAATTGTTGCTCGCATCAACGTCTGGCGATGGCGCGAATTGGTGTGTCCATCTTGGACCGCCGGTGCTGGTTGCCACTGCCGACCCAGTGGGACTGCCACGCGATCCATTCCCTGTCGCCGTGGCATCTGCCGTCACCCTGAGCGTGCCATCACCGAGGCCGCGACACCGCCCGTCCGGAGCAAGGCCTGGCGTGCGCAAATCAGAGTCGGCGCTTGGCTGCTCCCCATCTGGAGTCCGGTCTGCCTTCCGTCGATGCCCCCCGTCCGGAGTCCCAACAGGTTCACTGGAGGCAGCCGAGATTCCCTGAAGCTGCACTTCTGGAGTCGGAACATGCAGGAATGCACCAACCAGTGGAGAGGCTCGAGCCATCGAGGGTGGAAGCGGTGCGCCGCCACCGCAGTCGTCAGTGGTCCCACCGTGATCGTCGAGTGCCTCGGTACGCACTAGGCGAGGTCTGTCACCTTGCACCTTTTGCATGGGAAGTGGGATGCTGTCATCACTCGTCTCACATCCCGTGGATAGATCGTCATTAGCAGCTTGCTGTTCACTAGGGTTGGGTAAATTGTCAGAGTTTTCATCTGGTGGTGCACACCATGTCGGTGGACTGTCATTGTCTTGCCATTGTCCTTCATTTGGGCTTTTCTTCTTTGGAACTTTAAATCTTCCCCCAGACATTGCAGAACCTTGTTTATTACCCCCAAATTCTCCCATATGTATGGTCTCGAATATAGGATCCACTGTTTCTATCGACATTGTACCATTTTCCAAAGAACATTCCGTTTCACTTTTCTTCTCAGGTACCTCATATGTAACTTTGTTTAATGTACATGCCTTCATGGTCTCTGGGTCTGATTTTGCTGGGACTGGCATGGTCACAGTCTCTCTTTTACTGTTCTCAATTGCCCACATTATACTCCCCATACATAACTGCTTAATCACGGGGGTTAGTGTGGTACAATGGATAATCGGGTCGACCTTATCTGCATCTTCACCATTAGTGGAAAGCACACTTGGTTCACTTGAAACTGCTGTGGGTTTTAAATTCGTTATCTGGCTACTCGATGTCGGTGTCCTCAGGATTCTTGCTCCAATGTTCTGCTCAATAATCAGTGGAGTGTGTATAGGTTCAATGCAATTAATGTTCCCCTCAAGGTTTGAAGAGTCATTACTGACTAACTGCTGGTCTCCGAAGTTGGGATTTTGCGGCATTGTGTTGAAGGGAGACATTTGTCCCTGCTGTAGATATGATTCAGGTTGTGTTATTTCCATTACCTGAGGATCAATGTCTTGTCCATTTTTTCGATCCGTACTAAAACACTGGCAATTCTCAGTCTGCTCCTTGCAAGTTAAACATTCAATTAATTTCGTTAGCAAATCCTCAGCATCCTTCTGTGGCCGTGCAGCATTATTAATCTCTGTTCGGCTACAATGATCCTGAAGGTCAGCGCATAAACCTTTTTTCTTCGGGCTTGGACGAGGCGATTCCTTTGGCTTGTCTTCAGTTGGGCTTGAACAGTCTTCAGCGCTGTGCCCTTCATTGTAGCATGAGAGACCGTCATGGTCATGCTGCTGTGTAGTGGAGCATGGTAGGCTGTTATAGCCTTCTTGCTGTTCACGTGAGCATGGCAGACTTGCATCGTCTGCCGCTGGTTGGTCAGGAGAGGTTGCTAGACCCTCATGGTCTTGTTCCTGCAAGGACTGCGCTCTGGAGTCTTGCGTTCCTTCCATCGTGGAGTCCGTCCACGAGCTCTCTGTGGAGGCTTGTGACACTGGAGTCACTTCTTGTTCGTGCAAGGACTGCGCTCTGGAGTCTTGCGTTGCTTCTATCGTGGAGGCTGTCCACGAGCTCTCTGTGGAGGCTTGTGACACTGGAGTCACTTCTTGTCCGTGCAAGGACTGCGCTCTGGAGTCTTGCATTTCTGCAATTGTGGAGTCTGTCCACGAGCTTGCTGTGGAAGCTTGTGACACTGGAGTCACTTCTGGTTCATGCGAGGACTGCACTCTGGAGTCTTGCATGTCTTCTTTCATAGAGTCGGGAACGTTGAGCGGGACGTGGACCACGCTCTGTGTGGCAGCAGGGCACTCTCTGTGTGCTTGCACCGCTCCCTGTCTGTTAATGTCAGGCTGCAGCATCATCCGGTACTGATAAGTTGGAACGTCATATCTGCTGGATTGAAGATCCTCAAATCCGAAAAATGAATCCGCATCTGCGTCGGATTCAATGTGGGGGCCGCCAATGTGCAACACGAAAGGTTCGTCCGAGTCATAGTCATATAGGACCACGGAGCTATCATTGGGCTCGCGAGGTCCGGAAACACTGTAAAAATCGTCATCGAAGTATTCAAGGTCGGAATCATCGGCTTGTGCGTAGGTATCTGCTTGTCGGAGGGTTCTTCGGAGGTCAAATTCAACTCCTGGGTCAATTTGCGGCACTGTGCTGTCATTCCAGGTGAGGGAAGGTTGTTTTACAGCTTTAACAGATTTTTGTTTTTTTGATTTGGGACGTTTCCCTTTTAAATTGGATTTGGGACATTTCCCTTTTAAATTGGTGCAGTCTGGGGCCTCTGACATCCTGACGCTCGGTATGTAGCACGTAGGAAGCGACTGCGCATGCTCAGATCGCTGTTCCTTTACCGATGGCCGTTTTCTTGACTGCGCATGCGCAGCATCTCGCGCATGCGCAAACGAAACTTCCGGTTCTGCGCACTTCTCGCGCAACTGTGCTAGCGTTATACCTTTAGCAAGATGGCCGCCGACCTCGACCCAGCCTTCTCTCAGGCCCGGGATTTCGGCCTCTGGGAATTCGGGCTCCGGGATCCCAGCCACGAGGTGAGTACTGCAGCTTTTCTTACCTTTATGTGCCCATTGGATTGCGTATTCTTCACAGTACTTGGAGAATTTGCCCAGGACTGCCTGGTAATCGTACCTTTGCTGCCTCCTGAAGAACCTGAACCTTCTGAATATTTCTCTTGCCCTTGCACCGGCGACGGTGAGGAGAAATTCAATTTTTTCCTTATCATCCAGGTCTTTGAGTTCAGCTGCCACCAGGAACAATTCGAAATTTTGCCGGAATCGCCGCCAGTTTTCGTGGAGGTCGCCGTGGCACTGGAGCGCCTGCGGAACCGGGAGCTCGTACATCATGCCTGGGCACTGCTGGTTGTCTGTGTACACTGAGGTATGCCGGCAGGTATCGATCCACTCCTGTACCATGTGGTGTTGGGTGCTCTGGTGCACAGATGAGCCAACACAGTTGTATGTGGTACAACTCTATTTTATTATAACTCTTATAATACAGTTCGTTCTGGATACTCTGCACGTGCTGTCTCCCTGAGTGTGTTTGGCAATAGATGTGTCCTGGTTCTCCTCTGCAGCTAATACTGACCACCGGGGGTCGTGTCTGTGCTTTTATATCTTTCTGTCATTGGTTGTGGTGTTGTGTGTTCTGATTTGTCTGTTGGTGTGTCTATCATGATGTGTGTGTTTGAATATCATGACAGAAACCTTTAAGCTATGAGGGTATCATGGGAATACCTCCCATGTCTCCCTTCCTCCATGACAACAGTGCGCTGATGTTATTCATCAGCATCCCCATGGACTTCCTGCACCTCCTCATCTTCATCTTCCGAGGAAGACTTCTCCTGCTCCAGCACTGGCAGGCCTCATCTCTCTGTGCAACCAGATTGTGAAATGAACAGTCATGCAGTCATGTTGGGAATCCTCTCTGGAGCATATTGCAGAGTCACCTAAGCCGTCTAGACATCTGAATCGCATCTTCCAACAGTCCTCTTGTCTGCTCTATAAGGCAGCATGTGATGGCGTGAGCAGTGTTGTACCATTCCTTGTCTGGAGTGTGAGGGCGACACACTGGAGTCATGAGCCAATGTTTAAGTGGATAGCCTTTATCCACCAGCAACCATCTCTGCAAACTTTCTGACCCCTCAAAGGTCCAAGGAAACTGGGAGCGACTAAGGATATAGGAGTCATGGCAACTCCCAGGAAAACCATGCATAAACGTGCAGGATGTGCTTTCGATGATCACACACCAACTGCTCGTTGACGGAATGGAAGCCCTTGTGGTTGATGAAAGGAAGGGCAGTTGCCAGGAATCCCATACAGCCACATGGATGTAGTCTACTGCTCCATGCAGTCTCGGGACCCAGAGATGGCTGCGAAGCTGTGAATCTCTGAGTCTGGCTATCCTTGTCCAGAGCAAAGTTCATATAATGGTGGGCCCTATTGTAAAGGTCATTGGGCACCTACTGAATGCAACGATGTGTTGTCGTCTGTGAAATTCTTCACAGGTCCCCAGTTTCTCTCTGGAAAGACCCAGAGTCAAGGAAATTGAGAGCTGTCATCACCTTCAGGGCCTCTGGCAGGGGGAAGCCTCCAGACCCAGCCTTCTGTTGATGCTTTTGCTCCCCCGGTGCCTTGTGCCACATACAGTGCCTCCTGTTGGAGCTGTGCACACAGATGCCTTTCCCTCCTTTGGCTCCTGCCTTGACTGAGGATTCATAGGAACGCTCCCTGGACCACTGGATCGACTTTCACTTCTTGGTTCCTCAACGAAAATAGATGTTGAAGACCAGAATGGGTAAAAGGTGTCATGTGTTGTGCACAAAGGTGTGAATGAGAGAGCTATGGGAAAAGTTGGGTAGCTGAGCTTTTGCACCTTAGATTGCATTGTTCCTCATGCTGCCTTACCCCTGGGATTCAAGCACACACAGAGAGATGAGCAGCATTCAACTCCACAGGTGTAACATCTGGCGCTCTGTGGGGGGTGAGAACTTGTGAATTACCTCATTGAACATGTGGCTCTGAACTCCACTCAATGACCATGATATTCCAGTCCCACCGACGGCAATGGTGTTTTCCATGGCACATCGGGCGCACCGCCAGTGAACCCGCTGCTTGGGGGCCGGAAATTCCTGGCCAGTGATTTGGCATAACAATGAGCATTCAGCTGCTCATGGAGAATGAATGGAATCTATTTGGGCACTGATGAATGACATTAATTGTCAACCCGTGACTCCCCTTCACTGATGAGATGGCAGAGTTGATGCAGTTGTGCTGCCTCCAACATAGCCTTCACTCTCCAAGGTTCCATTCTTGTCGTTCACGATGTAGCTTTTCAAAATTTAACATGAGCCTACTGAGTTGTGCTGATGGCTTTCAAAGGGCAAAATGAGAAATTTGGCCAGCTCTTGCTTCCTGAGCGATGGGCTGTGGGTACTGAGAGGCACCAACAGGTTGAGTATGCGTTGCTAGGAGGAGCCACAGAGACCAGTTGTGCAGTCTTCCCACACTTCAGCACACCTCTCCCAGTCAGAATCAGCCTTACTTTCGATTTATGAAGGATGCCGATTTACCTGAGTGTGATGAACGGTTACTGCCTTATCATCATGTAAGGTGATGTCCCCTTTAAGACCAGGCTTGGAACCCTGGGGACTCCGCCTCTGGCTCCGCCCATCTGGGAGCCATACATAAAGGCCTGCCTCATGGTCTGTATAGCAGTCAGCTCTCGTCCAAATCTGTAGCATAGTTATTAGCCTAATAAAGCCTTCTTTACAGTTTAATCTCTAAGCATCAAGGCAGCACGGTAGCCTTGTGGATAGCACAATTGCTTCACAGCTCCAGGGTCCCAGGTTTGATTCCGGCTTGGGTCACTGTCTGTGCGGAGTCTGCACATCCTCCCCGTGTGTGCGTGGGTTTCCTCCGGGTGCTCCGGTTTCCTCCCACAGTCCAAAGATGTGCAGGTTAGGTGGATTGGCCATGATAAATTGACCTTAGTGTCCAAAATTGCCCTTAGTGTTGGGTGGGGTTACTGGGTTATGGGGATAGGGTGGCGGTGTTGACCTTGGGTAGGGTGCTCTTTCCAAGAGCCGGTGCAAACTCGATGGGCCGAATGGCCTCCTTCTGCACTGTAAATTCTATGATTATTGAGGGTACCTCAATTTATTAGGCTAAACTAGATTCAGGATGGACGCAGGCCTAAAACCAGAGAAGCTCAATCTGGAAGCACGGACACCGGAGGCAAAGGAAATTTTTAAATACTGGCTGCGGTGCTTCGTGGCCTACCTGGACTCCTCAGAGACTCCCATCCTGGGGCCACGCAAGCTGCGCCTACTCCACGCCCGGGTGAGTCACAGAACCTCCGCCACGCTCGAAAAGGCGACGATTTATGAGGAAGCGATTGAGTTGCTCCGCAAGCGGTTTGTCAAACCCGTCAATGAGGTGCACGCCCGGCATCTGCTCTCTACCTGCCGGCAGCGCTCGGGGGAATCGCTCGACGAGTTTGTTGAGAAACTCACCGCGCTGGCCAGGGACTGTAACCATCAGGATGTGACAGGGGAAGTCCATATGAACCTGCACATCAGAGATTCTTTCGTGTCCGGCATCCGCTCGACCTACATCCGGCAGCGACTGCTCGAAAACGGGGCAAAAGACCTCCAGGAGACGCTAACGCTCGCCTCCTCGCTGGAGGTGGCCCGACACAACTTGGGTACGTACCCCGCGGACTCTGCCAGCCCCCCCGGACTTCCTCAGACTCGCCCGTATTACAGGCCTGCGCCACGCGGCGACCCGCTCACCATGCGGGCACACCTTGCTATTTCTGCGGGCAGGGCCAGCACCCACGCCCACGCTGCCCAGCCCGCTCCGCGATCTGCAGCGACTGCGGGAAGAAAGGGCACTTTGCGAGGGTCTGCCTGGCCAGACCCAGGGGCCAGAAAAACAAAGAACAGCCGGCCCGAAAATCGGGCTCCCAGGCCCGCAGGCCTCGCAATGCTGCTGCGCACCGACCCGACACGTCCTCTTCTGACGCGTCATCAGCCTCGTGCGAATCATGGGAGCGGCCATCTTCTCGACCCGACACGTGCGACCAACGGCAGCGGCCATTTTACGACTCCGACTACCCGCGACTGGGTGCGATCACCCTCGATCAAACTCGGCCAAAACACCTGCAGAACTCCATGATGCAGGTCCAGGTCAACGGGCACGACACTGCATGCCTCTTTGACTCCGGGAGCACGGAGAGCTTTATCCACCCTGAAACGGTAAGGTGCTGCTCCCTACGCACCCATCCCACATCCCAAACCATAGCCCTCGCATCTGGGTCCCACTCGGTACAAATCACGGGGTACTGTATTGCGGATCTCTCGATCCAGGGTGCCAAATACACCCGTTTCAAATTTTATATCCTCCCTCACCTCTGTGCCCCCCTGCTGCTCGGACTGGATTTCCAGTGCAGCCACCGAAGCCTGACACTGAAGTTCGGCGGACCCTTGCCCCCCCTTACGGTGTGCTGCCTTGCGACACTGAAAGTCGCACCCCCCTCGCTATTCGCTAACCTCACTCCTGACTGTAAGCCCGTCGCCACCAGGAGCCGGCGCTACAGTGCCCAAGATATGGCTTTTATCAAGTCAGAGGTCCAGCGTTTACTGGGAGAGGGGGTCATCGAGGCTAGCAACAGCCCTTGGAGAGCGCAAGTGGTGGTAGTCCGGTCCGGGGAGAAGAAACGGATGGTCGTGGATTATAGCCAGACCATAAACCGATTCACGCAGCTTGATGCGTACCCCCTTCCTCGCATCGCGGAAATGGTAAATCGGATCGCCCAATACCGAGTCTTTTCCACGGTCGATCTCAAATCTGCCTACCACCAGCTCCCCATCCGACCAAAAGACCGCCCCTATACTGCCTTCGAAGCAGCCGGCCGGCTCTTCCACTTCCTCAGGGTCCCCTTTGGTGTCACAAATGGGGTCTCCGTCTTTCAAAGGGCGATGGACCAAATGGTGGACCAGTACGGTTTGCGGGCTACATACCCGTACTTGGACAATGTCACCATCTGCGGCCATGATCAGCAGGACCATGACGCTAACCTCAAAAAGTTCCTCCAGACCGCCCGAGCCCTTAACCTGACCTATAACGAGGGCAAATGCGTTTTCCACACCACCCGGCTGGCCATCCTCGGTTATGTTGTGGAAGACGGGGTCCTAGGTCCCGACCCCGACCGCATGCGCCCCCTTAAGGAACTCCCTCTCCCCCGCAGCCTCAAGGCCCTCAAACGGTGCTTGGGGCTTTTCTCCTATTACGCCCAGTGGGTCCCCAAGTATGCGGACAAAGCCCGCCCACTCCTAAAGACCACCACTTTTCCCCTCTCGGCTGAGGCCCAATTGGCCTTCAACCGCATCAAGGCTGACATCATCAAGGCCGCCATGCACGCGGTGGATGAAACCATCCCTTTCCAGGTAGAGAGCGATGCATCAGACATCGCCCTGGCTGCTACCCTCAATCAAGGAGGCAGACTAGTAGCGTTCTTCTCCCGAACCCTCACCGCCTCCGAGATTCGACACTCTGCAGTCGAAAAGGAGGCACAAGCCATTGTGGAGGCTGTGCGGCGCTGGAGACACTACCTCGCCGGTAGGAGGTTTACCCTCGTCACCGACCAACGGTCGGTCGCCAATATGTTCGATAACACGCAACGGGGCAAAATAAAGAACGATAAAATTTTGAGGTGGAGGATCGAACTCTCCACCTACTCGTACGATATCAAGTATCGTCCAGGGGAGCTCAACGAGCCCCCAGATGCCCTGTCCCGCGGCACATGCGCCAACGCGCAGGAGGACCGCCTGCAAGCCATCCACAATGACCTCTGGCACCCGGGCATTACCCGGCTCGTCCATTTCATCAAGTCCCGCAACCTACCTTACTCAACCAAGGAGGTCAAGGCCATGGTCAGGGCCTGCCAGGTCTGTGCAGAGTGCAAACCGCACTTCTATCGGCCAGACAAGGTTCGGCTCGTGAAGGCCTCGGGCCCCTTTGAGCGACTGAGCGTGGACTTCAAGGGGCCCCTCCCGTCCACCAACCGTTATGCCTATTTCCCCACCGTGATCGATGAGTTCTCCCGTTTCCCATTCGCCATTCCCTGCACCGACATGACCTCAGCCACGGTGATTAAGGCACTGCACAGCATCTTCACCCTGTTCGGTTTCCCTGCTTATATCCACAGCGACCGGGGTACATCGGTCATGAGCGATGAACTGCGTCAGTATCTGCTCAGCAAAGGCATCGCCTTGAGCAGAACGACCAGCTATAACCCACGGGGAAACGGGCAGGTGGACAGGGAGAACGCGACCGTGTGGAAGGCTGTCCTTCTGGCCCTGCGGTCGAGAAATCTCCCAACCACCCGCTGGCAGGAGGTCCTACTCGATGCCCTACACTCCATTAGGTCACTCCTCTGCACGGCCATAAATGAGACCCCTCATGAGCGATTGTTTCGCTTCCCCAGGAAGTCTACCTCCGGGGTCTCGCTTCCACCTTGGCTGACGGCTCCGGGACCTGTTTTTCTCCGGAGGCACGCGAGGAGCCATAAAACGGACCCCCTTGTTGAAAAGGTCCGACTGCTCCACGCCAACCCCAGTTACGCCTACGTGGAGTACTCCGACGGCAGGCAAGATACGGTTTCCCTCCGGGATCTGGCGCCCGCTGGATCCTCCACCACAGGCGCCCCTTCCCACGCCGCTCCCCTGCAGGACCCGTCGCCCCCTACAACACACTCCCTTCCGGCCCTACCACCCGTTGGTGAGCTCCTACCGTGCGCCCCCCCTTGCACCCCCCCTTTACACACCCCGCCGGCGCCGGCTCCGCTACCCCCGGCCCTGCCTAGTTCCTCTGCCCCGGCTCCACTACCCCCAGCCCTGCCTAGTTCCTCTGCCCCGACCCGGACCGAAGCTCCGACTGCTGTGCTCCCGGATGTGCCCTCAACCGGGACGTCCGTGCCCGCCGCACCACTGCCCGAACTGAGGAGATCGAGGAGGACGATCCGGCCGCCGAGACGGATGGACCTATGATGGCACTTCACCCCCGCCGGCCTCCTTTTTAAACAGGGGGTGAATGTGATGAACGGTTACTGCCTTATCATCATGTAAGGTGATGTCCCCTTTAAGACCAGGCTTGGAACCCTGGGGACTCCGCCTCTGGCTCCGCCCATCTGGGAGCCATACATAAAGGCCTGCCTCATGGTCTGTATAGCAGTCAGCTCTCGTCCCAATCTGTAGCATAGTTATTAGCCTAATAAAGCCTTCTTTACAGTTTAATCTCTAAGCATCATTATTGAGGGTACCTCACTGAGTGTGACTCCTTGCCCTTCCCCCACCCCACTCCTTGCACAGTCCTCCTTCCAAATTTCCCCCCCCTTGTCTTTGTCTGTTCAACCCACCCCTTGTCCTCACCTCGCACGCCGCCCCCGGTTGAACTTCAAACCTTTGCTGTGGTGGCTATATGAGTCCTGCAGCACAGTTCTGTCCAGATAAGTACTTGTGTGTGGCACTGGGGGGAGGAGGCCCTTCCCCCACTCTCTGCCCCAGTGGGGAAGTTGTGACATGGTGGTATTGTCATTAGACTAGCAATCCAGAGACCCAGCATAATGCTCTGGGGACCTGGGTTTGAACACCACCATGGCAGATGGTAAAATCACAATCCAATTTTTTTTTTAAATCTGGAATTAATGAAGACCATAAAACCATTGTTGTAAAAACCCCCATCTGGTTCACTAATGCCCTTTAGAAAAGGAAATCTGCCTCAGGTCAGTTGGGAGAATTTCTCCCTCTGTGGGGCATCATAATCTGAGAAATATATTGCAATTTATTATGAATAAGCTGGTATGGCGATGGTTCTTCTCTCAGGGTCAGTGTTTCCTCAAATTTTATTGTGGAGTGATTTATTTAAGTATACATCCATTTTTAGTTTTCTCGAGTGATGCGCACACATGTAAAAGGGTCAACTTGAGTGCGGTCTGCATATGGATTCTTGGGTGACTGCACAGCCGCACAGTTTAGAGAGAACATTGATTCAGTCCCAATAGTCTTTGGATGCACACAAGTTAGTCTGACTTTGCAGCCTGTTCCTGCAAAGATGAAGCTTCTGCGAGGAGAGGATGGTATGTTTCTCTGTGCTGCCTCTATAAAGGGATGCAACCTCTGAGACAGACACTTAACAGCCACTCCACTGGCACTGGAAACAGGGGGCGTCATTCTCCGCCGGCGGGAGTCTCCGTTTTGCCGGCGCTGCGGGGTTTCCCGACGGCGTGGGGCTGCCCCACAATGGGAAACCCCATTGACCGGCCGGTGTTACGGAGACTCCCGCCGTCGGGTCGGGGCAGAAATGTGGCGGGGCGGGTAGGAGAATTTCGCCCAGGGTTCTGACTGCCAGTGATCAATTAGGGGAACGGACTTCATTGAATCTGAATATCCTTGACATTGTCAATCAAATGATCATTAGCCCTTTAGAACTGTCGCCCTATATACTTGCACATCTGCAGCCATTGACTTCCTTAACTTATACTTGTCCATTCTACATCTGCACTATTTGCATTCTCTCGCTGTATTTGTGTTTCTTTGCTATTTAGGGTAAGGAACTGAATGAAGGCTGATGTGAGTGAGTGGTCACCAGTGTTGCCAGAGGTAAAAAAGGCTGCAAGGTTTTGTGTTTCAGTAATCTTTTCAGCTGCATTCTGGTTTTAGCCATTGGAGGCAAAAAGCAGTTCTGCTAACTGTGGTCTGTTTGAGCAACATTCTATCTCAATCAGCCACACACATGGAGGAAGTGGTAACTGGTTCAAAGATTGAAAAATGCATGAAATAATAAGGGTATATGTTTTCATGAGGGCACAGAGATGCAAAGGGTTGGATATTCACGACTTTGGGAAGACACCCCAAACCATTAAAAATAGAAGGTGGGATCCGGATGTGTAAGTCCTGCCTCCATTTCCAACAAGTCCCTTTTTTGCCAGGGAAAGAGTTGAGCTAGGAGATGGGAGTGGGGGGAGGGGATCATGAATCTCACAGGCAGGATACTCAAACATAGTAGGGCCATTTGAACTTTGTACTGAGTTCAAGCAGACACAATTTTGGCAGTTACAAAAACCTTGGGAGCGATTCTCTGACCCCCGACCGGGTCGGAGAATCGCCGCGGGCTGGCGTGAATCCTGCCCCCGCCGTGTCCCGAATTCTCCGCCACTAGAGATTCGGCGGGGGGGGGGGAATCGCGGCGTGCTGGTCGGCGGGGGCGGGAAATGCGCCGCGCCGGTCAGTGGGCCCACCCCCGGCGATTCTCCGGCCCGCGATGGGCCGAAGTCCCGCCGCTGTCAACCCTCTCCCGCCAGCGTGGATTAAACCACCTTTTGAATGGGGGGACAAGGCGGCACGGGCAGGCTCCGGGGTCCTGGGGGGGGCGCGGGGCGATCTGGCCCCGGGGGGGTGCCCCTACGGTGGCCTGGCCCGCGATCGGGGCCCACCGATCTGCGGGCGGGCCTGTGCCGTGGGGGCACTCTTTTTCTTCCGCCTTCGCCATGGTCTTCACTATGGCAGAGGCAGAAGAGACCCCCTCCCCTGCGCATGCGCGGGGATGACGTCAGCAGCCGCTAACGCTCCCGCGCATGCGTCGCCTGGCGAAGACCTGGCGCCGGCTAGCGTCGCGCCAAAGGCCTTTCTCGCCAGCCGGCGGAGCGGAAACCACTCCGACGCGGGCCTAGCCCCTCAAGGTGAGGGCTTGGCCCCTAAAGGTGCAGAGACTTCCGCACCTTTGGGGCGGCCCGACGCCAGAGTGGTTCCCGCCACTCCATTACGCCAGAACCCCCGCCCCGCCGGGTAGGGGAGAATCGCGCCCCACATCTTATAATGTGAGAGTCTCAAGTTGATGGCCTATTCATAAAGACTCTTGAAGGATAGATAAAGCCTATTGAACAATCACAATTAGAAGTTTTTTGGAATTCCTCACCTGTTAAGCTATGAGCAAAACTGGCTACAGCTGTCATTGATTGTTTAAAAAAACTCTACTGGACGGATTTGATTAACAGGCCAACTGGTGTAACATCAGTTCCAGCAGTTTCAATAGAGATTTTTGTTGACACTTGTCTACGGCCTATTCATTACAAATTCTTGACTGAGTTCCTAAAACTAAAATTATCCCAGCAGGGTCTCTGACTTCACAGTTTGATTGACAGCTTAAAAGGCTATTAATAGGTTCGACCCCAGCCCCGGATCACTGTGTGGAGTTTGCACATTCTCCTCGTGTCTGCGTGGGTCTCACCCCCACAACCCAAAGATGTGCAGGGTAGGTGGATTGGCCACACTAAATTGCCCCTTAATTGTAAACAGGTGTTTCAAAAAAATAATTTTTTTATAAATGAAAGGCTATTAAAGTAATAGGGGTAAGAACAGATGTTTGTTTTTATAATAGATTATCTACTTGAAGATATTTAAAGATTTGATGCTTTAATGAATGGAAGGTTTTTTGCAGTGAGAGCTGTATTAGATGTTTAGAAGTTTATTTATTTCATCTCTACATAGCTCCTAATATGGTAGATACTGGGTGAGTTGGCATTGAATTGACATAGAAGGTATGAGGGGCCATTATGGGTTGGTGGGGGTGGAGGTAAGGATGAGGGGTGAGGGCTAGAGGGTCTAAAACAGTGGTTGGCAACCTGCTGCCTGGGGGCCCTATGCAGCCCATCCAGCCTCTCAGAGAGGCCCACAAGACATTTTGCTGACCGTTGCCCATGCGGAGAGTCACCCCATTCTGCTGATTTCCATCTCTAGTTTTTTTCCTGGTCTGACTGAGGTGAAATGCGCATAAAGCAAGGCCAAGTGAAGTGAGGTGCATGTCGATTGCACACAACATTGGCTGTGAGAGCTCTGTTTCCAAAGTGTAAATATTTGTTTTTACCATAGAATCCATAGAATGGCTACAGTGCAGAAGGAGGCCATTCGGCCCATCAAGTCTTCACCGGCCTTCTGAAAGAGTACTCTCCATCAGCTAACGTGCACATCTTTGGAAACTAAGGGGCAATTTTGAAATGGCCAATCCACCTAACCTGCACATCGTTGGACTGTGAGAGGAAACCGGGGCACCCAAAGGAAACCCACGCAGATACGAAGAGAATATGCAAATTCCACACTATCACCCAGTCATCCAAGGCCAGAATTTAACCCAGGTCCCTGGTGCTGTGAGGCAGCAGTGCTAACCACTGTGCCACTATGCCACCCCTATTTGAAGTTAATGAGAGTTGTATTCATACAGAAATGATCAAGCGTTTTCTATAATTCGTTATGAAATATTTGACGTGTATTAAATATATTTAATTTTATTTATGGAGTCATGGTTAGTGAACAGCCTGATTTCAATCTTGCAGCCCACTGAGATGAAGGAGGACCACTCATGTGGCTCACTCACTGGGCTAGGTTGCCCATCACTGGTCTAAAATCTACTAAAGCAGCAGGAATCAAGTTCCAAAGAACAGAGGTGGGCCTTCTAACCAGCCCATCTAGGCACCCGCTTGCCCCTGTGTACTGTTAGCATCTGCTTCTGGGCCCAGCAAGCCAAAATTCATTCTACACTGCCCCTATGATATCTCAAAGAGTGATGTTTGACTACTGTACTAGGAAACAGCATGGTTCTCGGTGACTCAGCTATCAGCTCTATTATTTATATCTTCAGAGTGATTACAAATGTCTGCTGTGGCTTGGGACTAACTGTGCACGAGTCGAAAATCAACGTTAACTATACAACACAAAATTAATTGAAGGTAAAAGTCCTTAAAAACTGTATCCCTTGTAACCGGATGAGTTGATCTTCCACTTGTGTTATTAATTATTCTGATTCATTTCATTTCAGTCTGCAACCTGGGGATCATTTGGTTTCTGGAAAACAATCTCTTTTATTCAGCGCATTGCCAGGTATACTACTGGACAGAATAAAACCATTGATATGGCACTCAACATGCACTGACATATTAAGCTGCCTTTTGTTGAACAGGAACATCCATCAATACATACATAACACCTTCCAGGAGCAATTCAACCCTGTGCATACATAAGCAGGAAGAGAGAATATACACCAGTGCCACAATCCAATAAATTCTTATTGAGCATTGTTACGAGGCTATGCGCTTTGTTTTTGAAAATATGATTTTTCAACTTTTAACTGACTGGAACATTTGCAATTTGAACTCAGAGATTTGAGATTTTGCAATTTTAACTCTGTTTAAAAATGCACGGTCACGTTCCATGGTGAAGATAAGAATCCAACAAATTACCCTCAGGGGAGTGTGATTCTTCCTATAATCCACACACCCATCGAAACCCGTAACTGTCTGAGGAACAAACATTAAAAATATTGGCTATTGAAACAATGGCTGCCACAAGAAAGCTCTTGGAAGTACACAATGGTTGAAGTATTTCAAGTCAAGGCTGTCAGCCACTAGAGAGAGATTGCATGTGACACAGGTAGTGTCCAGAAAGTCAACAACCTGTGTTCTGCCCTCTCTCTCTCGCTCGGCAAAGATATCTCAATTAAATAACAGTAAGGCACCAAACAGGGAGTAACCCTTTAGGAGTCTGCCGGGTAGTGCACTAATCGTTTATATAAATAAAAGTTTGTTTTTATTTTACTCGATGTGGACCATCTGCATAGTCTCTCTGCCAAACCATCCGGTGCCAAATGGTATGGAGTGGTGCGGACATGGCAAATCCCGTTGCTTTTGCGAAAGCAACAAATTCTTCACTCGTGAAAAAGGCACCATTATCGGTCACGGGCATCTCACGGATTCCGACGGTCACCCGGGAAGTGATCAACACCATTTTTTGGACCTCCAGCCACTTTGAATGGACGTCCACTAGGATGAGTAACATCAAACCGTTTGTGAGGGTCATGAAGAATCCACAGAAAGTAACTTTATTTACAACAGTATGTACACAGCAGCAGTAGTTCACCACTGCTTCCTTCTCTAGCCAGTACCACACTGACCAGCTCTACTTATACAGCTGCAACTATTAATGATTGCACATTGGAAGAGTTCACACTCCACCTGAGTAGCTCACACGCTGAGGTGTTGGAGGGGAATCTGTCTCTGAGCTCTAGCTGCTTCTGGCTGTAACCCTGCTCCCTGACCTGGTGTGTTATTCTGTATGCTGACTGCCTTTTCTGGACTTTGAAGCCTGGACTGCGGCAAAGGTGAACAGTGCTGCAACCAGTTGGATGGAGGAGAAGTTGCTTGCAGGGGAACGAGAGGATGGAGTTGCCTGACTACAGTTGCCATGCTGGGACTCGTACTTGTTACTGGCTGCCTTTCTGCTTACCGGCTGGGAGTGGAGTTTGGGGCAAATTTTGGTTGGCCTGCTTCTGGACTGAAAGTGGAGTGGAATGGACTCGCCTTTGCAGCTTTGGACTGCATGGTGTCTGGAGACCGGATGCCGGAACTGTGAGAGCAGCAGGGCAGTGGCCCAATTGACTGTTTGTACCGATGTTGGTATTGTGTGATTGTTGGATAATTGTACGGTTATTATTGCATTTCTGTTGTGTATTGTTATTTTGGACCAAGCAGCTAGGTGCTCGCCAATTGTGGCCCTGCTGCTTTTGTGCACCGGGGGTTGAGGGGGCCTTCCCGCGATAGTGAGGGGGAGAGGCGTTCTCTTTCTCTCTCCTCAACCGCGTGCTGCCTGTCCTTTTCACTGATGTGGGGCTGTTGCTGGAGCCGGGGAAGGGTAGGGGAGGGGAGCATGCGCTGGCTTGAGTGCTGGCGGCTTGGCCTTGTACTTAATTGTCTGTTGAGTTTCTTGTATTTGCTCTGTATTTTATCTTTTTGTTTGTGAGGTGAGTTCTCTCCTCTCTTCTGCCATGGCCCGTATTGGTGTGTCCTTTTCCAGTGATCTGCGCTGCCCCTTTAGATGCCTTTCCACCAATGTGGGGCTGCCATTAGGGCAGGGAAATAGCTGGTGATTTTGTATTTTTTTGGTGTCTTGTAAATGCTTCGGGCACATTACTGATTCTCGTGATGGTTTTTAGCATGTTGTTGATTCTTTTGTATTCTTGAGTTGTCAATAAACTTGAAATATTTTATGAGGTAACTAATTGTCCCCAGCCAATCGGAGTCAGGCAGGTTACAACAGAACCCAAGAAGGGACCAGTGAAATTTGTGATTATGAGAGTCCAAGTCCGTAGGGCAGCATGGTAGTATAATGGTTAGCACAGTTGTTTCACAACTCCTGGGTCCCATGTTCGATTCCTGGCTTGGGTCACTATCTGTGTGGAGTTTGCACTTTCTCCCCGCATCTGCGTGGGTTTCCTCCGGGTGCTCCGGTTTCCTTCCACAGTCCAAAGATGTGCAGGTTGGGTGGAATGACCATGCTAAATTGCCCTCAGTGTCCAAAAAGATTAGGCAAGGTTACTGGGTTACGGGGATAGGATGCAGGCAAGGGCTTAAGGAGGGTGTCCTTTCCAAGGGCAGGTGCAGACACGATTGGCCGAATGGCCTCCGTCTGCACTGTAAATTCTATAGTCGATAAGGGCTCCCTGTCCACTCCAAAGGATCTAGGGGTGCCGCCATGGGGATCTGCTGGTGCCCTTGACAGATGGAGCACAGCTGGGCCAAGGTCTTAATATCCTTGTCCAACCCCAGTCACCAGACGTAGCTTCTTGCCAGCATCTTCATTTTGCACACTTTGAGATATCTGTTGTGAAGGTCTTTCAACATGATAGCCTGTCCCTTTGCCAGGACAACAACCCTCTTGCCCTACAGGAAGATATCATCTTTCACAGTCAGTTCCGACAATTTTGTGGAGGAAGCCTTCAACTCCCATGGTAGTTATTGTGGTAAACCACTGTTAATGTATTATATGTATTGTAATAAACTGTTACTGTACTACATGTATTGTGGTAAACCACTGCCTGATGGCTCCGCCTCCCCTCGGGCTCGGTATAAAGGTGGCTGATCTCCGGGCCTGCCCCAGTTCGGGATCAGTGGCCAGGAGGCTTTCTGTTTAGCTTATTAAAGCCAGAGTTTTGTTCACTACTGGTCTTGTGTTAATTGATGGCATATCAATTTAATAAGCTAAACTTTTAAGATGAATTCATCACTCAAGCCTAATCACCTGGAGCTGGACCCACAAGCAGCCGACGCCACTGCAACATTCGAGCACTGGCTAAGCTGCTTCGAAGCTTACCTCGGATCCCCCACCGATGACGTCATCGACCTCCAAAAGCTTCAAATGCTCTACGCACGGGTGAGCCCGCAAGTTTTCCTTCTCATCAGAGACGCCCCCTCGTGTACGGAGGCGATAATGCTGCTGAAGGGACAGTACGTAAAGGCAGTAATCGAGGTGTACGCCAGGCACCTCCTTGCCACGAGGCGACAACGCTCCGGAGAATCACAAACCGAATTCCTGCGTGCCTTGCGGGCACTCGGCGGGAAGTGTGCTTGCCAGGTGGTATCGGCTGACCAACACACGGAGCTGCTGATCAGGGACGCCTATGTCGCGGGCATTAAATCCAATTACATCCGCCAGCGCTTGCTAGAAGGGGGTACACTCGGCCTCCCAGAGACAGTGCAGCTCTAAACTCACTGCAAGTGGCTTTCCAGAACATGGAGGTCTACATCTCCGACCACGTGGCACCCTCGTGGACATCATGGGCGCCGCCATCACCCGACTTGAGTGCAGTGCTAGCCTGTGCCGCGCAGCAGCCCGCCAACGCTGGAAGCCCAAAATGCGACCTTTGCGGCCAGGGTAAGCACTCCAGACAATGCTGCCCTGCACGGAACGCGATTTGCAACGGGTGTGGGAGGGAGGGCCACTTTGCCAAAGTCTGCCAGGCCTGGCCTGTCCCTAAAGTTCCTAGGCCCAGCAGCGCTGCCTGTTGTCTGTCGGAATCGCCCCCATCTGCCGCACCACCAGCCATGTGCGACCTGTGGGCGGCGCCATATTCGCTGCCACCCGCCATGTGCGACCTGTGGGGGCCGCCATCTTCACTGCCATCTTTGATTCCACCCGCCACGCCACAGGGGCCACCATCTTTGATGCCACCTTCGATGCCACCTGCCACATGCGACCCATGGGGGCCGCCATTTTGGAACCCCTCCGCCGCTTCCCGGGACCCCTGCTCACCTGGTCGTACGCGGGCCACCGCTACCTCTGACCGGCCCACCCACCACTTTCCGAAGCTCGTCTCCATCACATTCGACCAGTCTCGACCTCATTATCTCACAAAATCTACGATGACCGTCCGGATCAATGGGCACGAGACAGCCTGCCTCTTCGACTCCGGGAGCACAGACAGCTTTATCCACCCAGATACGGTAAGGCGCTGCTCCCTCCCAATTTTACCTGCGACCCAGAAAATCTCCCTGGCTTCCAGATCACATTCCATCGAAATACGGGGGTACTGTGTCGCGACTTTTTCTGTGCAAGGCGTAGAGTACACTAACTTTAAGCTCTACGTCCTCCCCCATATCTGCGCTGCCCTATTACTGGGGCACGACTTTCAGTGCCACCTCCAAAGCCTTACCTTAAAGTTCGGTGGACCCCTGCCCCCACTCACCGTCTGTAGCCTCGCGACCCTTAAGATCGCCCCACCCTCACTCTTCGCTAACCTCACCCCGGACTGTATAAGCCCGTCGCCACTAGGAGCAGATGATACAGTGCCCAGGACAGGACCTTTATTCGGTCGGAGGTCCAGCAACTCTTACGAGAGGGGATCATTGAGGCTAGTACCAGCCCCTGGAGAGCCCAAGTGGTGGTCGTCAAGACTGGGGAGAAGCACTGGATGGCCATCGACTACAGTCAGACGATCAACCGGTACATGCAGCTCGATGCGTACTCCCTCCCCGCATATCTGACATGGTCAATCAGATTGCACAGCATCGAGTCTTCTCCACAGTTGACTTGATGTCCGCGTACCACCAGCTCCCTATCCGCCCGGTGGACCGCCAATACACTGCTTTCAAGGCAGATAGCCGCCTCTACCACTTCCTCAGGGTTCCCTTCGGCGTCACCAATGGGGTCTCGGTCTTCCAGCGGTCTTCCCTGTCACCATCTGCGGCCATGACCAGCAGGACCATGACGCAAACCTCCGGCATTTCCTCCACACCGCTAAGCTCCTTAACCTCACATACAATAAGGAGAAATGCGTTTTCCACACAACCCGCCTAGCCATCCTTGGCTACGTTGTGGAAAACGGAGCCAAGGAACTTCTCCTCCCCCACTGCCCCAAGGCCCTGAAGAGATGCCTGGGGTTCTTCTCTTATTATGCCCAGTGGGCCCCCAATTATGCGGACAAGGCCCGTCCACTCATTAAATCCACCATTTTTCCCCTGACGACTGAAGCCCGCCTGGCCTTCAACCGCACCTAGGCAGACATTGCCAAAGCCGCAATGCACGCTGTGGACGAGTCCATTCCGTTCCAGGTGGCAAGCGATGCGTCGGACTTTGCGCTGGCCGCTACCCTCAACCAGGCGGGCAGGCCCGTGGCTTTCTTCTCCCGTACCCTCCATGCCTCCGAAATTCAACAGTCCTCCGTTGAAAAGGAAGCCCAAGTCATTGTAGAAGCTGTGCGACATTGGAGGCTTACCTGGCCGGCAGGTGATTCACTCTCCTCACTGACCAACATGTTTAACAATACACAGTGGGGCAAAATCAAGAACGACAAGATTCTGAGATGGAGGATCGAACTCTCCACCTACAACTACGATATCTTGTACCGACCTGGGGAGCTCAATGAGTCCCCAGATGCCCTATCCCGTGCCAGCGCACAAGTAGACCGACTTTGGGCCCTCCACAATGACCTCTGTCACCCGGGGGTCATCTGTTTTTTTCATTTTATCAAGGCTTGCAACCTGCCTCACTCCATCGAGGAGGTCAGGACCATGACCAGGGACTGCCAGGTCTTCTATCGGCCCAACAGAGCATCCCTGGTAAAGGCCTCCTGCCCCTTTGAGTGCCTCAGCATCGACTTCAAAGGGCCCCTCCCCTCCATTGACCGTAACGTGTACTTCTTCAACGTTGTTGACGGGTACTCACAATTCCCCTTTGCCATCCCATGCCCTGACATGACCTCTGCCACCGTCATCAAGGCCCTGCACAATTTCTTCACCTTGTTCGGTTTCCCCACCCACATCCATAGCGATCGGGGTTCCTCCTTCATGAGCGACGAGTTGCGTCAGTTCCTGCTTAGCAAGGGCATCGCCTCAAGCAGGACGACCAGCTAAAATCCCCCGGGAAACGGACAGGTGGAGAGGGAGAATGCGACGGTCTGGAAGGCTGTCCTTCTGGCCCTATGGTCTAGAAGTCTCCCGCTGGCAGGAGGTCTTTCCCGATGCACTCCACTCCATCCAGTTGCTCCTGTGCACTGCCACCAATGATACCCCTCACGAACGTATGTTTGCCTTCCCTAGGAAGTCCACCTCAGGGGTCTTGCTCCCGTCCTGGCTGACAGGCCCGGGGACCGTCCTCCTCCGGAAGCATGCGAGGAGTCATAAATCGGATCCCCTCGTTGAGAAGGTCCTGCTCCTCCATGCCAACCCACAATATGCCTACGTGGCACATCATGAGGGGCAGCAGGACACAGTCTCCCTCCGGGATTTGGCACCTGCAGGTTCCCCAGCAACCATCACCACCACCCCCAACCCTACACCGTCTCCCTCCACCACTACCCAGCTACTTCAAGATTTGGCACCTGCAGGCCCACCGGCGACCATCACCACCACTCCCGCCCCTACACCGCCCCCCCCCCTCCACTGACTCAACTACTGGGCGAAGAAGAAGACAACATGCTCCCGGACGCGCAGGTCTCGACACCAGTGCACACACCACAGTCAGGACTGAGGCGATCACGGCGGAAGGTGAAAGCCCCTGACAGACTCGACCTTTAAGTCCACTGCACCCCCGCTGGACTCTTTTTTTTTAAACAGGGGGTGAATGTGGTAAACCACTGTTAGTGTATTATATGTATTGTGGTAAACTGTTACTGTACTACATGTATTGTGGTAAACCACTGCCTGATGGCTCTGCCTCCCCTTGGGCTCAGTATAAAGGTGGCTGACCTCCAGCCCTGCCCCAGTTCGGGATCAGTGGCCAGGAGCCTTTCTGTTTCGCTTATTAAAGCCACAGTTTCGTTCACTACTCGTCTTCTGTTAATTGATGGCTCATCAGCTACCACTGCTGCCCACCGTATAACACCGGTTGTCGTATCTTGGCAAGTACAGGGGCGGTTGTGTCCAGTCACGAACACATGAGGCAGTGATCGGCAACGAATCCATGAAATTCAGGACAGCAATTACTTTGTCCACTGTTCATGGATTTGATCTGCTGGGGAAGATGGCTCAATGCATCACCATACGCAATCTGGGTCCCTGAGCAGTGCTCAAAAGAGTATTCATAAGCCGCCAATAACAAAGCCCACGTTGGATCAACGCAGACTTTATTGTTGGAATCGCTCGTTGTCACGCAAGAGGCCTAGTAATGGCTTGTGATCAGTGCTGATAGAAAATGGTGGCATAGACGTATTGATAAAACTGCTTTACGACCGCAAGACCTTATTTTCCGATCTGGGCATATTTTCCCTCAACCTCAGCCACTGTCCGGGAGGCAAAAGCAATCGGGTGGTCATGACCATTGTTCATCCGATGGGACAGAATTGGCACAATGCCATACGGTGAAGGATTGCAGGTGACGCACCATGATTACGAAGAGTCAAAATGCGTCAGCACCCCCCAGGAGGACAATCGTTGCTTCACCTTTTAAATGTCGCATCCTGGGTCTGGCCCCAAGCACAAGGCTGGCGATTCTTCAAGAGCAGGTGGAAGGCACTAGGAGAGTAGCCACATGTGGAATAAGCCGCTCATAATAATGAACTTGTCCAAGAAAAGAGCAAAGTTCTATGGGGTCTCGATGAGCAGGGGCTATTTTGATTGCCCATACCTTCTGAGCGACCAGCTGTAGGCCACTTCAATCCTCCCAAAATACCAAATATACCACTTTTGTCGTGTAAAACACACACTTCGCACGGCACAGGCAGACCACATACTCAGAAAACCACTTCACACCCCCTCGAGGTTCTGAAAAATCATGGAGTTCCTACAGTGCAGAAGGAGGCCATTCGTCCCATCGTGTCTACACCGACCCTTCAAATGATCTACCCATTTACACTCCCCTGTCCACCCAACCCTATCCCTGGAACCCCATAACCTAACCTGCACATCTATGGACACCAAGGGGCAATTTAGCATGGCCAATCCACCTAACCTGCACATCTTTGGACTGTGGGAGGAAACCAGAGCACCCGGAGTAAACCCACGCAGACACTGGGAGAACGTGCAAATGCCACACAGACAGTGGCCGGAATTGAACCCGGGTCCCTAGCGCTTTGAGGCAGCAGTGCTAATCACGGTGCCGCCATGCCGCACAAAATGTTCTTGGTCTGTGGTTCCTGTGAATAATACGTTCTCTAAGTGAACGATAACAAATGGTAAACCACGCAGGCTGTTCTCCATGACGCTCTGGAAAAATGTACACGCCGAGGATACTCGAAGTCGGATGTACTCATAAAACCCCTTGTGTGTATTAATCGTGACCTACGTCCGTGACATTTATCAAGCTCCAGCGTTGCTCATGTCCAATTTTGTTAATGTACAGCCACCGGTTAATGTTGCATACAGGGTAATGGTCCAATCTCGAAGCCGTGATCACAGTCAAGTTATAGTCTCCGCAGAGGCGGACTGTCTTATCCGGGTTAGTTATAGGGACCACCAGCACCACTGAATCAGCGAAGTGCACAGTCCGAATGAAGCCCAACATTCTAAACGCCAAACTTTGGTCTTGACCTTCTCCAGTATAGTGCAGGGAACCAGGTGGGCACAAAAATATCGGGGCTGGTGTTCCGGGTCCACTTGGATTTTGGCCACGGCCCCTTTAATGGTACCCAAACCAGGCTGGGAAACCTCCCAGAATTTGCTCAGAACCATACACAGACTGCCAGATCCCAGTTGGAGCATATGCTGCCAATCCAACTGTGGTTGGTGCAGACAATCGCAGCCCAAAAGGTTAGGGCTGTTTCCTTGCACAACAATGAGGGGAAGATGCACTGACAGGCACCCATAAACCACTGGAGTGAGGGTGGACCCCACAATATTTAGTTGTTCCCCTGTATAAGTAGCCAAACGGACCGCGTGTCAGCCAAAGACAAAGTATGCACTTTTGTTTGATAAGATCAAAAATGCTCTATGCTACCACAGAAATGGCCGCTCCCGTATCTAGCTCCATTTGGAACATATGACCATTCACTAATATTAGAACATGAACCCGGGCTATTCAGGGTGAGGCAAACAGTTAATCTGCATCTCAGCCTCATCCTCTGCCTCCTATGCATCATCCAGATGCAAGGCCGGGCCCCCCGGGGCTGCCACCTACCTTGACTGGAATGCTTGGAGTGCTGGCCCACTTGCTGCCTGTAGGTACGCCGTGACCAGCATCCAACCATCACACACAGGCAGGAACCGCCTTCAGCTGAGCCCGGGGATGCTGCACGATCAGCGGCCAGTTCTTCATTCAGGGGCCAGATTCGTTATGACATTTAGGTCCAGGTCGAGGGAATACCATGTAAGGGACGATGCCCCAAAACATTCACCTCCATCTCTTGCATCTCCATGTTCTGCACTTTCTTTGGACAGGGAGGTCTGCAGCGCCTGCTGAAAAGTTAGGGAATCTTCACTCAAACGCTTTTTCTGAGTTTCCATTTTATTAATACTGCAGCCAAACCATAACGGGGCATATCAGACAAACCAGTTCCATACTCACAAAACTCGGCTATCTTCCGTAACCGAGATACAAACTCAGTGACGGACTCACCGGTGGACCTCTGTGCCTTAGTAAACCAATATCTTTGCACAACTTTCGACAAGTTGGGTTAAGGTTTTGTGCCACAAGTGTCACGAGATGATCCAATGATTGCGTGCCTGGCATCGCCGGATACATGAGACTCCGGATCATCCCGAATGTGTCCGGTCCACAGGCCATCAACAGTATGACCGTCTGTCGCTCATTCTCCGTGATAATGAGGGCCGGGAAGAAATAACGCATTCGTTCAGTGTATTTGGTTCCAGTCTTCAACACCAGAGTCAAATGCATCTAACCGCCCAAACAGAGCATGGCAAATCAAAGAAATCCAAACCTGGGCCCAGCAAATCAGGGTGATACTCAGCTGAGCTGAGTAAGCCGCAGTGTCGACCGCAAACTAGCTTATTCCTCGTCGCCAGCTTAGTAAGGTCACGGGAAGTCCACACTGAGTAAAATAAGAAACAAAGTTTTATTTACACAAACGATATATTCACTCCCCGGTAGATCCCTACTGGGGTTCCTCCCTGGTAGGTGCCGTCCTTTTATACCTTGTTTGATTGAGATACCTTGCCCCTGGTGGGGAAGCATGTTCTCCGCAAGTGCATGGGGAAGACAAGCATTCCCACCCTGTAGGTTCCGAGCGGGATATTACAGGCATAGCCTCATAATAGATAAGCCAGTTCACCCCTTTTTCACCTGGTCATAACAAGCAGATGAAGATTTAGGCCCAAACTTTTCTCACATTGTGACACTGGTGCAACATTTCAGGCACACGTTTAATTATTTGTTCTTGGGATGTGGGTATTGCTGAAAGGGCCAGCGCTTATTGACCATCCCTAATTGTCCTTGACGAGATTGCTTGAGCTCCTTTCTTGAACTTCTGCAGTCCACATGGGGTAGGCACAGTGACACCATATTGCCAGAGTTACTTGGGAAAATGTTGGCCCTCGCATAATGTTGCCCTTTTACATGGGTACAAGGTCAAAACCAAAATAGTAATACTAAAAGAAGCAATTCTTATTCGGTAAAATCAATTTAATGGAACGCACATTATTGGACTTGTAATACCCCAATAAGGATGGATTGGATTGGATTCTTTGAGCAACGATATAGAAAGTTGGAGAGAGGAAAAAAAAAATTAACATTGTAATTGGACTACGACAGTACAATTTCTTATTGACGGGACTGATTGCATTGAAAAAATAACTTTAATGGAAATAAAAATAATAATAATAGGAACTAACATTTCAAATACATTGGCAGAAATTACAGTGCTTTCTGGTTGAATGATGCTGCTTACCGATAGAGCTTGGTTTATGAGGCCTCTTTCAATAGTTCAGTTTATGTTCTGGCTTATGATGGGATAAATAAAATCTTGAATTATGGTCCCCAGTGTGGTTTCCTTTATTTGCAGACTGAGTAACTACTGCTTATCCTGTACAAGTTAAGGTGATGTTCGCAACCCAGGTGAGTGATAACTCAGTCTGGTGGGAAAACAAGACCAATAATTTATCCCAGAAAATGATTACGTTCGACAGCTGTGTGCAGACTTCCAGAACAATTGCATAATTTATAGATACTCATATCGTGTCCTGTACTTAACAAGACAGATGTGACCACACTACTCGTCAAAGATATCATAGGCAAGACTACAGATTTGTGGCAGGGCGGAACTATTGCCTGCCACTCTGACACTGTACCAAACCATTGTGATGGCTGTCCTGCATCTGTGTCATGTTACCAATGGAAAATTAGAAATTCTCCCTACCGCTTTCCTACTATTTCCAGAGAGTTGAGGATGGGGTGGCGATGAGAATGGGGGTTTGTGGGTGGTGGTGTGATGAAAACTGAGGGCCTCAAACACAACCTCAAATTACTGTAAAGCTCTTGTAGATACCACCGGACAATTTACATCATGTACTGAATTCTTCATCGTGCTGGTCAGTCTCGGAATCACCCTCTGGCAAGAGGAAGAGGGGCAGTCATAAGATCATAAGGAATAGGAACAGGATTATGCCACCCTGCCTCTTCAGCCTACTGAATGATTCAATGTAATCATGGTTGACCTTTGGCCTCACAACCACCTTCCCGCCCACTCCCCATATCCCTCGATTCCACAAGAGAGCAAAACATTTGTCCATCTCAGTCCAGAATACACTCAACAATGGAGCATTCACAACACCATTGGGTTGAGAATTCCGAAGACTCACAGCCCTTTGAGTGACAAAATTTATCTGGATCTCATTCTTAAATGATCATTCCAAATGGTGTCCCAGTATCGTCAGCCACAGGGAACAATCTCTCAGTGTCAAACCTGTCAAAAACCTTCAAAATCTTACCTCTCATTCTTCTAAGCTCCAGAGGGCACAGGTCCAATGTAATCAGCCTCATCATCAGAAGACAGCTTTTCCATGAACCAATCCAATGAACCTTTTCTCTACCACCTCCAATGTAAGTCTATCCTTCAATAAACATGAAGACCAAAATTGTACACATTACTCTAAATGTGGTCTTGCCAAATCCCTGTACAATTGTAGCAAACCTTCCGTGTTATTGTACTGCAATCCTCATCCTTGCTATGTGCTATTTACCTTTCTAATTTTTTGCTGTACCTGCATGCCAGCTTTCTGTATTCCTTGTACCAAGTCCCTCTGAACCTCTACATTTGCAAGTTCCATGCGCTTTAAAAAAATATTTTGCTTCTCTATTCTTACTGGCAAAGCGAATAACCTCACAGTTCCCCACATCATACTCCACCTGCCACATCGTTGTCCATTCACTTAGCTTTGTAATACCAGAAAACGTAGATACATTACTCCCCGTTTCTTTATCTAAGTCATCAATACATATTTTAAGTAACTGAGGTTCCAAAACTGGTCCTTATAATACATCACCAGTTACAGTCTGCCAATTTGAGAAGCCCTGTTTATCCCTACTCTCTGCTTCCCATCCATGCTAATGTATCATTGCCAATTACACAAGCCTTTTGGAAATCTAGGTATACTACATCTAGTGGTTCCCTTTTTTCTACCCTCCATGTTACATCCTCAAAAATGAATAAAGCTGCCAAACATGGTTTCCCTTTCTTAAAACTATGTTGACTCTATCTGATTATTCTATGATTTTTTTTTAAGTGTTTGTTAAGACTCCCTTAAAAATAGATTTCAGGTTTTTCCCAAAAGAAAGGAAAAACACATCTGCATCTGGAGGGAGACCAAATAAGAGGAGTGCATGTGCTCATAGGAATTTTTACCTTCTAATAGATTTGAGACTCAGTAAAGTACGTTTGCAGTTCTCTGAGGAGCAGTGCATGAGGAAGTTACATTCTTCTAGGGCAGTTGCCCTTAAACTTTTTAAACCCTTTGCAAAATGGATTAGAATTAAAATATTCATCTACCACCCAATAATATAATATTCATATGGAAGCGCTGCACTCAAAGAGATTTTTGAGACTGTTTTCAGAAAGCAGACATTTACTTATAGATATCAGAGAGATAGGTATTCCTGCTTCTCTCTGCAACATTTGATTTTCCTTGGCAAGAGCTCATACACAGAGGAGCTTGTAGAGAGTATGAGTTTGGAGAGAACAGAGCCCAGAGAGAGCTGGAATCTTGAGAGAGCAGGAGCCCAGTGAGACTGAGCGCAAGAACTCTTAGAGAGAGCATTAGGCCAAGGAAACTGATAGAAAAATCCTGGAGAGAGCGGCAACATTGAGAGAGCAGGAGCACAGAGATAGACGGACATAGGGAGAGCATAAGTGTGGAGAGAGCAGGTGCCTCAGGAAGGCAAGGAACACCTCAGACCGCACTCACTCACTTCATATTGGTTGTGTCCAATCATCCACATCAACCTATAAGGCCAGTTGCAGGTGGGACTTTTCCTGGTGAAGGCTGTCATCAGTGTCTGGATCACCCGTTGAAAGCTTACATACTGGTAACCAGGCAAGTGTGGTGGAAATCGGAGTACGTCCCTCTCCCAGGTTGTGAACTCTCCCGTGTTTCCCCTCCACCCCTGCCCTGCCTACCCCAGCCGCTCACACCCCTCACCTCAGGCCCCACAGGATCTCAGCAGGATCCCAGACTCACCTTCAAGTCCAACACCATTGCTGCTCACTTCCCTCTGGGAGTTGCTGCCATCACTCTAGATGGTGCCGCTGGAACCAGAGAGCTGCTGGCCATTTGACTGGTCATCAGTTCGTGGAGGCGTGGCTTCAGCCCTGATGTAGGTCGAAAGCCTGCCTCAAATGAATTAATCGCTCAACAACCATTAAATGGCTGCTGGCGAGCCAGCCAAAAAGGGTCCGGGTTGACACCAGGTGGGATCTGAGATCCTCCTCAATATAAATGTCAGCACAGAATGCTCTTCATCATAAAGATTTGCTATATGATCAGCCTGTCGATCCTGACAGGTTACCTTTCAGCCATGAGAATTACAAGAAATAATGCGACAACCCTCCAAACTCAAACTGAACATAATGGGCTGGATTTATGCCTTTGAAACGGGTAACAGGAGTTGGGGAAATTCCTGGTTTGGCACGGCTGCCTCAGAAAAAAGTGCCAGGAAAGAAGGGATTTTAATTGTGGGGAGGCAAGTTGGGCTGCAGTTCGACCCGCCATCGAAGGAAAGGCTCAGAGGCAATCACTGGGGTTGTCAGATGCTGAATAAGCTGATTAAAAGGCCCATCTCGACGCTGAGGAATATTGTCCAAGTTATAATGAGAAAATAAACCCCTCTATCTCTCACCCCTCACATCCCATACACTCCCCATACCCCAACCATGTCACCTCATGCCTCCTCACATACCCCCATGGTCCCTCAAGCCCTCCCATGCCATGCTATGACACACCATGCCGATTCACCCACTGTATAATATATAGATTCCATGAACCCTATAGCAAAAAGAGGATATATTAAACACTATGATAAAACTGGTCATTTATTGATGGCTTTTCACTTTTATAATAAAACCCCCTTTTTACTACAGGTCAATAAATATGTCAATCATCCAGATTCATTGAAATATCAATAGCAGAAACTGCAAGCACTTGAAATCTCTGTATCTTGCGTAAATAAACATTGTACAATTTAGCGAAGGGATCAAAGATACAGAGCTTTCAATTAAGCAATGAGGCTGAAGTATTTCAATATTCCAATGAATGCCTGGGCTCTTAGTTAAGAATTCATAATGAGTCTTGTCTGGCAACCCAGAACCGAGAGATGGTGAATGGGCATGGAAGTGACAGAGCTTGGAAGTGCCCAGAGAATTGGGTCCCAGCTGCCAGTTTCCCAACTCCCGCTACTTGCCTCGAGGATGAAAATCAAGCCCATCATGTTCAATTTGAGCTTTGAGTGTTATCTCATTATTTCTCGTAATTGTCATGCCAAACCGCAGAGGAAGCTGCCAGGATTGAGATTGTGGGCATTGTTCTCTCTGCTGACGAGCCCGGCAGGAAAGGCTCCTCACAGATCCGGGTGCCATTTTGTCTGCCTGCCCCAATTTCACCCTACAGCCATTTCTGACCCCCCACTCCTCCCACTCCTAACCTTGGGGAAGTAGTGCAGCTAGAATGCTTTCCATAGCCCTTGACTGGACTGCTCGCTGCCTTCCAGCCAGGTGTCTCATTTCTGGGGGGAGATTATGTTTGAGCATGCCAGTCACAACATTCCTGCTATACCTCTGCTTAGCTGAAAACAAAAGCAAACTGCGTAGATGTCCTACAGAATATATTCTGGACAAAGAATTCCTCTGAGCATAGTGCTGGCAATTTAGCCAGAGAAGTGTGGAGCCTTTCACACATGCCTGTTCCTCTGATGAATCCTGCCATTCTTTCCCAACAGGGTGGTAATTGTAACATTAATTATCCTATTATCTCAGTGGATGAGAATATGAATAGCATTTGCATGCCGCCTAAATAGATGTTCACTAGATCAGACCTGAAAGAAAAGCTTTTGAAACCTGCCAGTCCTCCTAGTCACCAAAGTACTCACAGAGTTGCTCTCCGAGTGACAAACTATGACATTATTAGTTCACAAAGCTGAGGTAGTGGAGACCTGGACCTGGTTTCATTTGTTTGTGAGCAATAATGCAAACAGCGACTCAGCATATTTTATCTAAACATTATTGTTTCAACTCAAGGCCCCTTTATTCCTTTCGGAGGTAGCTAACAGAGTTTTATTTCAAGTTCAAAATGAAAAATTGCACGTGAAAAAATGTAGGCCGAAAAATGTAGTCACGCCTGCAAACAAGTGTGCAGGATTTGGGTGATTGCACTTTATAAGCATGTTCACTAGGGCATGGGAACCATGCAAAATTGGTGCCAACAGTTTGTTATGACGCTGCAGGAGTACAGCCAGTGTTCCCTTCATTCTTGATTGATTATATTAAAAATATTGATAGAGCATGGAGTGAAATTATAAGTGGAATCTTGCCATACTTTGTCAAAGACTCAGATTGAAAATGACATATAGCCCCCCAGCTGGACAAACCATTTATCGCTTCAGATTTTGAGCTGCTTTCAAGACAAAAGTGAATGGGTTTTGTGAGTCTGGTCCATAGAGTTCCATTTGTCACCTTTAAAAGGCAGCCCAAACAAAACTGAATGGCCCCAACACCCACTGTAGCAGAATCGGGGGGACCCCCCTCACTGCCCGCTCTCAACCCCCTCCAATCACCCCCCCCCCCCCCCCCGCCCCACCACCACACATAACTAGAAACCCTTCCCCCTGTATGGGGCTCCCTGGAGGTCCCACCCATGGCATTGCACCCGGGCAGTGCCCCAGCACAGAGCCAGGTTGACACAGTGCTGGGTTGGCACAATGACAACCTGACAATACCAATCTGTGCCAGTGGGCAGTGCCAGGACACTGCCAAGGTATGTCCCTCTCCCCTGGAGGCTATGCTTACCTTTGCGCCTCCTGAGGGATTCCCTCGATTGAATCTCGTTGTGCGAAACCTCGCCCATGAGACGCCACGTCAACAAGGTATGAATATTCAGTGATGGTTGTGGGATCATGTGCCAGGGCTGTGGTAATAATATTAAAATGTATTCAAATGTACGACAATGAGGTTCTCGCCCTTTGGAGGCGGGAACCTCGTTCCGTTACCGGCAAAGGGTGCGAAAAATCAGGAAACGCCATCTCTCCGGAGAGAATCGTGTTTCTCAATTCTCTCTAGATTTTGCACTCATGTTGCCATTCTGACGGGCAAATATGGTCTGAAAACCGCCCCCATTGTGAGAGAGAAATGTACAACTATGCCTGCTCAGCTTCAGGACTTGGGTCTTTATTATATTCCTCCTTTTACTGCTGAACTTCCATCCACAGAGGCTTTTACTGTTTTTGTCCCACATCCTTGAACACTGTCCCACATCTTTGGTGTCGCTCTTCCTTCTAAACCGTCTTTCAAATCTATTTATTTGATGTTGCTTTTGGTATCAATCGCTAGCCATCTTTTACCACCTGCATGATGTGTACAAGTGCAAATTTTGTTGCTGCATTTGAACTGCTTTTGAAAACCAGTTGCTTTTATTTCTTTAAACATTAAGCTTTTGAAATGTATTAAATATGGTTTATTTGATTAGATAAATGATCACGAAAGTATTTACTAGCATATCAAATGTTAGCTGGCACTAAGTGATTTTCAAATGATTCCAATTGATATTCTTGTCAGAATTCTGGGACCAATTTTTCCTTCAACATCCTAGTGGTTATTTACACCAATAACAAGGGATTTTCATCTTGTTACAGGAGCAAGCATTTTGTTAAAAATAGCACATGGGGAATCTCTTCTATGTTGAACCAGGTGCACAGCAAATATACAGAAGGAAATACCTGGCAACAACTGCGCTGTAAAAAGTGAAGCATTCCTGCATTCCCTCTCGTGCAGACATTATTCATCATTTCTCTCTCAGGGACAGATGAAAAGTAGCTCTTTTGGAAAATAATACAGTTTAGCAATTAGACTCATACACACTCATACATACACAGACTGGATTTATTTTAATAAAAGCATAGAAATTATCCTAACAAAGAACCAATATAAAATGCCTTTGCCAAATCTGTGCTCAACATATTGTGCATTGTCAATCTCAGCAGAGCAGTGTTCAAAGATTTAAATAACTGGTTATTTGGTGACAAATAGACTTATTTCTCATTTTGTAAAATTTTGCAGATTGTGCAGCGTAAATACCAGGTGCACTAGCAAAAGAACAGTAAGCGCATTGAGCTTTCAGCTCCAATTGAGGGGCTGGTTTAGCACAGTGGGCTAAACAGCTGGCTTGTAATGCAGAACAAGGCCAGCAGCGAGGGTTCAATTCCCGTACCGGCCTCCCCGAACAGGCGCCAGAATGTGGCGACTAGGGGCTTTTCACAGTAACGTCATTGAAGCCTACTTGTGACAATTTACTACTATTTAAATCCCCTCGCCTGACATATATGGCATATACAAGGGGTTTGAATCAAGGCACGGTCCTTCTTTCACCTCTCCACGGTTGTCATTTCTATCCCTGGGTTTTGGGTGACACATCACAGAACCTCAATGTAAATTTCCTGTCAGGCTGCCAGAATTAAGCAAAGTGCTGGCCATGATGGGGAGAGCTGACACAAAATTAATCCAGGGTTGGAAGAGCTCTAAGGATATGCTTTTAAAAATATCTTTTTAATTTCCTGATGGTCCAGGAGATGCAGGAATATTCTCCTGGCCATGGAAGAAAAGCTTGGGCCTCTCCTGCCACAGTCTGCCACTCACTTGACTGTGAGAGACTCGGGCTGATCAACATTGAAGGAATCGAGCTAGGAGGTGACAACCGCATGGGTTAGGTTCTCAGACAGATTGAGGCAGGGGTGGAGGTGGACAATGTTACAGAGTTGGAAGTTGGTGTGGAGAGACTCTAAGGGTTGGAAACTCAGATTGGGGTTGGACAAGGTGCTGAGGGTGCAAATAATCTGAATCAGCCTAAGACTACAACCAAAAAGGGGCATAGAATTGGTGGTGAGGACAGGAGATTGTGATGGTAACCAGTAACAATGGCTTTTGTTTTCTCAACATTTGTGGAAAGAAGTTGTAGTCCACCCAGGATTAGTGGTTGAACCAGCATTCTTTTGATTTGATTTGATTTTGTTATCAAGTGTACCGAGGTAGAGTGATAAGTATTTTTCTGTGAACAGCTCAACAAATCATTAAGTACATGAAAATAAAATAAAATAAAGGAAAATACATAATAGGGCAACACAAGGTACACAATGTAACTACATAATATTGGCATCGGGTGAGGCATACAGGAGTGTAGTGTTAATCAGGTCAGTCCAATAGTACAGAGTCAGTCCAGTGAGATAATAGGGAGGCAGAGTTGGATATCATTAACAGATATGTGCCATGTGTCTGCAGATGATGACACAATGGGGCAGCATTTAGACGAGGAAGTGAATGGGACTAACAAAAGAACATGAAGGCTTGAGAGGGGCAGAGAAAAATTGTTACTCGAGATAGTCTGCTTATTTCACCTGTAATGCACGGCATCTATCCAAGCCCAGAAGTATCTGCAGTTTTTGTTCTGGGTCATTAATTAAGAGAGTTCCCTTGTGCAAGTCTTCCATCTGCCTGGGTCTTGCACCAGAAAGCCAAGCACAAAAACAAGGTCATTGTTGCAGGCTTAACTATATTCCAGGAGAAATACCTTCTTAACTGTGGCCTTCAACCTTTGCTCTGGGATTCTTTACTCTGGATTGTTGCACGAAGCTGAATGTCTGATTTATTTTTTGGTGTTTCTCAAAATGAGCATCTGATAGGCAGGTGAAGAGGTAGGAAGCTGGAAGTGAACTCATCTAAAGTTTCATGGGATTATTTGGTCTGCATGTTAAAGTTTGGGATCAACCACAGAGACACCCGGGCCTGAATATCACGCTCCCCCACTGGCGGGTTTGGAAGGGTGGGGGGGGGGGTGGAGCTTCTAATTAAAGGAATGGAAACCCTTGCAGGTTCCATAAGGGCTGGTTTAGCACAGTGGGCTAAACAGCTGGCTTGTAATGCAGAACAAGGCAGCAGAGCGGGTTCAATTCCCGTACCAGCCTCCCCGAATAGGCGCCGGAATGTGGCAACCAGGGGCTTTTCACAGTAACTTCATTGAAACCTACTTGTGACAATAAGTGATTATTATTCTTATTATTATTATTCCCGTCTGTCCTGACTGCAGTGATTTTACGTTGCGGCAGACAAGGCCCAGCCTCAATTTTTAACATGTGGGAGGATTTAATTGGCGTGGGGGGAGTCCATAAAGAATGGGCTTAGATATTAGGCGGTAAGTGGGGGGGGGCTTCCATAGAAGCCCCCTTCCTATTACAGGTGTAGCCCCTCAATTTCCAGGACAATAAAATAAGGGAACAGTGGACCTGGTAAAATGGATGTGACTTTCTACTCTTGGAATGGGTGTTTTCTAGGGTCTACCCCAGGATATAGGCTCTATATAGTTATGGTTACTTTAAAAATATTACAAGAAGTAGAACTAAACCACAAAATCTTGGTCATATTGATCACATTTCCTACTATTCTCACAAAGAAGACAACTTTGGCTTGCTCCAAAATCTAGAGCATCATGCAACATTTGTTGGCATACCTCGACATCACAACCTCATGATGTGTTTTGGTATATACAGCATTGTCTTAGCTCTATCTATTATCAAGTTGCTGATGTATTACTCCACAAATGGACATGCCTCAGAAGAATTGGTGTGATTGAAACTACTTTGGCTTCAGCAGCTCTGGCTAGAACTTTCAAGATGCAATTGCCATGCCCAAATTTTGCAGACAGTGGTAAAGAAAATGGCTATGTCATTCACTGGGCTGACAGCTGCTCAGAGACTTATTGTGGGCTGTCGAGGAAACACTTGCAGGGTCTTGCAGGGAAACCCAGCATGGCACCCTGTACAGGACATCTGTGACAGGTGAGAGCAGGGAAAACAACAAGCAAGGCACTTCAACCAATTGAAGAATCCTCACTAAGCCATGCAGAGCTTAACCCAAGATATTCCAACCAGGAAAGATAAATTAGATTCAAATGATGTGTACACACTAAAGTAAAGATTTGGAACAAACAATGGCATTAAGGGAGCAAGATAAAAGAGACAGAGACAAGTTTAAAAAAAACACTTTATATCTCCAAATAAATTAAATTCTGAAGGAATGAGACTCCAAAATTGAAAATTTAAATTTTCAGTGTCCGAGATGTCGTTTGACAATAAATAAGGCATTCCTTTAAAACATTACTTGCATCTGAATACATCAACTCTATTTTTAGGCCATGTTCAATGGGTTAGTAATGGATAAGCAACGCAACTTCCTATTCCTATACTGATTTCAATCCTAAGTCTATTGGTAAGGTCTTTGTATAGCACGTTTTGTGGAGGAGCAGGATCATTCAGACTGCAACATCTGGAATTCTGTATTTAATTGTATGTATACGGACTCCAGAAGTTGATGTCAATTTACTCCAAAATAACGGTGAGTGCTGTTAATCTCACTGATATTTTCGATGCAAAATCCATGCCAATATCATGAACATAAATATGTGCACCCACTATATGCACCCAGTATATCAGGAGCGACAGTCTATCTTCAGCACTTGTGAAGTGATTAAAGCTTGTGAAATTAATTTGTTACAAAAGTATTTCAAGAGCACGACTAGACCTCCTGAGGTGTTGCTTATGGTAAATTACAGGATAAACAAATCAATGGCTTATTTTTTGAACTGCAGTCATTGTCACTATGTAGGTAAATGCAGCAGACAATTCATTCACACCCAGGTTCCACAAAGATGAAATGAACAAATAACCAGGTGCGGGAATTTTCTGTGTCCTCCCACACCCCTCGCGACGTGTTTCTCAGCAGCAGGAGTTGTCCCGCCATTGGCCAGCAACAGGAGTTTCTGGTCCCCTGCTGCTAATGGGATTTCCCATGATACAGGCCCCGCCCTGTCATGGGGTTTCAAGGCCAGTTTGTCGTCGGTGGGAACGGAAGTTGCCACTGGCAAGACTAGTCAGAAAACCCCCCTCCATGTGTTTGATTGTTGAAGAATAAAACTTGGCCAGGCAAATACCGGGGGGCGGTATTCACCGTCCTGTCAGACCCGTTTTCTGGTGCTGCGCTCCCCCGCCGGCAGCGGGATCCTCTTTTCCCGGCAGCCGGCCAATGGGATTTCCCATTGTGGCCACCCCCATGCCACCGGGAAATCCGCCGGCGCGAGTACGCTGCCAGCAAAGTGGAGGATCCCGCCAATGGAGAATCCCACCCAAGAACTCTTTATTTTCCTTGGACTTCTATCATGGGAATTTTCAAGTTTATTGGAAGTCGCCATAGTCCCAAATGACTGTAGGCTGCTTTCCTCTTTGAGGAGAAGAGATTAATGGTGGTGGTTTAACCTGAAGATCATCACACCTCAGGTGAGGGGCAAGGTTGAGAAGGTGGGGCCTTCATGAATAACCTCAGACGGTATAGGAATTGAACCCACACTGATGGCCATCAGCCTGCCAGCTATTAGATTATAATGGCAATGCCATTGCTGCCAGCGGCTCATGCCAACTTGAAGTGATGCACAGGTCACGCAAAGCCACCCTTCCCTTTGAAATCGTGGGTTCCTCGAAATCCTCCCTGCTTGGCGCGCAGGCATGCAAGCTGTTGAACCTAGTTCAGAGAGTTCATTCTCTCTCTGCTGCTGACGCATCTGCCTTTCAGGACACTGACTTCAGAGCGCAGCTCAACGCCATTATCAACCAGTACCGTGACGTCTTCGAGGGCATGGGCATGCTCCCATACACCTACAGGATTTTATTAAAACCGAATGCCACGCCTGTGGTGCATGCACCTCACAGGGTCCCAGCACCCCTTAAGGACTGCCTCAAGCAGCAGCTGCAGGACCTCCAGGACCAAGGAGTGATTTCCAAAGTCATGGAACCGATCGACTGGGTCAGTTCCATGGTATGTGTAAAAAAAGCCTTCCGGCGAATTGAGACTTTGCAATCGCAATATTATGAGAGAGCACTATCCAATTCCCAAACGCGAAGAGCTCACATGTGAGATGGCTCGCGCCAAGCTCTTTACCAAACTCGACGCCTCAAAAGAATTCTAGCAAATCCAGCTCGATGAATCCAGCAGGAAACTCTGCACATTTAACACCCCTTTTGAAAAATATTGTTACAACAGGATGCCGTTTGGCATCATCTCTGCATCAGGAGTGTTCCATAGGATTATGGAACAAATGATGGAAGGTATTGAAGGTGTTCGCGTCTCTGTCGATGACATAATCATCAGGAGCATGTTAGTCGCCTCCAACGCATATTCCAGACGTATATATGAGCATGGCCTCCGCCTCAACAGGCCATATGCTCTTTTGGTCAGACAGAAATTAAGTTCCTCGGGGACCACATCTCCCAATTGGGCATGCAGCCGGACGCGGACAAGGTAGCTGCCATCACAGCTATGAAAACACCAGAGGACAAGAAGGCGGTCCTCCGATTTCTGGGCATGGTCAATTTTTTAGGGAAATTCATCCCTAACCTCGCCTCTCATACCACGGCTCTCAGGAACCTGGTCAGGAAGACGACAGACTTCCAATGGCTCCCTGCCCACGAGCGCGAATGGAGGGAACTCAAGGCAAAACTGACCACGGCCCCGGTCTTAGCCTTCTTTGATCCAGCAAAGAAGACCAAAATTTCGACCGATGCCAGTCAATCCGGCATTGGGGCAGTGCTCCTTCAACGTGATGAGGACTCATCATGGGCCCCCGTTGCATTTGCATCACGTGCGATGACCCCCACGGAGCAGCGCTATGGACAGATAGAAAAGGAGTGCCTGGGCCTTCTGACCGGTGTTGTTAAATTTCACGATTATGTCTACGGACTTCCTCAATTCACCGTCGAGACCGACCTTCGCCCGCTGGTCAATATAATACAGAAAGACTTGAACGACATGACACCTCGCCTCCAGCGTATTCTTCTCAAGCTCCGGCGATAAGACTTCCAGCTGGTATACACCCCAGGCAAGGACCTCATCATTGCTGACGCTCTCTCCAGGGCAGTCAACACTCCATGTGGCCCAGCGGGATTTGTCTGCCGTGTTGACGCCCATATGGCATTCGCGGCCTCCAATCTACCTGCCTCGGATGAACGCCTCGTCCAAATTCGCCGGCGGCTGACCCCTTGCTACAGCGTGTCATGCGCCACCTAACGGACGGGTGGCTCAAGGGCCAATGCCCTCAATTCTATAATGTCAGAGATGATCTGGCGGTAGTAGACGGTGTTCGTCTAAAACTGGACCGCATTGTTATCACGCATAGCATGCGCCAGCTTGTCCTGGAACAACTACACGAGGGCCACCTTGGCGTGGAAAAGTGCCGCCGACGGGCCCGAGAGACAGTGTACTGGCCCGGCATTAATGAGAACATCGCCAACACAGTGCTCAACTGCCCCACTTGTCAGCGCTTCCAGCCGGCCCAACCACGTGAGACCCTGCAGCCCCATGGGTTTGTCACGTCACCATGGATCAAGGTGAGCATTGACATGTTCCACGCGCTGGGTAGAGACTATGGGCGGGATTCTCCGCAATCGGCGCGATGTCCGCCGACCGGCGACCAAAGCGGCGCCAAACAAACCGGCATCGAGCCGGCCCAAACGTGCGGAATCCTCCGCCCCTTGAGCAGCCGAGCCCTAACCTTGAGGGGCTAGGCCCGCGCCGGACTGATTTCCGCCCCGCCAGCTGGCGGGAAAGGCCTTTGGTGCCCCGCCAGCTGGCGCGGAAATGACATTGCCGGGCGGCACATGCGCGGGAGCGTCAGCGGCCGCACACGGCATCCCCGCGCATGCGCTGTGGAGGGAGTCTCTTCCGCCTCCGCCATGGTGGAGACCGTGGCGAAGGCGGAAGGAAAAGAGTGCCCCCACGGCACAGGCCCGCCCGCGGATCGGTGGGCCCCGATCGCGGACCAGGCCACTGTGGCACCGCGCCCCCCCCCCAGGACCCCGGAGCCCGCCCGCGCCGCCTTGTCCCGCCAGTAAGAGAGGTGGTTTAATCCACGCCGGCGGGACAAGCATTCTAGCAGCGGGACTTCGGCCCATGTGGGCCGGAGAATAGCCGGGGGGGGGGCCCGCCAACCGGCGCGGCGCGATTCCCGCCCCCGCCGAATATCCGGTGCCGGAGAATTCGGCAACCGGCGGGGGCGGGATTCACGCCAGCCCCCGGCGATTCTCTGACCCGGTGGGGGGTCGGAGAATCGCGCCCTATGTCCTGATCGTGGCCTACTTTTCGAATTACCCGGAGGTGATACGGTTGCACAACCTCACCTCATCGGCAGTCATTCGTGCATGTAAAGAAACCTTTGCTCGACACGGCATCCCGCTCACGGTTATGTTGGACAATGGCCCCTGCTTCACCAGCCAAGAATGGTCCAACTTTGCCAGGCGGTACAATTGTGCCCATGTGACATCCAGTCCCCTGTACCCCCAATCCAACGGCAAAGCAGAGAAGGGAGTACATATCGTCAAACGGCTCCTATGCAAGGCGGCCGATGCTGGGTGTGATTTCTACATTGCCTTGGTGGCCTATCGCTCCGCCCCACTGTCTACTGGCCTCTCGCCAGACCAATTACTCATGAATCGCACCCTGAGGACGACGGTGCCGTCCATCCATGTACCAGACCTCGACCGCGTTCCGGTCCTTCGCCGGATGCAAATGTCTCGTGCACAGCACAAGCGGCTCATGACTCCCGTGCAGCTGATCTCCCTGCTCTGGCTCCAGATGACAACGTCCGCGTCCATCTTCTGGATGGTAGCTGGTCTGCAACCGCTGTTGTCCTTCGGCAGGCGGCCCCCCGCTCGTTCCTGGTTCATCTACCGGATGGCTCTATTCTGTGCCGCAAACGACGCGCCCTTCGTCTTGTTGCCCGCTCGCCATGTGATCCTCCAGTGTCGCCTCGCCCTCCTGCTGACCCTGCCACGGACTATGCAGAGCTCCCTGTCACTCTGCCTCCCCCTGACTTTGATGCAGTCCTGCCCGCTCCTGAACCGGCGGCTCTCGACCCATCCTTGAGGCGGTCAACCAGAAATCGGCACCCACCTCAGAGACTAAATTTATGAACTTTTTGAATTTATGGACTCTCTGAATTGTTTTGTTGCTTTGTTTGATCGTTTCCCTGGTTTGTATATAGTGTTGATCTCGTTACTCTTGGTGCATACTGCTTCTCTGCACCAGGCACCTTCCCATGTAAATAGCTTAGTTCTCATGTACATAGTCCTTTAAATATGACTTCGCACACCACACATAGTTAGGAACATTATCACCACAAATTATTAATTGCCACACACATACATTTTTTTTTATAAAAGGGGGGATGTCATAATATACACCAGTATATCATGGTGCAGACACACACACTGATGGACACACAGCAAGACCAATCAACACACACAACACCGCAGCCAATCACCAGTTAAAGCACACTCACCATAAAGACAGAGGGCATCAGTTTTCCCGTTCATTCGGGATGCAGCCTCTCAGAAGGACAGAGCCTACAGCTTACAACACAGATCATCACCATATGTTGAGTGCATAGATTGGTTAGGACAGGCATAGGTCTTTTAGTTTAATCTAACATCGTGTTAACCCACAGTGAAAGTATGTTCAACAGTTTCTAGCTTAATAAAATAGTGTTGTACTATTACAAGTGTTGGTAGCCTGTTTATGTTACTGCTAAGGTAAACGCAGTCTCCACAGATCCAGAGTACCCAACACATTAGCCCCCACGTTACTGCTACTATTGGAACAGTAAGCTGGGATACAACTCATCTTAAATACCTCCAACAATGCAGTCCTCCCTCAGTACTGCTGTGTTAGACTGGAATAAATGATATGCTGAAATCCATGATAGGGTCTGAACTATCAATATCCTGAGCTACAGTTGAGAGCTAAAGAGTCAGACTGATAACACTATTTTATAACGACAAGACCATATCATGTTGCAGACAATGCATTATTATACAATACAAGAGGATCTCCTGTCACATTGCTCCATTTGGGTGTGGGAGTGCAGAGTAGCTATTTAAAGTATATTATCAAGGTCAGGTAGCACTTTTATGAATGTTCTATGAATTGCAATGATATTTTCAGCCTTAAGTTCTATGATTATGCTCGTAACTGTATGGACATTGTGAATCGTTGGTCGTTATTATGAGGCTGAATATCTACAGTTATTGACTCAGTGCAACCTGGAAGCTGTGCTATAGATGCTGTTGGGATTTCTGGCATCCCATTTAAATAAGACATCTAAACCACAAGGAGTGCATCTCAGGCACCCACCAGTTTGAGAGGCGACAAAATCCCACTGCTGCCTTTTATCCAGTCTCTCAATCTGATCAGCTGTCAAGTAGCAGACTGCAAATGATTAATTGATCTTAATGACAAAGTCTTCAACATCCTGGGCCTTGCTGGGTTCTTCACCCGGAGGAGGGAGAATATTTTAGTTTACATTGTTATACAAAATTAATTACAATAACATAACTGACATTTACGTTAAAATGTACTCTTGCATCTCAGAGCAACTTAAAATTCAGATGCTTTAAAGGCCAAGCCACTCATCAGTACTAAGAGAACATGAAAAGCACCTTAATACATAAAGTTAATCAACTGAGCCCTGAACTATGCTTAGCCTTAGGTCTATTACTCTTATAGCATAATTTATACCATTACTGTGTAGATATGGAAAAATTTTTACTATTCTCCAATATTGTTTTCTTTCACTTTAATTGCACAGAGACTCTGGAATAAATTGACCACTTGGCAGCCACCATTGATGAGGAGATCTTGTTCTGAGATTGGCTCCTTCTGTCTTAGACTCTCGGCATGACACTTGACCCCTAGGCAGGTTGTAGACGTATACTGATATCATCCACAGATGCATTGAAGACTGAAAAGGCAGTGAAGGATTGGGATTTCAATGAACTTAGACAACAAAAGATAAAATGTAAAACTTCCTGTAAGACTGTCAGAATAACAAGAGATGATTTCCCATTGGTTTTTCAGGGGTAGGATGTCTACTTTCTATAGGCAGTGGGAAGAGAGCCATGGTTCTCTGTGTGAGCTTGCGTCAATAAAATCAATGGGAACAATTGCTGAGAATGAGGAGACAAGACAGCATCATCTTCTGTAAGGAGAGAAATTTCTCATGGACAATAACCTCAGGGACAAGAGTTCAGAATAGAATTCCGTAGCTTCAGAAGTGGCAAAGATTCTGTTGCAGCTTCTGTGCTGACTTCCAGCTCTGCAGGATAGTAATGGATCCAAAGAGGAGTCATATATAAAGTTGCTGGAAAAAGTAGGAAGCTTGAGGTGAAAACAGAAAATACTGGACAAACTCATCAAGTCTGACAGCATCTGTGGAGTGAGAAAGGAGCTAACGTTCTGAGCCTGGAAGAGTCTTAGTCAAAGCTAGAGAGAACTGGAAATAGGATCAGATTTATAATGTTTGGGGGGGGGGGGGGGGGGCGCTGCGGGGGCGGGGGGGGGGGGGGGGGGGGGGGGATGGTGGCGTGGAGCAGTGGGGCTGGATGGCCAGCAGTAGGTGGAGACTGACAAATATGTCATGGACAGAAAGACAAAGGGAATGTAAATAGCGGTGACCAAGGCTAAGAAGGGTGCTGATGGTGGCACATTAAGAGATCAGAATGTGTTAATGACTGAACAAAAGAAAGCAGTATCAAAGGACAACCTGGAGCAGGAAACAGATTGCCCACGTGGGCTTGGGTGGGTGGGGGGCACCAATGGTGAGGGAAACAGATCGATGGTAGAAATGCAAATGAATTAATAGAAATAACATGGGGTGAAGGTGGAGGAGGGAGTTCATACTCAGAAGTAGTTGAATTCAATGTTAAGTCTTGAAGGCTGTAATGTGCCTAATCGGAGGATGAGGTGCTGTTCCCCCAGTTTGTATTGGGCTTCACTGGAACATTGAGCAGGCCAAGGACGGACATGTGGATGTGAGAGCAGGATGGTGAGTTGAAATGACAAGTGACAGGAAGGCCTGGTTCCTGCTTGCGGACGGATCAAAGGTGTTCTGCAAAGCGGTCACCCAGTCTGCGTTTAATCTCTCCAATGTAGAGTAGACCACATTGGGAGCAGCAAATGCAATAAATCAGATTGAAGGGGGCACAGGTGAAGCATGCCTCACCGGAAAAGAGTGTTTAGTCCCTTGGATGGTGAGCAGGGAGGAGGTAAAGGGGCAGGTGTTATACCTTCTGCGATTGCTTGGAAACGTGCCATGGGAAGAGGTGAGGTGTTGGGTATCCTGGAGGCAACGGTCCCTGCAGAATGCTGATGGGAGAGTGGCATCATGCTGGAGCTGGCAGAACTGGCAGAGGATGATACTTTGATTGCAGAGGCTGGTGGGGTGAAAAGTGATGGCAAGGAGGATCCTATCCTGGTTCTGGGAGGGAGGGGATGAAGTGATGGCTGAGGTGCGGGAAATGGATCGGACACCGTTGAGAGCCCTGCCGGCAACAGTGGGTGGGAAACCACCACTAAGGAAGAAACATGAGGATTGGGAGAAGTTCATTATTCAGCAAAGGAGGACCAAGAGATTGATTAAGAGGGGAAAAACATAAAAGCGGACTGTAAAAGTTGCTCGAAGTGCAAAAACAAAAAAGGATTAGTGAAGACAAATGTCAATCCAAAATGGGAGAATTTGTAAGAGAGAACAAAGAACTGGCAAAGCAATTCAACAACTACTTTAGTTCACAGAGGAAGACACAAGTAACTTCCCAGAAATGCTAAGGAACCAAGGGTCTAGTGAGAAGGAGGAATTGAAGGAAATTAGTATCACTAGAAAAATAGTGCTGGAGAGATTAATGGGACTAAAAACCAATAAATCTCCAGAGCCTGATAATCTATATACCAGGGCACTAAAGGAGGTGGCTATGGAAATTGTGGAAGAATTGGTTGTCACCTTCCAACACTCTGTAGATTCTGGATCAGTCCTGGCAGACTGAACGGTGGCAAAAAAGGAGAGAGAAAGCAGGGAATTAGTGGCTGGTTAGCCTAACATTGGTAGTAGAGTCTATTGGAATGCGAGAGTCTATTATAAAGGATGCGAGAAGAGGATACTTCAAAAATATTAACGGGATTAGACAAAGTCAACATGGATTTACGAAAGGGAAATCATGTTTGAGAAATGCTGTGGAGTTTTTTGAGGATATAATTAATAGAATAGATAAGAATGAACCAGTGGATACGGTATATTTGGATTTTCAGAAAGCTTTTGAAACAGATGTGCATAAGAGTGTGCAAAATTCAAGTGCATGGGACGGGGGTAAAATATTGGCATGGATTAAAAAATGGGGAACAGACAGGAAATTGAGAATAGGAATAGAATCATAGAATTCCTACAGTGCAGAAGGAAGCCTTTTGGCCCATTTAGTCTCCACTGACCCTTTGAAAGGGCACCCTACCTAGACCCACTTTCCCACCCTATCCCTGTAACCCCAACGAACCTGTACATTATTTGGACACTAAGGGGCAATTTAGCAAGGCCAATCCACCTAACCTGCACATCTTTGGGCTGTGGGAGGAAAACAGAGCACCCGGAGGAAACCCTCGCAGACACGGGGAGGAAGTGCAAACTCCACACAGTCACCCGAGGCCAGAATTGAACCTGGGACCCTGGAGCTGTGAAACAGCAGTGCTAACCACTGTGCCACCATGCCGCCCATGGAAACAGTTCTTCAGTTCAATATAGTCTTTCTATGCAGTTTTCAAACAGCCATTCGGAGCCTAGAATTCATGCTCTGCGAGAGTTCTGGGGGCTGGATTCTCCACCGGCGGGATGCTCCGTTTTGCCGGCGCCCGGGGATTTTCCGATGGCGTGGGGCTGCCCCACAATGGGAAACTCCATTGAACTGCTGGCGTAACGGAGCATCCTGCCGGCGGGGTGAAATGCAAATATGGGGCGAGATTCTCCGACCCCCCCGCCAGGTCGGAGAATCGCCGGGGGCTGGCGTGAATCCCGCCCCCGCCGGTTGCCGAAATCTCCGGCACCGGAGATTTGGCGGGAGCGGGAATCGCGCCGCGCCGGTTGGCGGGGCCCCCCGCTCGATTCTCCTGCCCGGATGGGCCGAAGACCCGCCGCTAAAATGCCTGTCCCGCCGACATAAATTAAACCACCTACCTTACCGGCGGGACAAGGCGGCGCGGGCGGGCTCCAGGGTCCTGGGGGGGGCGCGGGGCGATCTGGCCCCGGGGGGTGCCCCCACGGTGGCCTGGCCCGCGATCGGGGCCCACTGATCCGTGGGCGGGCCTGTGCCGTGGGGGCACTCTTTCCCTTCCGCCTCCGCCACGGTCTCCACCATGGCAGAGGCAGAAGAGACTCCCTCCACTGCGCATGCGCGGGAATGTCGTCAGCGGCCGCTGACGCTCCCGCGCATGCGCCGCCCGGAGATGTCATTTCCACGCCAGCTGGCAGGGCACCAAATGCCTTTTCCGCCAGCTGGCGGGGCGGAAATTCGTCCGGCACCGACCTAGCCCCTCAAGGTTGGGGCTCGGCCCCCAAAGATGCGGAGCATTCCGTACCTTTGGGGCGGCGCGATGCCCGTCTGATTTGCGCCATTTTGGGCGCCATTCGGCGGACATTGCGCCGTTTCCAGAGAATTTCGCCCATGGTGCGGAGGGGCGGAGAATCCAGCCGCTGTTTTCCAGCTGGCCGTGATTTTAGTCGTAACTGCTTACCAGCTGTTATCTTTTCCTGAGCTCTGAAAAACTAACCAGCTAATTTATCATATTTCCCTTTTGATCTCCTTCTATTCAAATGACTCACCTTGAACCAGGCTTTTAGCATACAAGTGTGAATTGTATTCTTATACCTCCGCTTTGAACTCATCTATTCTACAGCATTGACATCTAAAATTCTATAATCCGTTATTCTCCACGTCACTTGAAAATGGCTTATTTTCACAAGTAGGCTTCAAATGAAGTTACTGTGAAAAGCCCCGAGTCGCCACATTCCGGCGCCTGTTCAGGGAGGCTGGTACAGGAATTGAACTGCTGGCCTTGGTCTGCTTTACAAGCCAGCTATTTAGCCCACTGTGCTAAACCAGCCCCTAGTCACTGACCACTAAGTATTCACTTGTTTCCCTGCTGCTACGTTAACTTGCAAATCAAAATCCCTCGGGACAGCTAAAGTCTTATAAATTCCCCTTTTATCCAATTATTTACTTCATTTTAATCAAAACTTCTGTAACCTTTATTTTATTAAATTCTTAAATCTTCATTTCATTCAAAGATCTTGACAAAACTGCAATGGCCTCTTGCCCAGCCTACCTTCAGAGAATGATGTTTGCTACTGGATCTACTTCATAAAAAAGCAAACTAACTTTGGTTATTTTTCATCGATGTCCTGACACTGCTTGATACTAGAGAACATGGCATTTCCATAACTCCTATTACTGGACTCTCTGTCAAAATGGATGGGGCTTGGGCAGGGGCTGCTCACCAGGTATGAACATTGTTACCTCTTTAAATAGGCCTCATTCTACCACTGAAATTTCTCAAGCTGCCTTCAAAGGTTTCTTCATTCTGTGGTTCCTTTGATAACACTGATGTCTTTTAGATTAATGGCCAGAGTTTTTCAGGGGTTTCCCGACGGTGGACGTGCATAGAATGGAAAATCCGGTTGACAGCGGCAGGATAAGAAGATCCTGCTACTGGCCAATGACGGGCCGCCTCTGCTGTGAAACACGCCATGGGGGTGGGTGGAAATCCCACCCAGAATCTCTATTGGGGCTACCATGTTCTGAGATTGTGTCCTGTCTTAGCCTCTCAACCTGGGATTTGGTTCTTGGATTGACTGGAAATATATTCTGGTGTATGCTTAGCACTTGTTTATTTGTACTGCATCTAAATAGGTTACAATATAGGCAGATAGCTCTTAGACATGATTCTAACCTCCCTCTTAAGGGTCTAACACATAACGGACTAGTGTCAGTTGAACATCATCATTTACGTGATACAATAACATATCCCATCTGCTAACCCTTTACATTACAGATCCAACAGAAGATCAGCTACACCAGCTCAGGCTTCTATTAAATATGACAGCAAGTGCTTGACAAAAAGGACTCTGTAAGCCAACAGAAGTCCTAGTTTACAGAGCAGTTTCCGTCACCACACTTCTGTACTGCAGTCAGACCTGGACTGTACATCAGCGATCTATAAGTGTGCTGGAGAAATTCCATCAGCAATGCCTCTGCTGCATCCTTCGGTTTCAATGGGAGGACCATTGAATAAATGCCAGCATCCATCTTGAAGCTAGATCCACAAGTATTCAGGCAAAACCCCTGCAAAAATCAACTTCGATGGACTGGACACTGTGTCCGGATAGCCAAAAAGTGTCTCCCCTAACAGGTCCTTTTCTTTTCAACTCTCAAATGGCCAAGTTCCAGGGGAAGACAAAGAAAGCACGTCAAACGCACTCTGAAGCTGTCCTTGAAGTGGGTAGCATTGACATCAATGGCTGGGAGGAGCTTGCTGCCAATTTATCAAAACAGCCACAACATGCCCATCAAATTGCACTTTGAATCACAACATCTCAATGATGAGGCAGAGCAGCAGCAGACAGGGAAAGAAAAGGAGAGAAATCCTGCATCCGGATCCCACTATGTCATGGATCATGAGCTTAAGATGCGGTTCGAGATTTGACCTGTTCAGCCACATGAAGACCCATGACAGAAACGCGGCACCAAGAGTAAGCATTATCCTTGAAGCGAGGGACAGTCGATGATTACACAAAATTCTCCAAAATATTCAAAATGAAAAATGGGAATGTAAATGTCATCAGACAAAACCCACATTTTCCTAACTGGAATATTCAAGCAAGAATGGCTCTATCTGGTCATTTACGTTTTGCAGTAATGGGTTCAAGATGAATACATAACCAGTCACGACATAACTACCCAACACAGATATGGGGCGAAATTCTCCGTTATCGGCGGAAAGTCCGCCGATCGGCGCAAAAAACGGCGCAAATCCGACTTGCGTCTCGTCGGAAAAATGGGTCGATAGTCTCCGGCCCGAAATGGGCTAGCAGTGACGTAACGGGATCCGCGCTTGCGCAGTGGTTCACGCCGTGCAGCGTCATACGCGCTGCACGGCGTGACGGCTCATAAGGCCGCGCTGCTCCCCCCCCACCCGACCGGAACACCCGACCGCAACACCCGACTGGATGGCTGGCCGTCGCTCAGCCCCGAGGTTCGAGTCACGCGATGTGGAGGCGCTCCTGGACGCGGTGGAGCAGAGGAGGGACGCCCTGTATCCCGGGCACGGCCGCAGAGTTGCCCCACGCCACAGCCGGCGTCTGTGGAGGGAAGTGGCAGAGGCCGTCACTGCTGTGGCCCTGACACTACGGACAAGCACCCAGTGCCACAAGAAGGTGAACAACCTCGTCAGAGCAGGCAGGGTGAGCCTCCCCATATCCCCCCTCCCCCATATCCCCCCTCCCCCATATCCCCCATATCCCCCTAACCCATATCCCCCATATCCCCCCTCCCCCATATCCCCCATATCCCCCCTCCCCCATATCCCCCCTCCCCATATCCCCCCTCCCCATATCCCCCATATCCCCCACTCCCCCATATCTCCCCTCCCCCATATCCCCCCTCCCCATATCCCCCATATCCCCCCCTCCCCCATATCCCCCATATCCCCAGTCCCCCATATCCCCCATATCCCCCCTACCCCATATCCCACCCTCCCCCATATCCCCCCTCCCCCATATCCCCCCTCCCCCATATCCCCCATATCCCCCCTCCCCCATATCCCCCCTCCCCATATCCCCCCTCCCCCATATCCCCCCTCCCCATATCCCCCATATCCCCCCTCCCCCATATCCCCCATATCCCCCTCCCCATATCCCCCCTCCCCCATATCCCCCCTCCCCCAAATCCCCCTCCCCATATCCCCCATATCCCCCCTCCTCCATATCCCCCCTCCCCCATATCCCCCCTCCCCATATCCCCCCTCCCCCATGTCCCCACTCCCCCATATCCCCCCTCCCCATATCCCCCTCCCCCATATCCCCCATTTCACCCCCTCCCCCATATCCCCCCTCCCCCATATCTCCCATATCCCCCCATCCCCCATATCCCCCCATATCCCCCATATCCCCCCTCCCCCATATCCTCCATATCCCCCTCCCCCATATCCCCCCTCCCCCATATCCCCCCCTCCCCCATATCCCACCTCCCCCATATCCCCCCCTCCCCCATACCCCCAAGTGAATCCAGCCCTAACCTTAACCTCTGCAATGCACGCGCAACCGATGGCGTGCATTCATATACCTGCCTAACACTGTTGCCTTTTACCCCTGCCCCCCCCCCCCACAGGAGAAGCGCGCACACAACAATAGGGAGCATGTGAGGACTGGAGGAGGGCCCGCTGATGAGAGGCCACTGACGTACACGAGGAAAGGGCCCTGGAACTGGCTGGGGGACCTGAGGACCGGGAGGTTGCTGATGCAGAGGTCGGGAGCATACTAGCAAGTGAGTCACCGACAGCCCGTCCCCATATCCCCCCTCCCCTATATCCCCCTCCCCCGTATCACCTGATCACTGCCTGATGTCTAACCATACATGCTTCATTGTGTATCGCAGGACCAAACGTCCAGGCACCCATCCCCGCAGATGCAGAAGGCCCGCAGGATGCCCCTCGGAGACCACAGGAGACGGAGAGACCCGCACCCTCCAGCATGCGACGCCCGCAGGATGCCCCTCGGAGACCACAGGAGACGGAGAGACCCGCACCCTCCAGCATGCGACGCCCGCAGGATGCCCCTCGGAGACCACAGGAGACGGAGAGACCCGCACCCTCCAGCATGCGACGCCCGCAGGATGCCCCTCGGAGACCACGGGAGACGGAGAGACCTGGACCCTCCAGCATGCGACGCCCGCAGGATGCCCCTCGGAGACCACGGGAGACGGAGAGACCCGGACCCTCCAGCATGCGACGCCCGCAGGATGCCCCTCGGAGACCACGGGAGACGGAGAGACACGGACCCTCCAGCATGCGACGTCCGCAGGATGCCCCTCGGACACCACGGGAGACGGAGAGACCTGGAGCAACAGGGAGACGACACCCCCGTCACGTGCGGGAGCGACCACCCAGCGACGAGGGGAGCAGCCACAGGCCCCCGTCACATCCGAGCCAGGACACCACTACCCAGGACACCACTACCCAGGACACCACTACCCAGGACACCACTACCCAGGACACCAATACCCAGGACACCCCTACCCGGGACAGCACTACCCAGGAAGACGAAATACCGGACAGTGACTCAGAGTGGATGGGTGGAGACGAACCCCCACCCCAAAGTGCCATGGACTCAGAGTGGGACGAAGAGCACGACACAACGCCACTGCTGTCACCAACACCCTCCACCATCGCAGAAACACTCACCACGGTTGGGCACTTTAGTGATGAGGCGTCTGGTACACTCACTGGTGCGCACAACACAGCCGTCCCGGTACAGCAGGTGGAGGTAGGAGCAGCAGAGGGACCGGGCGGTCGGAGGGCAGCCCAGCCCAAGCGAACATCTGCCGCCCAGATGGGTCCCGGGTTCCTGCAGTTACCACACCCACACATAGATCCGATGCAACCACCGACCCTGAGACGAGCGAAGAGGGTGACGGGCGGCTTGCGGCGGCTGCGGTCGCAGGTGGAGGAATCCACCCGCGTCCAGGAGCTGGGAGTGGTGCCGGTCATGCGTGCCACCCAGGTCGACACCGCACGGGTGGCGTCCGCGGTGGAGGCAATGGGCGCGACGGTGTCAGACATGGGGAACGGTTTGCGAGGCCTGGGGCCTTCCGTGCAGGCGGCGTCTGTGGCCCAGGAAATGGCTGCCCTCTCACAGGAGGCCATGAGCCAGTGCCAGCGCCAGATGGCATAGGCGCTCAACGCCATAGCCCAGTCTCTGCAGGCCATGGCCCAGTCTCAGCAGGCCATGGCCCAGTCTCTGCAGGCCATCGCTGAGGGCATCGGCGCCAGTGGCCATGTGCGAGCCGGCGTCGCACTGTCACAGACAGGGTTTGCCAACCCCCTGGGCTCCATGGCTGCAAACCTGCAGACCCCTGTCGATACCAGCACGGGCCTCCAGGACTGGCAGCGCAAGATGTCGGGGGGGCGTCGGATGGCCAGTCCGTTCGCATCCCCCACCCATGTAGAGGCCTGGGGGCCATCGGGCACCCCGAGGGAGGAGGAGGTGGTGTGGTCCGTCCCGGCTCCCTCTGTAGGGGAGGTCCCGGTACACCGCGACACCTCGGACTCCCCCCCTTCCGTCCCAGGTGCATCGGGTGGGCAACGGGCAGGACAGGCTGGCAGCTCGCCATCCCAGTCGCCCGGGCCGCAGCCTGGCCCATCTAGGCCAGGACGCCCCAGGAAACGGCCGCCAAAGGGATCCAGTGTCAGAGGGCAGGAATCACAGGAGTCCACCTCCAGTTCTGCTGTACCGTCTGGGGAACCACGTAGACGTAGTCAAAGGGCCCGTAAGGCCAAACAATTAGACACTGTGTAAGTTGGCATGGGTGCAGGGCACAGATGAGTTTTAGGGGCTAGGGCACGTGAATGAACTCCTTTGGTTATTAAAGTCAATGTTACACCTACCGAAGCTGCCTTTGTGCTCTGTCCAAAGTGTGCGGGGGTGTCATGTACGTTGAACGCAAGTGTGTGTTTGAGGGGTGGTCTTACCTCAGCCCCAGGTGAGTCTGCCCCCTTCCCCCTGGGCCGCCATTAACATCCCCCGGGCAGAGGACGGGACCGTGCGCTGCAGTGTCACAGCCGCATGCAGGGATGGTCCGGGTGGATGGTGGTACTGTGGCCATGGGTCAGACATAGTACAACGATGTAGAGCCAGGAGCTCATCGCAGGGCGGGTTGTCATCATCCTCCATGGCCTGCGATAGACACGCGTCCACCCGCAACTGTGTGAGCCCGGCCCGTTGTGCCGCAGGTGGATCGGCAATGGGGGGGGGGGTGGTGTGCATGCGGGTGGGGTGGGTGGGGTTGGGGAGGGGGGTGAGGGTGCTGGGTGGGTGGATGGGTGGGGGGTGTGGGTGGTCGGCTGTTGCCATGGTGTGCGGTCTGTGGCCATACTACCCGATTCCCACGCCCATCTAGTCAGTGAAGCGGGCGGCTATCAGTCTGTCCCGTGCCCGCTGGGCCAGCCGGTAACGGTGGACAGCCACCCGCCTGTGTCTACCCCGTCTGCCCTGACCATTACCCCCATCCCCCTCATCTGGGGAGGACTGCGCCTCTTCCTGCTGCTCCTCCACTCCGCCCTCCTCTGCCTGCGGCACTTCGCCCCTCTGCTGGGCTATATTGTGCAGGACGCAGCACACCACAATGATGCGGCCGACCCTATCTGACCGATACTGGAGGGCGCCCCCCAGAGAGGTCCAGGCACCTGAAACGCATCTTCAGCACGCCAAAGCACCTCTCTATCACTCCCCTTGTCGCTACATGGGCATCATTGTAGCGGTTCTCCACCTCATTGCGTGGCCTTCGTATAGGCGTCATCAGCCACGATCGCAATGGGTAGCCCCTGTCGCCCAGCAACCAGCCCCTCAGCTGGGGATGGCGTCCCTCGTACATGCCGGGGATGGATGACCGCGACAACACGAATGAGTCGTGTACACTGCCTGGGTGATGGGCGCAGACGTGCAGGATCATCATGCGGTGGTCGCAGACCACCTGTACGTTCATCGAATAGGTCCCCTTCCTATTAGTGAACACGTCCCTGTTATCTGCAGGTGGCCGCACGGCGACGTGCATACCATCGATCGCGCCCTGGACCATGGGGAACCCGGCCACGGCAGAGAAGCCCACGGCCCAAGCATCTTGGCTGGCCCGGTCCACGGGGAAGCGGATGTAGCGGTGCGCCATGGCATATAGGGCATCTGTCACTGCCCGGATGCACCGGTGCACCGATGTCTGCGATATGCCGGACAGGTCCCCACTCGTCGCCTGGAATGACCCCGTTGCATAAAAGTTCAGGGCCACTGTAACCTTGACGGACACGGGGAGAGGGTGTCCCCCGCCAGTGCCACGTGGTGACAGGTGACCCAGCAGGTGGCAGATGTGTGCCATGGTTTCCCGGCTCCTCCGGAGTCTCCTCCTGCATTCCCGGTCCGTGAGGTCCTGGTATGACTGCCGGGGCCGGTACACACGGGGCGCCCTCGGGTGCCTCCGTTGCCGTGGGGCCGCGACGTCCTCCTCCCCCTCCTCGTCCTGTCGGTCAGGTGTCCCTCCAGCCTGGGCGGCTGCCGCCTGCCCCTCTGCGGCAGCCTGCGCCGCCTCTCTGGCACGCTCCTCCTCCTCCTCCTCCTCATCCAGGGCAACATAGACATGAGCGGCTGCCACCACGGCGGCCAACATCGCTGGATGATCTGAAAACATGACGGCCTGGTGGGGGGGAGGGGAACGACGACATGTCATCATTGCCCATATCCCCTCCTCCCCCCAGCCAGGTGGCATGGACCGCATGGGTCCAACTGTTGGAGGCTGGCACCTGGCCAGGTGGACCAACTCACTTGCCCTCCCATCCCCCTTCTCGGCACGGACCCCCCCACCCCCAACCTCCACCCCAGCACGGACCCCCCCCCAATCTCCACCCCAGCACGGACCCCCCCCCCCAACCTCCACCCCGGCACGGCACGGACCCCCCCCAACCTCACCCCGGCACGGACCGCCCCCCCCAACCTCCACCCCAGCACGGACCCCCCCCAACCTCCACCCCGGCACGGCACGGACCCCCCCCAACCTCCACCCCAGCACGGACCCCCCCCCAACCTCCACCCCGGCACGGACCACCCCCCCCCAACCTCCACCCCGGCACGGACCCCCCCCCAACCTCCACCCCAGCACGGACACCCCCCCCAACCTCCACCCCGGCACGGACCCCCCCCAACCTCCACCCCGGCACGGACCCCCCCCCCAACCTCCACCCCGGCACGGCCCCCCCCCCAACCTACACCCCGGCACGAACCCCCCCCAACCTCCACCCCAGCACGGACCCCCCCCAACCTCCACCCCGGCATGGACCCCCCCCCAACCTCCACCCCAGCACAGACCCCCCCCCCAACCTCACTGCGGCCACGCCATTGCCTGCCCAGAGCCAACCCCCCAGGCCGTCACTCACCTCCTCGCTGGTCAGCGTGAGCCTGGAGCCCCGGGTCACGCCGATGAAAAGGAGGTTTAATTTACGTCGACGTGAACGGTCATCACGTCGACGGGACTTCGGCCCATCCGGAAGGGAGAATATCGGCAGACCGAAAATCGGCTGCCTTGCGCAGACCCGTGACATTCTCCGCGGCAGCGGCGCCATTAACGCCCCGCCGACTTTTCTCCCTTCGGAGACTTCGGCAACCGGCGGGGGCGGGATTCACGGCGGCCAACGGCCATTCTCCGACCCGCTGGGGGGTCGGAGATTGACGCCCCTTGTTGCATGAATACATAACTACCTAAATGAGTGTCATGTGCAATCAAAAACCACACACTGTGTAAGCCTGGATAAATGTCTGGCAATTTATTCATTTCAGCTGCTCTTTAACAAGCCTCAATGTGTTTGTGACTGGTGCTTCATTCTGAGAGAAGCTGTGAGATTGATTTTTGTACAGTGTCTACATCTGGTATGGTACACATTTGGAAGAGGTTCAGTCAGCTTTCATAAGCTTTAAATACAACAGGCAGGAAAGTAGCACAAAGTGTGCTATTTGTAAACAACTGTCCTATTTGGAGGGCAAGAAATCAGGCAAGACAGCCTCCCCGAAAAAGGCAGATGGCAGTTCTTTTTTTAAAAATTGGTTTAATTAATTTACGGGATGTGGGCGTCGCTGGTTAGGCCAGCATTTATTGCTCATCCTTGTTGCCCTTCAGAAGGTGGTGGTGAGTTGCCTTCTTGAACCACTGCAGTGTAGATACACCCACTGTGCTGTTAGGGAGGGAGTCCCCGGATTTTTGACACAGCGACAGTGAAGAAACGGCGTTATATTTCCAAGTCAGGGTTGTGAGTGACTTGGAGGGGAACCTCCAGGTGGTGGGATTCCCAGGTATCTGCTGTTCTTGTCCTTCTAGATGGTAGTGGTTGTGAGTTTGGAAGGTGCTGCCTAAGGTACCTTGGCGAGTTCCTGCAGTGCATCTTGTAGATGGTGCACACGGCAGCCACTGTTTGTCGGAGGTGGAGGGTTTGAATGTTTGTGGAAGGGTTAGTTATCAAGCTGGCTGCTTTGTCCTGGATGGTGTTGAGTGTTGTTGGAGCTGCACTCATCCAGACAAGTGGAGAGTATTCCATTACATTCCTGACTTGTGCCTTGTAGATGATGGACAAACTTTGGAGGGTCAGGAGGTGAGTTACTCACCGTAGGATTCCTAGCCTTTGACCTGCACTGTTAGCCACAGTATTAACATGGCTAGTCCAGTTCAGTTTCTGATCAATGGTAACCCCCAGGATGTTGATTGTGGGGGAATCAGCGATGGTCATGCCATTGAATGTCAAGGTGCAATGGTTAGATCTTCTCTTGTCGGAGATGGTCATTGCCTGGCACTTGTGTGGCGCGAATGTAACTTGCCACTTGCCAGCCCAAGCCTGGATGTTGTCCAGGTCTTGCTGCATTTGGACATGGACTGCTTCATTATCTCAGGAATCGAGAATGGTGCTGAACATTGTGCAGTCATCCGCAAACATCCCCACTTCTGAGCTGATGATGAAAGGGAGGTCATTGGTGAAGCAGCTGAAAATTGTTGGGCCGAGGACACTACCCTGAGGAACTCCTGCAGTAATGTCCTGGAGCTGAGATGATTGACCATCAACCACGATAACCATTTTCCTTTGTGCCAGGTATGAGTCCAACCAGCGGAGACTTCTTAAAAGGGAGGTACTCTTTTCAAAAGTGGTCTGCAAATAGTGAGTTGCTGAAGTAGCAGGCAGTCTGGTTCCCCGACTGCAGCCATGCAGTCGCTTATGAGGCAAATAAGGAGCAGCGATAAGGGTAAGAAATGTAACAGGATCAGCCTCCCCTACACATCTCCCTTCTACTCTCTCCAGCTTTGTGCCATCCTATTTTAGTCCCAGCACTGTCAATCCTTCCCTCACCTGCTTCTCAAGCCTCTCCTCCAATCATAATAAACCATTTAACAGCTCTTAATTTTGCTTTGACTCACACAATACCAGTTGCTACTCGGAATATAGTTGCAGGATTAGACCATTCAACCCCTCAAGGCTTTTGTGCCTCCTCAACAGCCTCCTCCCAGTGGCAGAAGAGCTCATCCCTGATACTCAGTGCGGCTTCCGCCCATCAAGAGCTCAATGGACATGATTTTCGGCAAGCAACAAATCCAGGAAAAGTGCAGGGAGCAGCATCAACCTCTATACATGGCCTTCTTCGCTTTTGCAAAGGCCTTCGACTCTGTCAACCATGTGGGATTGTGAAATATCCTCCTCAAATTCGGCTGCCGCAGAAATTTGTCACCATTCTCTGCCTGCTCCACGATGACATGCAAGCCATGATCCTCAGCAATGGAACCACCAAGGACCCAATATGTGTGCAAACTGGAGTCACATTTGGCTGCAACACTCCACCTCACCATCTTAAAGCTCCCCGAGTGGGGCTAATCTAATGGACAAGCAGGAAACTGTTCAACACTTACGCCTCCAGGCCAGAACCAAGACCAACCAAATCTCTGTCATCGAGCTGCAATATGCAGATGACACCTGTGTGTGTGCACATTCAGAGGCCGAGCTACAAACCATCATTGGCACATTAATCGAGGCATATTGGAGAATGGGCCTCAGACTAAACATCTGGAAATCAAAGGTTCTCTACCAGCCTGCTCCTGCCACACAAAACTGCCCCCTGACCATTAAGATCCACGGTGAGCCCTTGGACAATGTGGATAATTCCCAATACCTGGGGAGGCTCCTATCAGTGTGAGCAGATATTAATGATGCAATCCAGCATTGACTTTAATGCGCGAGTGCATTCTTCGTATGGCTGAGAAACAGAGGCCGGGATTCTCCGAGCCTTTGCGACGAAATCGCACTCGGCGCGGGGCGGAGAATGGAGCGTCAGACCCACAATCGGGTCCGACGCCGGGACGCAAACCTCCAGCGACCGGAGAATCGGTGGCAGACCCACAATCGGGTCCGACGACGGGACGCAAACCTCCAGCGACCGGAGAATCGGTGGCAGTCACGTGCGGTCAACGCGGAGTCGGTCGGGGGCCGTGGAAAGAGGTCCCAGCGCCGATTCTCCGCGGTCGACCGGCTGAATTCCCACTGGCATGGTTCACGTATGGTTCCACCCAGTGGGAGCATGGCATCGCGGCTGCGGTGGCCATCCTGATGGGGGGCAGGGGATCAGTCTCTGGGGGCGGCATCATGACGGCCAGGCCCACGATCGGGTTACCGATCGGCAGGCGCGTGGACTCTTTGGGGGGTGCCTACCTGCTTATCTACTTACGTGCCGGCCTGCTGTGTGGGTCCGCCATGTCGCGTGGGTCTGGCGAGGAAGTGGCCGCTGCGCGCATGCGCGAACCTGCGGCTGGAAGTGCAGGGCCAATTATCGGCAGCCGGAGCTGCATGGAGCACTCCGGCACCCTGTGGGCTACGGAATCGCCGGGCCAATAGGCCCATTGACGCTGGTGTGAAACACTCCGATGTTTAGGCCGACATCAACACTTAGCTGCCGTTTTGAAGAATCCCAGCCAGAGCATTCGAAGACCGCGACCTCAAACCCAGCGCCAAGCTCATGGTCTACAGAGCAGGCGTGGTCCCCGCCCTCCAGTATGCATCAGAAACATGGACAATGTACAGCAGATACCTCAAATCACTGGAGAGAGATCACCAACATTGCCTCCGCAAAATCCTGCAAATCCACAGGTTAGGCGTACCAACATGAGTGTCCCTTCCCAGGCCAATATCCCCAGTATCGAGGCACTGGTGTTATGGGTCCCGGTTTGCAGAACCCTAAAGTGTTTCATGGAGTTCAACCGACGCACAACGTTTACTAGATTGTAGTGTGGGAAGCACACGGCGTACTCTCCAGGTGTGATACAGCAGAAATGGACAAGTGGTTTTTAAAACAAAACAATGTTTATTCTATGAACTCAAGTTAACCTTTTAAAAACAAACATTGAAAATCTTAACACCCATTACTTCAAAGATAACCCTAAAAGACAACAACACTAAATGATCCTTCAAACTGTTCCTTTAAACAACCAAAAAGACTTCAAACCTTAAAAAATAGGAGCACATTAGGTTACATTCAATATATTTATAGTCTTTGGATTGCAGAAATCAACAGACCAGCTCTGTGTTTCTTCAGGCAGCTCACAGCAAAACACACAGACACTCCCAGCTGCATTCTCAAACTGAAACTCAAAAAGCAGAAGAGAGCTCAGCTCCCCCCACCCTCTGACATCACTTCAGTAATATGATCAGCACCATTTCTTAAAGGTACATTGCTTAAACATTCATTTCTTAAAGGTACTCTCACATGACACCTCCCCCCAAGAAAAAAAAATAAACCATCAACTTCAAGATGGTTTCATTTTTCACCTTTGCACCATCAATTAAGAAATGCATACAGTAAAATACTTAACCAGTTAAAAAAAAACAACACAAGTAAACAGGCACAATAATATAGTCCATTTTTCTTTTTTGTTCTTCTTCCTCCAACCGAAATCCTTCTCGATTGACAGTCTCTTTGAACAAGAAAGTCTCTGCACGATCCATCCATTCCTCTACGCATTGGCATTTTTCTTTAAAGTTAGATACTTTAGTTTAATCTGATCACAGAGTCCCTTGCAATTCTCCAATACAGGAGCATCGGTTACCACAGCTTTCAGGCAGTCAAATGCACGTTGAAACTCCACTGTCTATTGAAATTTTTTTACGTTTCTTCAGCATGTCCATCAGTGGAGCAATCACGCTACAAAACTCTTGCACAAACGTTCGATCAAATCCACTCTTGCCAAGAAATCAAATTATTTCCCGTTGTGTCAAGGGTATCGGAAACTCCCCAATAACTTTCGTTTTCACATTCCGTGGGATCAATCGACCCTGTCCGATTGTATGGCCAAGGAAAGTGACTTGGGCTTTTCCAAATTCACTTTTGGCTAGGTTTATCACCAAACCCGCCTCCTGAAGTCGATCGAATAACTCCATAAGATGTTTTAAATGTTCTTTCCATGTCTGGCTGAAAACTACCAGATCGTCGATGTATACCGCACGATTGGGTAATCCTGAAACGACTGTATTAGTTAACCGTTGAAATGTGGCTTGGGCGTTTTTCATGCCAAATGTAATAACTTTGAATTGGTATATACCATCTGGAGTCACAAAAGCTGAAATCTCCTTCGCCCTTTCGAATAAAGGCACCTGCCAGTAACCTTTAAGTAAATCCAATTTGGAAACAAAAGCGGATTGTCCCACGTTCTCAATGCAATCCTCCAAACTGGGATAGGATAAGAGTCCATTCTTGTTACTGCATTCACCTTTCTATAGTCCACACACAACCGTTGGGTACCGTCTGGTTTAGGTACCATCGCTATGGGTGAGTTCCATTGGCCGCAGCCCATTTCAATTATGCCATTTTTAAGCATACTCTCAATCTCTTAACGTGTGCCAATTTTAAAGGAAGATCAATTTTAAAGGATTAAGTCTATATGGATGTTGTTTGATAGGAACAGAATTTCCCTCATCTACATCATGTATAGCCATTTTAGTCCTTCCCAAATTATCTCTACAAACTTGCCCATGTGATATCAATAACTCTTTCAGGTCAGTTTGTTTTTCCTCTGGAAGGTAACTTAACAATTCATCCCAATTTTTAAGAACATCCCCATTTTCCAATTTAATTTGAGGTATGTCAAATTCACAGTCATCTGGATTTGGTTCGTCACTTTCAGTTAGAATCACTAAAATCTCCTTTTTCTCCCCTTCCCTTTCAAAGTACCTTTTAAGCATATTCACATGACACACTCGGTGAGTCTTCCTTCTATCTGGTGTATTTTCCACATAATTCACCTCACTTAATTTCCTTTCAATCTGATACGGTCCACAAAACCTAGCTTTTAAAGGCTCCCCTACCACTGGTAACATTACTAAAACTTTATCTCCACTGGCAAAATTACGAACTTTGGATTTCTTGCTACCCATTTCATCACAATTTGTGCAACATTTTGTGCAACTTTCAAATGTTGTCTAGCCAATTCACCTGCTCTACTTAGTCATTCCCTAAAATTTGACACGTAATCCAATAGTGTAATTTCCTATTTCTCGCCCACCAATTTTTCTTTAATCAATTTAAGTGGTCCTCTTACCTCATGACCAAAAATTAGTTCAAAAGGACTAAATTTGGTTGTCTCATTAGGTGCATCCCTAATTGCAAACAGTACGAATGGAATTCCTTTATCCCAATCCTCTGGATAATCTTGACAATAAGCCCTCAACATTGTCTTTAATGTCTGATGCCACCTTTCGAACGCTCCCTGTGATTCTGGATGGTACGCAGTTGATTTACATTGTTTTATTCCTAAGCTATCCATGACTTCTTTGAATAACGTTGAGGTAAAATTTGATCCTTGATCCGATTGAATTTCTGTGGGTAGTCCATATCTAGTAAAGAATTTAAGTAACTCCTCCACAATATTTTTAGCTGTGATATTATGTACTGGAATGGCCTCTGGAAACCTAGTAGACACATCCATTATAGTCAAAAGATATTGATTCAAACTTTTTGTTTTAGAAAGCGGTCCTACACAATCAATTAGGACCCTTGTAAAAGATTCCTCAAATACTAGAATGGGTATTAAGGGTGCTGGTTTTATCACTGCTTGAGGTTTCCCTATCACTTGACATGTGTGACATGATTGACAAAATTTAACTACATCTTTATGTAGTCCAGGCCAATAAAAATGTTTCTGGATTTTAGCTTGAGTTTTCCTTATCCCCAAATGACCTCCCACTGGTACTTCATGTGTCACTTGCAACACCTCGTTTCTATACCTTACCGGCAATATTACTTGATGAAGCTCTGCCCACTTTTCATCCGCCTGCATATGTACAGATCTCCATTTTCTCATCAAGATATCACTTTTACGGTAATAACACTCTGGTATACTGTCAGATTTCTTGTCCGTATATGCTTTCTGATATATCCGTTTTATTTCTACATCTTTCTGTTGTAACTCCGCCAATTTTCCTGAACTAAAACTATCCGCCTCATCATCCACCTGTTCTTGTTCTTTTTCAACTATTTGATCAAAAATCGTTTCTGATAATTGCACTTCCACTTCATCTTCACTCTTTGATTTCTCCTCTTGTCTTAACCTGTGACTTTGCGACCTTGTTAGTACACAATCCGGAAAAATCCCAGGATATTCATCCTTCAACACTTCAGTTGTCTGATTTTCCACTGGTTTATCAACCACAGTAGGCATCACTCCCACCTGCGATCCAGCTATATCATTACCCAAGATAAACTGTATTCCTGGACAAGATAGTTTCTCTGTTACTCCAACTACCACTTCACCACTCTTCACTGGACTTTCCAACCTTACCTTATTTAATGGAACGCTACTCCTCTCAACCTGAATTCCACATATCACCACCTTTTCTGGCAACATTCTTCCCAAACTACCTAATTCCTCATCTCTTACCATTAAAGATTGACTAGCTCCTGTATCTCTTAAAATTGTGACTTCTTTACCTCCTCCTCCTGATACACATGAGTAAACTTTACCCACACAAGTACATTTTTTTAAGACATCTGGCACCTACTGATCAATTACTTCTTCAACAGGCTGTACAATCATTTGCAACTCCTTCGCTTCCCTTGGGCTTTCCTTTACCACTCTAACAAACCCCACTGTCTTATCCTATTTTACCACATCAGCCTTCCCAGTGCTTTTCTTCAACCACCAACACTGTGACTTTACATGGCCGAATGTATTACAGTGAAAACATTTGAAACTTTTCATTTCTCTTCCACCCTCCTGGATTTCTTTTTAAATCTGAGGTACACTCTCCTTATTATCTCCCATCAGATCACCTTTACCTTTACCACTTGAGTATTTCTCATGTCCCCAGTTTCTATCCCTCACCGGCTGAAACTGATGTCGGTAACCAAGCCTTGATTTATGAACTAATTCATAATCATCTGCCATTTCTGCTGCTAATCTCGCAGTTTTAACCCTCTGCTCTTCCACATGAGTTCTCACTACATCAGGAATTGAATTTTTAATATCCTCCAAAAGTATAATTTCTCTGAGAGCTTCATAACGTTTGGTCTATTTTCAAAGCCCTTATCACCTATCAAAAGTACTCTGTTTGAGTCTTTCAAACTCCACGTATGTTTGACCAAATACTTTCCTTAAATTTCTAAACCTTTGTCTGTAAGCTTCAGGCACTAGCTCATATGCACCTAAGATGGATTTTTTCACCTTCTCATACGTTCCAGATACCTCCTCCGGTAGTGATGCAAAGACTTCACTAGCTCTACCTACCAGCTTTGTTTGAATCAGTAATACCTACATGTCCTGTGGTCATTTCATTTGTTTAGCTACCTTCACAAATGAAATGAAAAAGGCTTCTACCTCCTTCTCGTCAAACCTTGGCAATGCTTGGACATATTTAAATAGATCCCCACCACTTCTTCGACTATGATGCTTTGTCTCACTATCCTCATCAATCTCATCCAATTGTATGTTTCCCTTTGCGTCTGCGAATTTTAACTGATTTTCATGTTTCATAGCCATTTTCTGAAGTTCAAACTCTCTCTCTTTTTCCCTTTCCTCTCTATCTTTTTCTTTGTTTCTTTCTTCTCTCTCCTTTTCTTTTTCCTCTCTATCTCTTATCTCTTTCTTTGATTCTTTCTTCTCTCTCCTTTTCTTTTTCTCTCACTGCATACTCAAGCTGCTTTAATTCTTTTTCATTTTCAAATTGATTAATCTGCAACTGGAGCTTTGCCATTTCTAATGAGTCAGAATGTATCTCAGGCAAAATTAAATGCTCAGCTACCGCGGCAAGAACCTCAACTTTTCGCATTTTGCCAGGTAATGTTAACTGCAATGCTTTTGCCAAATCTAACAGTCTGCCTTTAGTCTCTGTCCATAAGGTATTGCGTGTTACCGTGTCCACCCCCAAAAACGCCTGAGCCTCTGAAAGAGCTATTGTCAGCAACACAGCACGGTAGCATTGTGGATAGCACAATTGCTTCACAGCTCCCAGGTTCGATTCCGGCTTGGGTCGCTGTCTGTGCGGAGTCTGCACGTTCTCCCCGTGTGTGTGTGGGTTTCCTCCGGGTGCTCCGGTTTCCTCCCACAGGGCCAGGATTAGGAAGGTGATACCTCAGAGGGGACGCCAGGTGGGGAGTTAGGCCTCCCACATTTGTTGTATTATTGAGCAGCAAATGCAGAGAAGGTTTGGTGTTGGAGCAGGGTGATAGGAGCTATGTGGGTGAGGATGGAGGTGGCTCTTGCAGGGGATCAGGGTTGCGGGCACGGGTAATGGCACCACTCCCAGTCACCCCAAGGAAGTATACTGCGAGCCCGGTGGTGGTGGCCATGTTGAAGACCTGGAGGCAGTTTAGACAGCACGTTAGGTTGGCAGTAGGGTCGGGGGGGATGCCGATTAGGGGGAATCATGGATTTGAGCCGGGGAGGATGGATGCTAGATTTCTTGAATAGGAAGAAAGGGGGATTAAGGAAATGAGGATTTGTTTCTGGGAGGGCAATTTGCAAGTCTGGGGGAGTTGGGTGAGAGGCTTAGGGTGGCATGGGGCAAAAGCTTTTTGTGCAGGTGTAGGGCTTTACGAGGAAGGTTTCCCCAACCATCCCGATAGCGCCTGCCTCCTCGCTGTTGGAGGCGGTGCTGTTGGCAGGGGTTTGGAGGGAGGATGTTGTATTGTCAATTTACGGGAGGATCTTGGAGGAGGGGGTTAAGGAGAAGTGGGTGGAAGAGGTGGGGATAATGCTGGAGGAGGACCTGTGATGTGAGGCTCTGCGGAGGGTAAATGCTTCAACTTTGTCCGCGAGACTGGAGCTGACACAGCTGAAGGTAATGTACAGGGTGCACCTCACAAAGTCTAGGATGAGTCGGCTGTTCAAAGGATGGACAGCTTGGCAGCCATATTAACTGTTAGCTTATATTCAGCGCAAATGTGAATGGTCTTGTCCAATTTCAATATGGGGACTATAGGTGCTGACCATTCTCAGAGCTGAACTGGCTGAATAATGCCTAGTTCTTCCAATGTGTTTAACCAAGTATCCACTTTCTCTCGTAAGGCATATGGAACCGATCTTTCCCTAAAGAGTTGGGAATTCGCTTCTGGAGTCACATAAATCTTAACTTGTAGCCTTTTAATTTTGCCTTATCAATCACAGAAGATGCTCTTGTATTTTCTTATCAGTTTGGGAAGTGCCCTTCAACACACTTGAAAAATCTCAGCCAAATTGAACTTGAATTCTTTAAGCCAATCGCAGCCAAGAAGGCTTGGTCCTACAACCATCAATATTATCATTGGGAGCTGGGTAGACTGTTTTCCATAGCTTACACATATCATTGTAGAGCCTTTTATTTCTATTGCTTTCACCGTATGGGTCTTCAACCTGCAAGAAGTGCTCTTCAAGTTCAACGTTTGACTCGGCACAGTAGCACAGTGGTTAGCACTGTTGCTTCACGGTGCCTGGGTCCCAGGTTCGATTCCCAGCTTGGGTCATTGACTGTGCAGAGTCTGCCCGTTCTCCCCGTGTTTACGTGGGTTTCCTTCTGGTGCTCCGGTTTCCTCTCACATGTCCCGGAAGACATGCTTGTTAGGTAAATTGGACGTTGTGAACTCTCCCTCAGCGTACCTGAACAGGTGCTGGAGTGTAGCGACTCGGGAATTTTCACAGTAACTTCATTGTAGTGTTAATGTAAGCCTACTTGGGACACTAATAAAGATTATTATCATTATTATTAGGGACTGAAATGTATGCTCGCTCATCACAGTGGCTGAACTCACTGTATTCACTTCCATTTTAAGAGGCATCCCATTTTATTGAAGTGTTACAGTAATAGGAAGCTGGATTCTCCGGTCACCGAAGCTGAAATTGCATTCGGCGAGCGACCGGAGAGTCAAGGTTCCCAACCGAATCGAGGGTAGCGCCGCTTTCATGATGCTCCGCCCCCTCCAAAGCGGCATGCTCTCCAAGTACGCCGCGCCACGTATCAACGGCCTGAGGACATTGACTGAGGCCCGCCCCCCGATGCTCCGCCCCCGACCGGCCGCGTTCCCGATGGCACGAGACATGGGTGCTCTACGCTGCTTTCCTACTAGCCACCAGAAAAACAGGGAATCGGTAGCCGTTTAATGCCATTTGTTCTGGAGTAAAACGACACCGTTCCCACGCCAGCGTGTGGACATAGCCCCAGCGGAGAATCCAGCCCAAGGTCTTTCTTGCCTGCTTTTAGATTGAACATGAGAGTGAATATTACAATTAGTGGTGCCAGGCTATTCCACATTATATACTTAGTTCTGCATTACTTTATCAAATGCCCTCTTTTGTGAGAATAAAAACACGTAGCCTCCTTAAATTGACATGATTCAGTAGTGTGGATACCTCCCTAATGTACCATTCCCCTTTAAGTATTACTGACTAATTGCCTATTCTGTACTTTTTAGTTCTGTTGGTGGCTGAAATTGCCTCCCACTCCACGGCTGCTTCACTAGTTTTGTCACCATGGTACTAGATTCCTGCCCTAACTAGTGAAAGGCTCCATTTTTTGTGCTCTGCAGATCTTGTGCACCTTTTGCTGTGCTTTCCATAGCCAGCACTATCTCCATTGCTTGCCTACTATTTATGTCGACCTCTGCAAGCAATCTGTTTGAATAGCATCATTGTTCATGCCACAGACTAATCTATCCCGTAACATGTCCTTTAGCATGGCTTGCTCCAAAATCACAACACTCCGATAATTGCTTCAGTTTAGCAACACAGATTCTCCCGAGGTCTTGCCCTCCAATTAAATTTGAATCTCTGGAGTTTTTTTTAAATTTCCAATTACGGGGCAATTTAGCATAGCCAATACACCAACCCTGCACATATTTGGATTGTCGGAATGAGACCCATGCAGAGGCGGGAAGAATGTGCAAACTCCACATGGACAGTGACTCGTGGCCGGGCTCAAACCCGGATCCTCGGTGTCATGAGACAGCAGTGCTAACCACTGCACCACCGTGCCCCCCTGAATCTCTGGAGTATTACTGATGGTTGAGGTTGTAATTGAGCATTTACTAAATCCATAGGCTCACTAAATGATTTGGAGTCAGGTGTGCTTGGGGCAGTAAAACTGTGAATAAGATGAGAGGTATGAGTTCCACAAACATTTAGGAGCATTGATTGCATTTCCCCTTCTCTCCTATTTAATTTGTTTGGAAAAAAAACCCAAGGTGCTTGGCATATTGCATCCAGTCCTCTGTTAAGCAGTCAAATGGGTCCATTTACCCAAAGAGAGGCATTCTGGTGAGTACCTTTTTTCAGACTTCAATTAAAACAGGATACTCGCACATCGGGCCAGAGGCAGGGTCAGGATTATTTTCCTCATCGCCAGATGTAAAGATGCACTTTCACCGATTTCATTAATGAATACAAAAGATATTTATTGATAAGAATTGTACAGCAGCTGTATAGGCTAGAGCTTGCTCCGCAAAATGTCTCTACCTAGGAGCCTTCCTCACAATAGGGTGATTCCACATTCTGAGTCCCAATTGGTCACCCAAGCCAGGTGACGCTTATTCTGCTGTGTTGCCCCTAAAGGGATAATCACCACACCCTCTGAAGGAACAAATCACCTAGTACCATCCCCCCACTTTCTCCCATTGTCCTGAACATTATTTCTTTTCAGATAATGATCCCATTCTCCCTCGATTGAACCTGCCTCCTCTTCACTCTCAGGAAGTGCATTTCAGAGTGTAACCACTCGTGACATGAAAAAGATTTTCCTCATGTTGCAATTGCTTCTCTTGTCTTTAATCAGTGCTCTCCTGCTCTCGATCCATTCACCAATGGAAGTAATTTTCACACAATTCTCTCCAAGATCCTCATGATTTTGCCCACCTCTATAAAATCTCCTTTCAACTGTCTTTTTCCCAAGAAAAATGGAAGTACCTCACTCCCAGAAACATTTTCGTCAATCTTTTCTGCAGTCTCTTTTATTGCCTGTACACCCTTCCTAAAGTGTGATACCCAGAACTGGACACGATATTCCAGATGGGGCTAAACCAGTATTCTATTCAAGTTTAACGTAACTTTTATTCTTTTAAGAAAACCTAGTATGCTATATGCTTTATTATCATAAACCTGTCCTGCAGTTGCAGTGATTTATGCACACATACACCATAAGACCATAAGACCATATGACATAGGAGCGGAAGTAAGGCCATTCGGCCCATCGAGTCCACTCCACCATTCAATCGTGGCTGATTTCAACTCCATTTACCCGCTCTCTCTCCATAGCCCTTAATTCCTCGAGAAATCAAGCATTTATCAACTTCTGTCTTAAAGACACTCAACGTCCCGGCCTCCACCGCCCTCTGTGACAATGAATTTCACAGACCCACCACTCTCTGGCTGAAGAAATTTCTCCTCATCTCTGTTCTAAAGTGACTCCCTTTTATTCTAAGGCTGTGCCCCCGGGTCCTAGTCTCCCCTGCTAATGGAAACAACTTCCCTACATCCACCCTATCTAAGCCATTCATTATCTTGTAAGTTTCTATTAGATCTCCCCTCAACCTCCTAAACTCCAATGAATATAATCCCAGGATCCTCAGATGTTCATCGTATGTTAGGCCTACCATTCCTGGGATCATCCGTGTGAATCTCCGCTGGACCCGCTCCAGTGCCAGTATGTCCTTCCTGAGGTGTGGGGCCCAAAATTGCTCACAGTATTCTAAATGGGGCCTAACTAATGCTTTATAAAGCTTCAGAAGTACATCCCTGCTTTTATATTCCAAGCCTCTTGAGATGAATGACAACATTGCATTTGCTTTCTTAATTACAGACTCAACCTGCAAGTTTACCTTTAGAGAATCCTAGACTAGGACTCCCAAGTCCCTTTGCACTTCAGCATTATGAATTTTGTCACCGTTTAGAAAATAGTCCATGCCTCTATTCTTTTTTCCAAAGTGCAAGACCTCGCACTTGCCCACGTTGAATTTCATCAGCCATTTCTTGGACCACTCTCCTAAACTGTCTAAATCTTTCTGCAGCCTCCCCACCTCCTCCATACTACCTGCCCCTCCACCTATCTTTGTATCATCGGCAAACTTAGCCAGAATGCCCCCAGTCCCGTCATCTAGATCGTTAATATATAAAGAGAACAGCTCTTGGCCCCAACACTGAACCCTGCGGGACACCACTCGTCACTGGTTGCCATTCCGAAAAAGAACCTTTTATCCCAACTCTCTGCCTTCTGCCTGACAGCCAATCGTCAATCCATGTTAGTACATTGCCTCGAATACCATGGGCCCTTATTTTACTCAGCAGTCTCCCGTGAGGCACCTTATCACAGGCCTTTTGGAAGTCAAGATAGATAACATCCATTGGCTCTCCTTGGTCTAACTTATTTGTTATCTCTTCAAAGAACTCTAACAGATTTGTCAGGCATGACCTCCCCTTACTAAATCCATGCTGACTTGTCCTAATCTGACCCTGCACTTCCAAGAATTTAGAAATCTCATCCTTAACAATGGATTCTAGAATCTTGCCAACAACCGAGGTTAGGCTAATTGGCTTTTAATTTTCCATCTTTTTCCTGGTTCCCTTCTTGAACAGGGGGGTTACAACAGCGATTTTCCAATCCTCTGGGACTTTCCCTGACTCCAGTGACTTTTGAAAGATCATAACTAACGCCTCCACTATTTCTTCAGCTATCTCCTTTAGAACTCTAGGATGTAGTCCATCTGGGCCCGGAGATTTATCAATTTTTAGACCTCTTAGTTTCTCTAGCACTTTCTCCTTTGTGATGGCTACCATATTCAACTCTGCCCCCTGACTCTCCGGAATTGTTGGGATATTACTCATGTCTTCTACTGTGAAGACTGACGCAAAGTACTTATTTAGCTCCTCAGCTATTTCCTTGTCTCCCATCACAAAATTACCAGCGTCATTTTGGAGCGGCCCAATGTCAACTTTTGCCTCCCGTTTGTTTTTCATGTATTTAAAGAAACTTTTACTATCATTCCTAATGTTACTGGCTAGCCTACCTTCATATTTGATCCTCTCTTTCCTTATTTCTCTCTTTGTTATCCTCTGTTTGTTTTTGTAGCCACCCAGTTTCCTCCGCTCCTGCACGCCCTATAGAATTGCACTCTTCTTCACCATCTGCAAATTTTGAAATAGTGCTCGGACACCAAGGTCTAGGTCATTAATATATATCAGGAAGAGCAAGTATCCCAACATCGACCGCCACTGGGAACTCCACGACAAACCTCCCTCCAGTCCCAAAACCATCCATTACCCACTACTCTCTGTTTCGTATCACTCAGCCAATGTGGCATTCATGTTGCTACTGTTCTTTTTATTCCATAAGTTCCAACATTGCTCACAGGTCTGTTGCATGACACTGTGGCGAATTCTCCGCCTCCCCAGTCACAGTTTCTAGGTGGTGCACTGTCGCCAGCAGCGGGATTCTCCGTTCCAGTGGCTGGCAAATGGGATGTCCCATTATAGCCACCCCACGCCACCGGGAAACCCACAGGCGGGGTGTAGTGCCGGCGGAACAGAGAATACCGCCGGCGGAGAATTCATCCCACTATATCAAATGGTTTTGTTCACCACATCAACAGTGTCATCATCATCAACCTTCTCTCTTACCACACCAAAAATTAATTTTGGGAGCCGTTCGGAGGAGGAGGAGCAGTCTCTGTGAGTATAAAAACCTACTTTAACCAGGGGATCGCGGCCTAGTTTCGGGAGCCGTTCGGAGGAGGAGGAGCAGTCTCTGTGTGAGTATAAAAACCTAACGGCAACTTCCTGTTTTCCACTTTTTTTTTCAATTGTGACGTCAGAGGGAAGCTGTGATCTGATTGGTTGCTAGCAAATCTGCCCCAAATTTTTTTAAAAACACAGCTAAACTCGTAAACTTAAATTAAACTTATTAATTAATTAGAGATGGCTGGTCAGGTGATGTGCTTGAGCTGCTTGATGTGGGAGCTGGCAGATCCCATTGCGAGCTGCAGTGACCACATCTGCAGAAAGTGTTGGCTGCTCGAAGAGCTCCGGCTCAGAGTTGATGAGCTGGAGTCTGAGCTTCAAGCACTGAGGCACATCTGGGAGGGGGAGACTTACCTGGACACTGTGTTTCAGGAGGCAGTCACACCTGTCAGAGTAAGTAGTTTAAATCCTGCCAGTGGCCAGGGACAGCAGGGTGTGACTGCAAGTCAGGCAGGTAAAGGGAACCAGCAGTTAGGAACTCAGGAGCCTCAGCCCTTGACCCTGTCCAACAGGTACGAGGCACTTGCTCCCTGTGTGGATAGCGAACAGGGCTGCAGGAAGGATGAGTCAACTGACCAACGCACCATGGTTCAGCAGACCATTCAAGGGGAGGGAGTAAATAGGCAAGTTGTAGTTGTAGGGGATTCTATTATCAGGGGGATAGATAGTATCCTTTGTGAGCAGGATAACGAGTCCCGCATGGTATGTTGCCTGCCCGGTGCTAGGGTGCGGGACATCTCTGACCGGCTTGAAAGGATACTGGAGGGGGAGGGGGAGGATCCAGTTGTTGTGGTCCATGTCGGTACCAACAACATAGGCAAGTCTAGGAAAGAGGATCTGTTTAGAGATTATAAAGAGCTAGGATTCAAATTAAAAAACAGGTCCTCAAGGGTCATAATCTCCGGATTGCTGCCCGAGCCACATGCAAATTGGGATAGGGAGGCAAGAATAAGGGAAGTTAACAAGTGGCTGAAAGAGTGGTGTGGGAAAGAGGGGTTCCTTTTCATGGGACACTGGCACAGTTTTGGGACAGGGGGGACCTATACCGTTGGGATGGTCTCCACCTGACCCGAGCTGGGACCAGTGTTCTGGCGAAAAGAGTAAATAGGGTGGTCAATAGGACTTTAAACTAGAGATTGGGGGGAAGGGAAAGTCAGGGAACCAAGAGGTGAAGTAATCAGTGGGAAGCGTAGCTGTTTAGGAATACAAAAAATCACGAACAGACAAAACTCAAGAGTGGTTACGATTGTCCCCATCCCACAAAATATGACACAGTGTATGGAAAGGCTCAGTAAACCAAGGTCCACCACACTAAGAAAACAAAAAGGGACGGTCAATAGAGAATTAAAGGTGCTATATTTAAATGCGCGCAGTGTACGGAACAAGGTAGATGAGCTTGTGGCCCAGATTGTGACTGGCAGGTATGATGTGGTAGGCATCACAGAGATGTGGTTGCAGGGGGTTCAGGACTGGCATTTAAACATCCAGGGATTCACAACCTATCGAAAAGACAGAGAGGTGGGCAGAGGGGGCGGGGTTGCCTTGTTAATTCGGAATGAAATTAAATTAATAGCACTAAACAACATAGGGCCAGATGATGTGGAGTTTTTGTGGGTAGAGTTGAGGAACGACAAAGGCAAAAAAATCATAATGGGAGTTATGTACAGGCCTCCTAACAGTGGTCAGGACCAGGAACACAAAATGCACTACGAAATAGAAAGGGCATGTCAGAAAGGCAATGGGATCATGGGGGACTTCAATATGCAGATGGACTGGGTAAATAATGTTGCCAGTGGACCCAAAGAAAGGAAATTAATTGAATGTTTACAGGAGGGCTTTTTGGAACAGCTTGTGATGGAGCCCACGAGGGAACAGGTCATTCTGGACTTAGTGTTATGTAATGAGCCAGACTTGATTAAAGATCTTAAAGTAAGGGAGCACTTAGGAGGCAGTGATCATAATATGGTAGAATTCAATCTCCAATTTGAAAGAAAGAAGGTAGAATCAGATGTAAAGGTGTTACAGTTAAATAAAGGTAACTACAGGGGCATGAGGGAGGAACTGACGAAAATCGACTGGGAGCAGAGCCTAGTGGGAAAGACAGTAGAACAGCAATGACAGGAGTTTCTGGGAGTAATTGCGGACACAGTACAGAGGTTCATCCCAAAGAAAAGAAAGGTTATCAGAGGGGGGATTAGGCAGCCATGGCTGACAAAGGAAGTCAGGGAATGCATCAAAGCAAAAGAGAAAGCCTATAATGTGGCAAAGAGTAGTGGGAAGTCAGAAGATTGAGAAGACTACAAAAACAAACAGAGGATAACAAAGAGAGAAATAAGGAAGGAGAGGATCAAATATGAAGGTAGGCTAGCCAGTAACATTAGGAATGATAGTAAAAGTTTCTTTAAATACATTAAAAACAAACGGGAGGCAAAAGTAGACATTGGGCCGCTCCAAAATGACGCTGGTAATCAAGTGATGGGAGACAAGGAAATAGCTGAGGAACTAAATAAGTACTTTGGGTCAGTCGTCACAGTAGAAGACATGAGTAATATCCCAACAATTCAGGAGAGTCGGGGGCAGAGTTGAATATGGTAGCCATCACAAAGGAGAAAGTGCTAGAGAAACTAAGAGGTCTAAAAATTGATAAATCTCGGGGCCCGCTACATCCTAGAGTTCTAAAGGAGATAGCTGAAGAAATAGTGGAGGCGTTAGTTATGATCTTTCAAAAGTCACTGGAGTCAGGGAAAGTCCCAGAGGATTGGAAAATCGCTGTTGTAACCCCCCTGTTCAAGAAGGGAACAAGGAAAAAGATGGAAAATTATAGGCCAATTAGCCTAACCTCGGTTGTTGGCAAGATTCTAGAATCCATCGTTAAGGATGAGATTTCTAAATTCTTGGAAGTTCAGGGTCGGATTAGGACAAGTCAGCATGGGTTTAGTAAGGGGAGGTCATGCCTGACAAACCTGTTCTTTGAAGAGGTAACAAATAGGTTAGACCAAGGAGAGCCAATTGATGTTATCTATCTTGACTTCCAAAAGGCATTTGATAAGGTGCCTCACAGGAGACTGCTGAGTAAAATAAGGGCCCATGGTATTCGAGGCAATGTACTAACATGGATTGATGATTGGCTGTCAGGCAGAAGGCAGAGAGTTGCGATAAGAGGTTCTTTTTCGGAATGGCAACCGGTGATGAGTGGTGTCCCGCAGGGTTCAGTGTTGGGGCCACAGCTTTTCACTTTATATATTAACGATCTAGATGACGGGACTGGGGCATTCTGGCTAAGTTTGCCGATGATACAAAGATAGGTGGAGGGGCAGGTAGTATGGAGGAGGTGGGGAGGCTGCAGAAAGATTTAGACAGTTGAGGAGAGTGGTCCAAGAAATGGCTGATGAAATTCAACGTGGGCAAGTGCGAGGTCTTGCACTTTGGAAAAAAGAATAGAGGCATGGACTATTTTCTAAACGGTGACAAAATTCATAATGCTGAAGTGCAAAGGGACTTGGGAGTCCTAGTCCAGGATTCTCTAAAGGTAAACTTGCAGGTTGAGTCCGTAATTCAGAAAGCAAATGCAATGTTGTCATTCATCTCAAGAGGCTTGGAATATAAAAGCAGGGCTGTTCTTCTGAAGCTTTATAAAGCATTAGTTAGGCCCCATTTAGAATACTGTGAGCAATTTTGGGCCCCACACCTCAGGAAGGACATACTGGCACTGGAGCGGGTCCAGCGGAGATTCACACGGATGATCCCAGGAATGGTAGGCCTAACATACGATGAACGTCTGAGGATCTTGGGATTATATTCATTGGAGTTTAGGAGGTTGAGGGGAGATCTAATAGAAACTTACAAGATAATGAATGGCTTAGATAGGGTGGATGTAGGGAAGTTGTTTCCATTAACAGGGGAGATTAGGACCCGCGGGCACAGCCTTAGAATAAAAGGGAGTCACTTTAGAACAGAGATGAGGAGAAGTTTCTTCAGCCAGAGAGTGCTGGGTCTGTGGAATTCATTGCCACAGAGGGCGGTGGAGGCCGGGACATTGAGTGTCTTTAAGACAGAAATTGATAAATTCTTGATTTCTCGAGGAATTAATGGCTATCGAAAGAGAGCGGGTAAAGAGAGAGGATTGGAAAGTAGCAAACATGACACCACTGTTTAAAAAAGGAGGTCGGCAGAAAGCGGGTAATTATAGGCCGGTAAGCTTAACTTCGGTTGTAGGGAAAATGCTGGAATCTATCATGAAGGAGGAAATAGCGGGGCACCTGGAGGGAAATTGTCCCATTGGGCAGATGCAGCATGGGTTCACAAAGGGTAGGTCGTGTCTGACTAATTTGGTAGAATGTTTTGAGGACGTTACCAGTGCAGTAGATAACGGGGAGCCAATGGATGTGCTATATCTGGATTTCCAGAAAGCTTTTGACAAGATGCCACACAAAAGGTTGCTGCATAAACTAAAGATGCATGGCATTGAGGGTAAAGTGGTAGCATGGGTAGAGGATTGGTTAACTAACAGAAAGCAGAGAGTGGGGATAAATGGGTGTTTCTCTGGTTGGCAACCTGTAACTAGTGGGGTCCCTCAAGGATCAGTGTTGGGCCCACAGTTGTTCACAATTTACATAGACGATTTGGAGTTGGGGACCAAGTGCAATGTGTTAAAGTTTGCAGACGCCACTAAGTTGAATTGTAAAGCAAAAGGTGCAGAGGATACCGGAAGTCTGCAGAAGGATTTGGATAGGTTAGGTGAATGGGCTAGGGTCTGGCAGATGGAATTCAATGTTGCCAAGTGTGAGGCTATCCATTTTGGGAGGAATAACAGCAGAATGGATTATTATTTAAACGGTAAGATGTTAAAACATGCTGCTGTGCAGAGGGACCTGGGTGTGCTGGTGCACGAGTCGCAAAAAGTTGGTGTGCAGGTGCAACAGGTGATTAAGAAGGCTAATCGAGTTTTGTCTTTCGTTGCTAGAGGGATGGAGTTCAAGACTAGGGAGGTTATGCTGCAATTGTATAGGGTGTTGGTGAGGCCACATCTGGAGTATTGTGTTCAGTTTTGGTCTCCTTACCTGAGAAAGGACATATTGGCACTGGAGGGAGTGCAGAGGAGATTCACTAGGTTGATCCCAGAGTTGAGGGGATTAGATTATGACGAGAGGTTGAGTAGACTGGGACTGTACTCATTGGAGTTCAGAAGGATGCGGGGGGATCTTATTGAAACATATAAAATTATGAAGGGAATAGATAGGATAGATGCGGGCAGGTTGTTTCCACTGGCCGGAGAAAGCAGAACTAGGGGGCATAGCCTCAAAATAAGGGGAAGTAGATTTAGGACGGAGTGTAGGAGGAACTTCTTCACCCAAAGGATTGTGAACCTCTGGAATTCCTTACCCAGTGAAGCAGTTGAGGCTCCTTCTTTAAACGTTTTTAAGAAAAAGATAGATACCTTTCGAAAGAATAAAGGGATTCGGGGATATGGTGTACGGGCCAGAGAGTGGAGCAGAGTCCACAAAGATCAGCCATGATCTCATTAAATGGCGGAGCAGGCTCGAGGGACCAGATGGCCTACTCCTGTTCCTAGTTCTTATGTTCTTAAATGGAGTTGAAATCAGCCATGATTGAATGGTGGAGTGGACTCGATGGGCCGAATGGCCTTACATAAGTCTTATGGTCTTATGATTTGCCCTTTACAAATTTGTGCCAGCTTCCCTCATGCATAAATCCTCTTTTTTTGGTCCCCAATCAGCCCCACTCCTCCTTTTACCCCCCTTTTACTATTTATATGCCTAGAGAAGACTTTAGGATTCCATTTTATGCAAGGTACCATTCCTTTTCATATCCTCGCTTTTCTTCTCTGATTTGCTTTTTCAATTCCTCTTTGAACATTTTATATTCAGCCTAGTACTCAGTTCCATTATCAATCTGAAATCCATCATAAGCACAGTTTGTCTCCTTCATTTTAGTCACAATATTTTTTTGTCATCCAGGGAACTCTGGATTTCTTTGCACGACCTTTTCCTTCCATGGGAATATAGAGTGATTGTGCCCGAATTACAGAATAAACCTTCCAGCCCCGTTGTGGTGGGACCCGCGCGGGGAGCAAGTGGCCCAACCAAACATCCTTTGACCTTTGGTGGGATCAGAGGTTCACAGCAGCGGGAACGGGAGGAAATTCCTGCCCTCTATTTCCTTTCAGGGCAGTCTATCGTTCAGTTGCAGTTTTTCCTGTCAACCTTTGACTCTAATCCAGCAGGCTCGGGGGTGGGGGTGGGGGATGGGGATTGGGGGAGGGGGGGGCGTCTACTCCTGCTTCTAATCCGTGCTTTTTAAAGGTTTTTGCACTTCACGGATTACAACCCAGAACAAAGCAGGTGTCCGATGTTCCCTACCTCATTGAGATCATTAGCAAAGTAGCAGTATATGTAATCATGCTATTACTACTGGTTGAGGAGGTATGATCTGGCTCTCCTTTATTCTCAAATCCCTTGGTTGGTCACAATAAATGTATGTTTAGAATTCTTCTGCCCCATTGCCACCCCTCAACTCCCCTAGATACCAGACCAAATATCTTTACTTTTTCACAGGGAGCCAATCAAACCCGGTTGTCTTAAGTCAAAGAAAGAGTAAGTTTATTAGTCACAAATGCCCAAGGAAAAATAATACAAGGCACAACACACACTTACACAGATCAGAAAATAAAGTGACGTTCAAATAAAAGTTCAAAGGAGTATATGAATAAGCCCCTGCCTGTCCATGAGGAGTGGGCGGTGATAGGTTGCAGCCGTTAGTTCGCTGATTTCAGCAGAATTCTGGAGCTGACTTTGGCAGTTCTGTTGGAGACGCTTTTTGGCTTGTCCCCAGAGGAGTGACTGTCATTTTATTCCTGTTATTGGCTTCCCCTCGGGAAAACACTTGTCTCCAATGGAAGAGAGAGATGGCCTGTGTGTCTCCGCAGGGGTGACTCAGAAATCGGTATTTCTTCCTGTTTCTACCACTCTGTTTGCCAGAGCCAGATTTTAAATTCATTTCTGTGTTTTTCCAGACGGGAATTCATTGGCGATGTCTTGCACTCAAAGTCCATTTTGCTTTCAACTCAGAAACTTGGACACATTGAGGTATAAATCAATAGGAGATGATTTAATTGGTGTGTCTGATGGGGAATAGTTTCCATTGTCTCACAAACACAGGAGATTAAAGTCCAGCCTTCTGCATTTTTCATGCTCTTCGTTCAAAAGTTTCTATTTGAAGTGGTCCTTGTTGATGTGTTGGGTGTTCTGGATCACATACAGGTCACCAACACTTGAAGTAGTGCAACACTATTTTATGAAAAAGGTTAACTATTTAAACATACTTGAACTGTGGGTAAATACGATACCAGCTTTAACTAAAGGCCTTTGCCTTGTCCTAACCAGTTGATGCACTCAGCACCTGGTGAATGTCTGTGCTGCAGGCTGTGAGCTCTGTGCTTCCAGCTAGCTGCTACTCGAATGAGCGGGAACTCTGATGTCCCCTGTCTTTATAGTGCATGTGCTTTCACTGGTGATTGGCTGTGGTGTTGTGTATGTTGATTGGTCCCACTGTGTGTCCATCAGTGCGTGTCTGCACCATGATATACTGGTCTATATTATGACACTTGACACTTCTTCAGGTGTGAAATTCCATATTCTCTCAGGACAGATCTGTCAGCATAATCTACGTAGGAATTTTCCAGAAGCGGTGCCTTTACAGTATCAGCCATCTTTTGATCCGTGTTTTTTCATGTATTTCTTGAAAAAACACAGGTCTTTAAACAGTTCAATATGCCTGTGGATAGTTGTAGGTTGTGGGTCACCCTCACTCCAACATCGAGTCGACTTTGGTGACAATACAATTGTGAATGTAGAATTACAAGGAATCATGCACCATTAAATGATCTGTGCTGATTAAATAATGTCATTACACTGCCATAGTTCTTGCATCCCCATGACACTTCCTTAAGTGTCAAATCTCCATGTGCTTCCCCCCAAAAAGTAGTATTAGGAACAGGAAAACGAATGCTAAGAAGTGCATTGAGTCACTGATGAGGAAGAGCTGCAGTCTCTTTTTTTTATCAGCCTCAATGCATTAGCATCAGTTCTAGTAGTTATGCCACTAACATGGGCGTTGTTAGGGCAATAAAGGGCCTCATACCTCCTTGAAGCTGCTGCTGTCTTGAGTATTAACCAAATCTTAAGTGATGTGATGGCACAATGCCAGGATATTATGTGCTCATGGTGTGAGCAGCGATTAGTGGATCATGAAGAGTATATTGAGTCTCTTTCTTTGCACCTTCTTCAGTTGTAACTTAATCCAACTCTCTCTCAAAGTTTCTTAAATTTGACTCCACAAACATTCACAGAGGCCATGTAGTGACAAAAAGGGTGGACCCGAAATACTGCCAATGTCCAGCGGTATGCAAGATGTAAATGTTGTTTCCAAGCCAGCAAAGCAGACTTTCCATCTGCAACTGTCTGGTCCAATGTGCAACCGAGCTGACCATATCATTCAAAGAGCACAGCATTCACCTTTTTAAAAGGTCTGTGAGGTTGTATTTGTCATAATATACACCAGTATATCACGGTGCAGATACACACACACTGATGGACACACAGCGGGACCAATCAACACACACAACACCGCAGCCAATCACCAGTTAGAGCACATGTACTATAAAGACAGGGGGCATCAGAGTTCCCGCTCATTCGAGATGCAGCCTCCTAGTAGGACAGAGCTTACAGCTTGCAGCACAGATCTTCACCATGTGCTGAGTGCATAGACTGGTTAGGACAAGGCATAGGTCTTTAGTTCAATCTAACATCGTGTTAACCCACAGTGAAGGTATGTTCAACAGTTTCTGACTTAATAAAATAGTGTTGCACTATTTTAAGTGTTGGTGGCCTGTATGTGTTCCACGGATCCCGAGCACCCAACACATCAGTATTTACCTCTCTGCATTAATGAATGAACAAAAGGCACACTCATTCTCTGCAGAATGGATTGATTGCCCTACAACCGCACTTAATTCACCCACTGATTGCTGACTTCTCTCTCTGAATGCTGAAATCTCACTTTCGGTATGTGGCAATGTGTTGGCATTTGTCGAAACTGCATATTGAAGAAGATGCTAATGACAGAAAGCAGCTCGCTTCTAGCCTGCCAACTCACGTATGCTTGCTGCTCGCACATCCACAAACAGAGCAGATGGGACATTGACTATTCAGTGGGAATAAAAATCAGGAGCGATTTAAAACAAGCTGCCGATGCACCATTTTACACTATCGCAAAAGGCCACAGCTACCCCCACAGAGCTTATTTGGGACACTTCTCCATTTCTGTCCTTGTTGCCTTCTCGTTATGCTTCACCTGGGTTGACTTTCTGATGCCGTGAAACTCCTTTGTCACTGCTTTCCATATATTTGAGATTGCAGTGCCCTCATCGACAATCTGTTGCCAGGCCTGTTGGTGACGCCCATGATTGCAAAATAGAAAACCCTCTGATTTCCAGTACTGAGCCATCAGTTGCTCCACAGTCTTTTCTGTACATCAGGTTTTATCGACAGTGCTCCACTGTCATTCAGAACACTGTAACCTGTGCCTGCACCGACCAGTTAAACAGCTCGCCTGAGTGGTTTAAAATTAACAAGTTTGCAGGTGCTTTGAAATTGACCAGTCTTCCAACTGTTATTATGGCACATGTTTACCACAAAAAAAAATCTCCTTTTCAAGGATTGTTTCTCAGCACTGCTGCCTCACAGCGCCAGGGACCCGGGTTCAATTCTGACCTCGGGTGACTGCCTGTGAGGAGTGTGCACGCTCTCTCCATGCCTGCGTGGGTTTCCTCCGGGTGCTCCGGCCTCCTTCCACAGTCCAAAGATGTGCATGTGAGGTGGATTGGCCATGATAAATTGCCCCTTAGTGTCCCAAGGTTAGGTAGGGTTACGGGGATAGGGCACGGGATTGGGCCTAGGTAGGGTGCTCTTTCAGAGGGGAAGACTCGATGGGATAAATGGCCTCCTTCTGCACACTGTAAGGGTTCTATGAAATTCTCCGAAATTGCACAATTTTAAATAGTTCCAGTTTATTTCGAAAGTGCTCAGAGACCCTTTGAATTGGTATTTACAGATTATACTTGACCAGGTATCCAAAATAAACAGTCTCCTTGTCGTACAGATCATGAATATCGCTGAAAACAGAGATATGTTGCTGAAGCTTATTGGGCTGGATTCTCCATCTCTGAGACTAAGTGTTGACGCCGTTGCAGAAGTCATGGACTGGATTCTCCAATCCCCAATGCTGAAATTGCGTTTGGCAACAGGGCCAAGGATCCACGATGACGTCAAAATCGGGGGTGGCGCCAGTTTCACGATGCTCCGTCTCCTGAAAAGCAGCGTACTCTAGTAGTACGCCGCATGCTGTATCCACGGCCGCAGGCCATTGCCTGAGGACCGCACCGCGATGTTCCGTCCCCGACCGGCCGAGTTCCCGACAGCATGGGACACGTGTGGTCTCACTCTTCGTGAACTCAGCGTGGCTGCTGCGGACTCAGTCCAGCACCGCCACAGTCAGGGGAGGGCCGATCCGCGGGCAGGAGGGGCTTCATTCAGGGCTGGTGGCACTGTGGGGGGGGGGGGCGGTCTGGGTCCGCGGGCTGCATCCGCCATGAAGCACGGCACGGCCGCTGCAGGCGCCGCCGTGCGCACGCACAGCCACGGATCCGGCAATGCTCCGGGCCATATCGGCAGCTCGAGCTGGGAGCTCTTAGCTGCCTGGCTGCTAGCCCTTCCCACCCCTAGGGAAAGGAATCGGTGGCCATTTTGCGCCAGTTTTCCTGGTGTAAAACACCGCCATTTTCACGCCGGCATGGGGACTTAGTCTCCCAAACGGAGAATTCAGCCCATGGAATTCCGCAACAGCAAGACTGGTGGTGCACCTGGACCAATTCAGCTACTGTTGAGGGGCTAGCACCGGGCCACATGGAACACAATCGATTCCAATGAGAAACGGTGCAGGATTCCCTGGATCCGCGATTGACACTCAGGAGGCTGACAAACTGCAACCACACACTCAAACCTCACTCCCCACACACACCATCCTAGCCAACAAGATGGTAGCAAGGAGAGGAGCTCCACCATTCACCAACGGTGTACTGGAGACCTTCCTGGATGCAGTGGAGGAGAGGCAGATGACTTTGTACCCAGGCCCGGGAAAGAGGCTGCCAGCCGCTGCCCCAGTCGGGGGACCATCGGCAACCCGGTGGGAGGAGGTGGTGATGGGGCTGGTGCCAGTGACTCCAGCAGGGGAGGTGCCAGAACACCGCAGCACCTCGGACTCTACCGTCCTGTCCCTGGTGCATTAGGGGCTGGTTTAGCACACTGGGCTAAATAGCTGTCTTTTAAAGCAGACCAAGGCAGGCCAGCAGCACAGTTCAATTCCCGTACCAGCCTCCCAGAACAGTTGCCGGAATGTGGCGACTAGGGGCTTTTCCCAGTAACTTCATTTGAAGCCTACTTGCGACAATAAACGATTTTCATAATCATTTTGTGGGCAGCAGGCACCACGCCACCTGGGGCACCAGAGCAGCAGTCGGGTCCATCCAGGCCCGGTTGTCCCAGACAACGGCCGCGTACGGGGACCCTGGTTGTAGGGCGGGAATTCTGCAACCCGCCTCCATTCTTGCTGTAGCGTCTGGGGGACCACCTGGACATAGCGTTCGGGCCCGTAACACCCGAAAAGTAGACACTAGTTCAGTTGTCATGGGTATAGGGCGTGGTTTAGTTATAGGGGCTAGGACACAAGTCTGTACATTTAATATGACAGCCGGCTCTCCATCCTGGTCAGTTGCCTCCTGCCCCTCTGCTGCACGATCCGCTGCTGCAGCTTCCTCCTCCTCGAGCAGCGCCAGCCTGTACAGCTGCAGGACACCCACCAGGGCTGAAGCGACCAGCAGGAAGGCACAAATGCTGGTGATATCCATTGTCTGCAGGGGTGAAAGGCCGACATGTTAGCATGGTGCATACTCCCTGCCCCTCCAGGTCCAAAGGGCTACATGCTAGACCCAATTAGCTCTGCAATCCCCGCCCCCTCATGTTCCCCCCCCCCCCATCCCCGCATTCCTGGCCCTATCGGTGGCCGGCACCACGGGGGCCTCTGGCCTAGCACCTGTCATCAGCGCCCCGTAGTGGCTACAGTGAGCGTTGCCCTGGGTGGGCCACCTGTTGCCCCGCTGGCGAGTGATGGCCGTTTGGGTGGTGGAGGTCTGGTGGAGGGTGGGGTGCAGGGGGTGGGGCACCCATACAGCCAAAGTCACTCTGCCGAACCAGGGGCCAAGCTGGGTGGTCAGTGGGGTGCGCAAAAGATGGCTGCCTTGCAGACTGCGCTAATTCCGGTCCTGTCCCGTGGGTCATCATCCCGGCCACAAGGCCCGTTCCCTCATCCCTCCCCCAGCTCTGACAGCGCGCCCCCCCCATCCCAGCCAGCCCAACCAGTGTCTAGCCCAGCAGCCCACGGCCGTGCCTCTCTGTGTCCTACCTTTTCTTTCTCTCTCTCGTCAGCCGCGACACAGTTTCATGATTTTTAAAAGGAGAAATAAACAGTGTCGTCGGGAACTCGGCCCAACGGAGGCGGAGAATCGCAGAGTCGCTGGAGAAGAATCACATGCAAACGTTTTTTCTGTATATGCATTCCAGATCGCATTGACACCACTGTCGAGGAGATGGAAAATTACAATTTGACATCAAACCGCCGCCTGCCGCAATTTTAGAGTGAGAACCTATTCTGCACCCAATCGCATTTTACGATTTCGGGGTCAGTCAACGGAGAATCCCGCCCATTGTCTTCCACTCAACAGGATAAATGTAATAATCCCAAATTTCAAATGATCACAACAATTTATACTATAGGAGAAAAGGATGTTGATTGGTTATCAAGTTGACTCTGATTGGTCAAGAAATTGCCATGGAGAACCATATGGTGACCCATAGGCTTCCCAAGCTCCTTGTGAATTCATATAAAGTGCAAGACTTGAACATATAAGGACTTGAACATATCAGGAATTCTCTGATTCTCTTTGATATTGAATGCGTAGAAATGTATGTCACTTCCAGCAAGCAACAGCTTGACTAATTATCTTAATTTGGAGTGTAACTGTTAGTGTACTTTGGGTTGTTCAGCAAGTACTGCCCAATCGCAAAATCACTTTAAATATGCGGGCTGATTGAATATTGTGCTTATTATGAACAACTGAAGCAACATGCTGTTTGATTTGATCAGCCAATTGCTGTGACGTGTGCGGTACGCACATTGCACTGGTGCTGAAATTCATAAACAGCATTGCTCAATTGTGTAGGAGGCAGAACATCTTTTTGCACAGATGGCAGCATCCTGTTAGTGGAAAATACTGCAACATTTGGACCTGAGAAGTGCCTGGTCTATCTCAAGTTATCCTGTAATGGCAAAGTATGTCAGAAATTTGAAAACCAGGTTAAGGAAGTGTCACAACCCACGTGAGTTGGGAACAATCAAAGTCCCCGTAAACCTTGCCGAATACGAGCTCCCCTGTTAAAAGAACAAAGAAAAGGAACAGGCCCTTCGGCCCTCCAAGCCTGTGCCGACCATGCTGCCCGTCTAAACTAAAATCTTCTATACTTCTGGGGTCCATATCCCTCTATTCCCATCTTATTCATGTATTTGTCATGATGCCCCTTAAACGTCACTGTCGTCCCTGCTTCCACCACCTCCTCTGGCAGCGGGTTCCAGGCACCCACCACCCTCTGTGTAAAAAAACTTGCCACGTACATCTACTCTAAACCTTGCCCCTCGCACCTTAAACCTATGCCCCCTAGTAATTGACCCCTCCACCCTGGGAAAAAGTCTCTGACCATCCACTCTGTCTATGCCCCTCACAACTTTGTAGACCTCTATCAGGTCGCCCCTCAACCTCCATCGTTCCAGTGAGAACAAACCGAGTTTATTCAACCTCTCCTCATAGCTTATGCCCCCCGTACCAGGCAACATCCTGGTAAATCTCTTCTGCACCCTCTATAAAACCTCTACATCCTTCTGGTAGCGTGGCGACCAGAATTGAACACTATACTCCAAGTGTGGCCTAACTAAGGTTCTATATAGCTGCAACATGACTTGCCAATTTTTATACTCAATGCCCCGGCCAATGAAGGCAAGCATGCCATATGCCTTCTTGACTACCTTCTCCACCTGTGTTGTCCCTTTCAGTGACCTGTGGACCTGTACACCTAGATCTCTCTGACTGTCAATACTCTTGTGGGTTCTACCATTTACTGTATATGGTTAAGGGGGCAGTAGAATCCTGAACCATGTACATTTATCTTCTGCATAAAAGCCAGTTTCGTTACTGAAGGGGAAGACCCGGCAGGAATCTATCATGTACTGTAAATAATATTTTGCCAGAATAAAACCTTGTTTCATTTAAACTGCTCTGTGTGGACTCCTTTGTCGTCTACAAATGGAAGCCACTTTGCACTGCTGCTGTGCAGTGGCTGTGTGAGTGGTGTTTTCCACTAACAGGGTGCTACTGTGATTCCGAAAGGACATTGGCCTGGCACACAATTAAGCAATGCCATGTGTGAATTTTCATGCTGGTGCAATGCCAGGCACATAAGCCATCAGCGGGATTCTCCCGTCCACTGGCACTGCACCCACGCCTGCAGGTGAAACCCCATTGGTCGGCTGTGCGAACGGAGAATCCCGCTGCCGGCGGGGGCGTGCCGCGCAGGAAAATACAGCTGGCAGACCAGAGAATCCCACCCCATATGTCTCCGCAATTGGTTGATTGAACCAAAGAGCACATTGCTTCAATTGTTTGGAAAAAGCTGAGTACACACCATACTGAACCAGCCTCTGCTTGCAAACCCAGAACAAAGGGTGGGATTATCTGATCCTGAGGTTAAGTGTTGACGCCGGGGTAAACGCCGGCGCATTTATTGACAGCTTCAATAGGCCCTCCATCATTCCAGTGAGAACAATGTTATGACCAATTTATGCTGGCAATGGGTCACCATATGGTTCTCCAAGTTTGCAGTTGGCGAGCGGACTAATTGGCCTGGCGCACTGCATTTATGACAGCAGCAATCCAGGGTCCTACAGGGGGCCAGCACGGCACTGGAGCGACTCATGCAGCTCCAGCAGCCAATACTGGCATCAAACGCACGCCACGGGTCTGCGCATGCGCGCTGCGGTCGGTGCGAATTCGTGCATGCACGCTAGCTTCCTTCTCCGTGCCGGCCCCGATGCAACATGGCGGAGAGCTACAGGGGCCAGCGCAGAGTAAAAGAGGCCCCCACCAGGAGAAGCCAGCCCGCCGATCAGTAGGCCCCGATCGCGGGCCAGGCCACGGTGCAGGCCCCCCTCCCCCCCCCCACCAGGTCGCCCCCCCGCAGGATGGGCGCCAAGGTCCCGCCCGGTAAGACCACATGTGAACGGCGCCGGCAGGTCTCGGGCTATCTTGGCGGCCACTCGGCCCATCCCGCGTGGAGAATACCCGGGGGGGGGGTGCGCGTAGAGCCGCGCTGTGCCGGCCTTGTCGGCGCACCGACGTCAGGGTGCCGTCGCGTGAATCGCACCCGGCCCGGTGACCCGGGGCCGGGTCAGAGAATCCCGCCCAAAACATCTTGATCTGAAGATTCGATCGGGTCCGGACTGCTATTTCCGGCTGGCCAATTAATGGGCAGCCAATGTGAAACATGAGCTGAGAAATGCTCAACATTTCTGAGGGGAGTGGGGGGTGCGGGTTGAGGGTGGGGACCAAGAAAAGAGAGGGTTTGTGTTGGCACTTTTAATGAGCTCCCTCAAGGTGAACTGCTGTCTGCTGTTGCAGAGGTGTCTTAGAGAGCTGCAGACCTATACAAATTAGCTGTGATGAGAAAATGCTGCAAACTGTGCGTAAGCAGCATATTTCAAAAAACTGACAGCAATCCCCAGACATCCTTTACAATTTTATTTCATCTCACCCTGGATCGAGGTTTTAGGAAAAACGTGGCAGTGCGCCAGGCCAATTAGTCCGCTCGCCAACTGCAAAAGTGGACGGGCCACATAAAAGCACTTTTGTTGACTCTGTAATGGGCTTAAATGCCCACTTAACTGTTGGTGGGCGTTCTTAAGACTCCTGCGCACGGCTGCCAACTGATGTATCGTGCGAGTGCCAGGTAACATTGGGACCCGTGTCTGATGTCTTCTCATACGATTTCATGCTCTTCCTGGTCTGGCTTGCATCTGCCCAAGCAACATGGAATTCTGGCCCTAGTATTGGATGTGATTCCTTAATTTGCCAGCACTTGCTGATGAATCCTGAGTACACTAATAGCGACAGTAACAACCATTTTAAGATATGCAGTCAAGCTCAGATGGTGGTTCAATTATGCTTGCTGAAGTGACATACATTCATATGCAGGGACTTAATGCGGGATTCTCCCTTCTGGGGACGACATCCCCTCGCCCGCCGGAAAGCAGGAGAGAATCACTCTGGACTTTTTCCTCAAAAGGTCCGGGGTGATTCTCCGTTTTCCAGGGGGCTAGCTGAGCCCCAGCATGTGTCCCGCGGCTCTGGCTGCTGGCGGGGCCCTGCTAGCCAGACCGCGTGACCGCGCATGCGCACAGCATCGCAAGCGGGACGCGCATGCACGTGGCGGCCCACCTCGGCGCGGGCGCTTCCGACGTGGCGGAGCCACACAGCGGGCCCGCCCGGAGGAAGGTAGGTCCCTCCCAGATCGTGATGTGCCACCGCTGAGGTGCCCCCTGGAGTCAGATATGCCGGGGAGGAGAGGGGGGGGGGTGGTTTGGGGAGGGTGCATGCCGGGGAGGCGAGGGGGGGGTGTTGGGGAGGGTGCGCGCCGGGGAGGAGAGGGGGGAGGGGGGAGTTGGGGAGGGTGCATGCCGGGGAGGAGGTGGAGGGTTGGGGAGGGGAGGGTTTGGGGACGGAGCGTGCCGGGGTGGGGGGGTTGTCCACCTGGCCATGTGCCAGCTGGCAACAGTCGCAACCATGCAGCCCATGGCACCTGGCTGTGGGGGAGGGGTATGGGCAATGGTGACATGTCGTCTATCCCCCCCACTCCCACCCCCTGCAGGCCGATATGTTTGGTCATCACACAGCGATGTTGCCCCTTTGGCGGGACCCGCACTTCTGTATGTTGCCCTGGGGGAGCTGGAGCAGGATCGTGCCAGGGAGGGGGCGGAGGCTGCCGCAGAGGTGTGTGCTGCACGGAGGCAGGTGGCACCCGCCCAGGCTGGAGGGCCGCCCCCATGACAGGACGAGGAGGAGGAGGTGGTGGTGGGTGCCACGGCGACAGAGACGCCCGATGAGGCCCCGTGAGTACCAGCCCCGCACGTCGTACCAGGACCTCACGGACCGAGCATGCAGGAGGAGACTCCGGATGAGCCAGGAAACCGTGGCACACATCTGCCACCTAATGGCACACCTGGCACCGCGTGGCACTGGGGGAGGACACCCTCTCCCCGTGGCCGTCAAGGTTACGGTGGCCCTGAACTTCTATGCCACGGGGTAATTCCTGGCACTGAGTGGGGACCTGTCCGACATCTCGCAGGCGTTGGTGCACCGGTGCATCTGTGCAGTGACAGACGCCCTGTATGCCATTGCGGACCGCTACAGCCAGTTCCCCGTGCACCGGGCCAGCCAGGATGCCCGGGCAGCGGGCTTCGTTGCCGTGGCCATAATGCCCATGGTCCAGGTGCGATCAATGGGATGCACGTCGCCGTGCGGCCAACTGCGGATAACAGGGCCGTGTTCACGAATAGGATGGGGACCTATTCCATGAACGTGCAGGTGGTCTGTGACCACCGCATGAGGATCATGCACATCTGCGCCCGGTACCCGGGAGTGTACAAGCCTCATTCGTATTGGCGCAATCTTTCATCCCCACCATGTTTGAGGGACCCCCCGGGGGAGTCCGAGATGCTGAGGTGTTCCAGCACCTCCCCTGTGGGAGTAGCTGCCCTCTGACCGTCTGCCACCTCGGGGGTCCGACCTCCACCTGTTGTACCGCAGCATGTGTGTGGTGCGCACCAGATTGTGTCCCAGGAGCCTCTTCACTAAAATGCCCAACCGAGGTGAGTGTCTCTGGGATGGTGGACAGTGTTGGAGACAGCTGTGATGGAAAGCTGGTGACTTCCCCGGACTCGAGCTCTGGAGTATTTGAGGATATGGGTCGAGGGGGTCCCGTCCGTATCATCATCGTCGCTGCTCGGCATCAGGGTTGTGTTTGGGGTCAGGGGCGGGAGACACGAGAAGTCCCACCCCATCACCAGCAGCTCCTGCAAGACACAAGACAAGATGCATGATTGCATCGCGGGCTGGGGGAGTCGGGGTGGTGGCGTATGTGGAGGTACGGAGGGTGTGTGGGGAGGGGGGCCGATGGCGGAGTGAAGTGTGTATATGCGACAGCAGCTTGTCAGCCTCCTGACTGCCAAACCTGAATCAGACATTGTTTTTCCACTTGGCATCAGTGCTCGCCTCTTAATGATTGGTGAAGTGGTCCATGCGCGGTGCCCGTTTTGCTGTCATAGATGTCCACTAATCCTGCCCCGGCACCAACTCTCAGTCTCCGGAACAGAGAATCTGACCCGTGGTATTTGAATTTCAGTGCAATGCGATATCAGGTATGTCGGCTGCCTGTCCAAATGACCGGTAAATCATATCAAACAGCACGTCCCTTCGGCTGTTCACAAGAGACAGAGTTCTGACCTTACCAGCCAACTTGTGTTAACAAAACTCAGAACACAATGTTGTCTACTGTTAGATTTGATTCCACAGTTGGACAAGATTTGCTGAACAATTCCAAGCATGCTGCGAGTTACACTAACAAGCAATTTATGATTATCAGTTGGCCTTGTACTATAGCTCACTTACAGTCACTAGAAGTTTTGCATATTTATGCTCAGGAGCCTGTCCTCTGCAAACAAAAGGAACATGTCCAGGCATTGTGCATTTTTTTGAATTAAACATAAGTTTAATAAAATAATAATTCCCTGGGAGATCCTCGACAGCAACTCCTTGACCAATCAGCACTCTTTCCTCATGCAACATAAATTATTGTTCCCTTTGAAATTTGGTAATCTTACATTTGTTTCAGTGAGTGCAAAATGGAAGCTTTGACAGCATTGCCAGGATTTTCCATTGTGAGTCCGTCCCACTCCCGCCGCCAGCGAGGCAGAGAATTTGGCTGCGCCGTTCATTGGCGGTGGGATTCTCTACTCCCACCATTTGCCAATAGGATTTTCCATTGAAACCACTCCACACCACCAGGGAACCCATGGGTGGGGATGTACTGCCAACAGGATCAGAGAATCCCGTTGCCAGTGAACAGCCGGAGAATTCCAGCCAATTGTATTCGGCAATACTTCAGGGGCGGGATTCTCCCCTAACTGACGGGGTGGGCCAACCGGCGCAGAAGGGCCTCCGCAAGCCGGCGCGAGTTGCCGCAAGCGCGGGAGCGCCAGCGTGTGTTGGCGCCATCCCAGTGCATGCGCAGGGGGTTCTTCTCCACGCCGGCCATGGCGGACCGTTACGCAGGCCGGCGCGAGGGAAGGAGTGCCCCCACGGCACAGGCCCACCCATGGATCGGCGGGCCCCAATCGTGGGCCAGGCCACCGTGGGGGCCCAGCCCCCGGGGCCAGAACCCCCCGCCCCCTCCCCCCCCGAGGACTCCGCAGGCCGCCTGCAGAGCCAGGTCCCGCCGGTACCGACCTGGTGTATTTCACGCCGGCGGGACCCGCAGAAAACGGGTGGCCACTCGGCCCATCGCGGAGCGGATGGTCGCCGGGGGGGCGCTGCCAACGGCCCCCGAACGGCGCGGCACGATTCCTGCACCCTGCCGAAAAACAGGCGCCGGAATCAGGCAGCTGGCGTCGGGGCGGGATTCACGCTGCCCCCCGGCGATTCTCTGGCCCGGCGGGGGGTGTCGTAGAATCCCGTCCCAGATATTTACTACTGAGGCAATATTAAACAGGAGGTAATTTGATGCTGCTACATAATTTAATAAAGCCCAAATTTAAAGACAGAAGCAAAGACTTTGAGAGGGGAAGATTTATTACCGTATTTGGTAACAATGATATAAAAACAGCAATATTTCTCAAATGGTTTTGAAGGAGAAATAACTTTCATATTTCCCAGGAAAACAAAAGGAGATGAGCAGAGGATGAGCTGAAACCTCAGTGGTGAAGAAACATACTCTGAGGGGTAATACAATTACTTTGAAATGTGTAAAAGGCCAAATTGACAGAAATATAAAGACAACATAACTACAAATGCAAAAATGAAGGTTCAGATGGCATTACAGAAAAGAATATCAGGGGAAATGGTTGGGATTTTTAGAAGTTATTTTTGGGGACAGTGTACAATCAAGGACTAGAAAGGTCTTTTGAAAGATTTATTAGGTTCGGTGAGAGACAAGGGGCTAGATTCTCCGCCACATGTCACTGATAGCAGATCCGGTGGAGAATCCAGGGCCCGGGAAAAAATGGGTTTGGTGCTCAGCGCCGATCCAATTCCGATGCTCCAGTTCCCCATTGGTGTCGGGATCGAAGTTCACACTCCGCACCAGCAGGTGGATGGACATGGTTCATTAAGATCTATTTGCATCCTATTAACGGACCGGGTGTCACATTCTCTGGACTCTCATGATCATTCTGGGCTGGGAACCAATGGGTGAGAATTGGTGCAGGTCTTGACAAACGTGTACCTGAGGCGGTGGGCCTCGCGGTGGGCCAAGGAGGTTTCTCTTTGAGAGATTTGCCCCGAAGTCCATCGGACGGCCACCCCCCCCCCACAATACAAGACCTTCTCACCCCATCTCCAACAGACCTCCTCTCCATCCCCCCCACCAGACAACCTGAATTAAAGAGACCTCCATTTCAAAGAGAGTTAAGTGTGGTCTGTTAGTTTCACTGCTGACTACTTCAAAGTCGCTTTGAAGCATGAAGAGAAATGAATGGAAAGCACTTAACTCTCTTTGATATGGTCCAGGAGTTTGTCAATCACAGCTTGATGTTTTTAAACATTGCAGTTAGTTTTACAGCTGACTACTTCAAAGTCATTCAAGCATGAAGGGAGATGAATGAAACCATGCTGACAACTGGCAGTTTGTGAACGCTGTCAATCACAGCCTAGTAAAATCAATATCAAAGAGAAATAAATGAATGGCTTGCAGATCAAAGATCTGAGGGGATTTAAACCCAGCTGACTGGTTTTCTTTTTCAGGAATTTCTAGGTGCTGCTTCCTCTGTCTGAGCCAGCAGGTGCGCTGCACAGGTGAGTTTCAAAGCAGGGATTATTTTTCACTGCCTCTCTCTGGACTTCATTCAACTTCCAGACAGGGGTCTCTCTTCTGGGGGGGGGGGGTGGCATGACAGGGGTCTCTCTTATGGGAGCTTCTGAACAGGGATCTCTCTTCTGGGGGGTGGTGGGGGGGAGGGGGTGGGGGGGGCATTCTGACAGGGGTCTCTCTTCTGGGAACTTCCAGATATGGGGGGAGGCGGGATTTTCTCAGCCCGGGGCCGGGCAGGAGAATCCCGCGACCGGCGCGAATCGCGCCACGCCGCCCCGACAACGGCCCGCGATTCTCCACAGAGCGGAGAATCGGCGCCATTGGCACCGGCGTGGTTGGCGTGCCGCCGGTTGCGGGTCGTTTTACGCGGCCGGCCCGCCGATTCTCGGGCCAGGATGGGCCGAGCGGCTGTTGTGGAAACGCCGAGTCCCGCTGGCGCCATTCTAACCTGCTCTCTGCCGGTGGGAACTCAGCATAGAAGGGTTGTGTGGCAGACTGTGGGGGGGAGGGGGGTCTGACCCCGGTGGGGGGGGGGGGGGTGCGGGGGGGGGGGAGGCCTCCGCTGTGGCCTAGCCCGCGATCGGGACACACCGATTGGCGGTCAGGTCTCGCTGTCTCCCGGCCTCCTTTTCGGAAATCGCACCAGTGGGACTGCGCATGCGCAGATTCGTGCTGGACCCACTTCGCATTCGCGCATCCCGCGGCACCCATTCCATGGCCGGATCAGCAGCTGGAGCGGGGTGAACCGCTCCAGCGCCGTGCTGGCCCACTGTAGGGCCCATAGTTGCTGATCCATGGGCCGTGTTGACGCCGTCAAGAAACGCGACGGCGTTTCCGACGGTGACAATACTTCGCCTCAGGATCAGAAAATCCCACCCGTGGTCTCTCTTATGCGAGCTTCTCTACAGGGGTCTCTCTTCTGGGGACATCCAAACAGGGGTCTCTCTTCTGGGGACATCCAAATAGGGGTCTCTCTTCTGGGGACATCCAAACAGGGGTCTCTCTTCTGGGGACATCCAAACAGGGGTCTCTCTTCTGGGGACATCCAAACAGGGGTCTCTCTTCTGTGGACATCCAAAAAAGGGTCCCTCTTCTGGGAGATTATGGACAAGGGTCCCTCTTCTTCAGAGTCTCTTTAAGTTGGGGGTCTCTGGTGGGGGGAGGCTCAAAATGGCGGCCCAAAAGCAGGATTCCCCAGGGAATCCCTTGCAATCCACACCGTGCAGAAATTTCCATAGCTAAGGATTGGGAATCCTTTCCTGATTTGTGCTCCCAGCACGAGTGCAAATCAGGTGCAATTCAGCTCCAGTGGGAGAGCATAGGGCTGGATTCTCTGTTTCAGCAGCTAAGTCCCGGCTGAAGCAGAGAATTCAAGGGCATTTTACGACGCCAAAATCAGCGCCAAGCCCTCACCGATTCCGGAACCGGTGAGGGGCTAGAAGCGGCGCTGGGCGAAGCTCCCGGCTCCCGCACCGAAAATGGCCGGTGAATGGCTGGGTCCCTGGCTGTGCATGCACACAGCGACGACCTGCAGTGGTCACGCCATACAACATGGCGCCGGCCGTGCGTGGGCACAACCCGCCATCCGTGACCCCACAGGCCACCCCTGGTCACCCCCCCCACCAGTCCCCCCAACCCTCACGGGAGCCCCCCAGCCAGTGGCACAGATCCCGGCTGAGCGTGGCCGCGCTGGACACAGCCCGCAGCCGCCATGCTGGGTTCCCCACCGCTCAGACCACACATCAACCGCGCGGTCGGGAACTCAGCGTATTGAGGGCGCAACATCACGGGAGGGCCTGCCGATGATGCACCATCGTCATTGCAATGGCATGTGGCGCGTGACGTGATTATGCCAATTTCGAGGGGCGGAGCATGGCTGCCCGGAGTCAAACCGGCACTGGCCCGATTTGGGCGCCGGTGTGGATTCTCCGCTGGATCGTCGATTATGATATCAGCGTCGGGCAAAATAGAATCCCGCCCACAGTGTTGCAAATGGAGAATCCTGCCCAAGGAAACAGAAATGACTGTTTAGTGGAACAAAGATCTTCGCCAAAATTTTACAAGCAGGTTTACCCAGGTGGATCCTGGGCCAGTGGTCACTGAGTACATAGCTATATGACCGATTAAAACAATTGCATTTGCTCACATTTCTGGTCAACATGTTCCAGCATAAGTTCCTATATCCACATTCATAATAGAATTTACTTCAGTAAATCCCCTGTCCTGTGTTTATGTCTCTGTCTCCTGGAATGCTGAAATTAGTTTATTGATTTTCATACTTTAACAATGGCTTCATTTCTGTAGAACTATAGAACATTTCAACTGGCATCAACTTGTGCTGGGGATGTCCAGCAATCATGGACAGTGCTATGTATTTACAGGTTTGTTTGATATCTTCATCTCTTCAGTGTTCACAAATGTATTGGAATTGGTCCAGTCATTTCATAAAATCTTCAATTGCTCAAATTCCTTCTTTTTGATTTAGCCCCCTGACAGCTTGGTTGCTGAATTGGAATTATTACTGTAATGTTCACCCGTAAACATTTAAAAGAAATAGCTATTAAAAAGTTCACAATCTTTCCAATCAATAGATACAACCTCAACTCAGTTCAAACGATCTGTTATCTTGGGAGTATCCTCTCCAACAACACCTCGTTGAATGGCAAAATGCTCCATCAGCTGGCAAAAGCAAGATCAGCATTCAGCCGGCTCACCCACAGGCTTTGGAGAGCACATGAAGTTTTTCTCAAGACAAAGATCAAAGTCTATCAGGCAGTGGCTCTCAAGTAACTTTCCTCTGGCAGCAAAGCATGGACAACCTACTGACATCATGCAAAGCAACAAAATGCAATTTACCTTCTTAAGGTAGATAAACCTGCTTAAGGTTTACTGGCAATGTCAAGTGGAAGGATAAAATCCCTAAAACTGAAAGTTTTCCATGATGCTGCCGACCTGGGGCGGGATTCTCCGACCCCCGCCGGGTCGGAGAATCGCCGGGGGTCGGTGTAAATCTCGCCCCCGCCAGCCTCTGAATTTTCCCACACCCCAAAAACCGGAGTGGCGTGAGTCGCGCCGCCCACCTCGGAGAATGGCGGGGTCCGGCACGACTCAATGGGCCCCGGGGCCACCCGCATTCTCCAACCCGCGATGGGCCGAAGTCCCGCCCGCCTGCAGCCAGTACCGCCGTTGTAAATTGGAGTTGGTCCCTTACCGGCGGGACCTGGCGGCGCGGGCAGCCTCCGGGGTTATTGGGGCGCGGGGGGATCAGGCCCCGGGATGTGCCCCCACGGTGGCCTGGCCCGCGGTCGGGGCCCACCGATCTGTGGGCGGGCCTGTGCCGTGGGGGCACCGGAGTCTGTGGTCACCCGTCATTCCCGGTGCGGAAGTGACTCCATGTGCGCATGCGCGGGGATGACGTCAGCAGACGCTGATGCTCCCGCGCATGCAGGGACCAGCGCCGGCCGGCGGAGTCCCTTCGGCCCCGGCTGGCACGGCGCCAAAGGCCTTCCACGCCGGCCGGCAGGGCGCAAACCGCTCTGGCGCCGTCCTATCCCCTGAAGGTGCGGAGTGGTTCCCGCCACTTCACTGCGCCGTTTGTGCCCGCCCAGCCAATTCCCGGAGAATCCCCTTGTATCAAGAGTCTGCTCATTAAATTACTTCTTTACAGTTCACCATGATATGCACAACTATTTACATGTTTAGAATTTTTTACAGTCTGTCACAAATTCTGGCTTGCGCCTTATCATTGTAGACATTCTCAATGTCTGCTGAACTGGGACAGGTTCTTCATGTTCTTTAGCGTTTATTGCTTGAGTTAGATGTTCGTCGCGTATTGATGTATCATCCTCTTGCTGTATTTGTTCCGTATGTTCTTCAGGTGTTTTGGGACTGTTGCATGCAACTTCTGGTGGTTGCATCACAAACATTTTGAGGCATTTCGTAGACTCATCGGTAAACTCTTTGTGGATTTGGTTTGAAATCTCTCCCTTGCCTCCTTTTTTTTGAGTGGCTGTCTTTCTGTTTCTGGATGAGCAGATTCTCGCATCACTTGGGACTAAAGCTGTTTGCACGCTGTGTCTTTTGTTTGCTTCCCGCACTGTGTGCAGTCATTCACTCTCCCGCACTGTGTGCACTCATTCACTCTCCCGCACTGTGTGCAGTCATTCACGCTCCCGCACTCTGTGCAGTCATTCACTCTCCCGCACTGTGTGCGGTCATTCACTCTCTGGCACTGTGTGCAGTCATTCACTCTCCCGCACTGTGTGCAGTCATTCACTCTCCCGCACTGTGTGCAGTCATTCACTCTCCCGCACTGTGTGCAGTCATTCACTCTCCCGCACTGTGGTGTGCAGTCATTCACTCTCCCGCACTGTGTGCAGTCATTCACTCTCTGGCACTGTGTGCAGTCATTCACTCTCCCGCACTGTGGTGTGCAGTCATTCACTCTCCCGCACTGTGTGCAGTCATTCACTCTCCCGCACTGTGTGCAGTCATTCACTCTCCCGCACTGTGTGCAGTCATTCACTCTCCCGCACTGTGTGCAGTCATTCACTCTCCCGCACTGTGTGCAGTCATTCACTCTCCCGCACTGTGTGCAGTCATTCACTCTCCCGCACTGTGGTGTGCAGTCATTCACTCTTCCGCACTGTGTGCAGTCATTCACTCTCCCGCACTGTGTGCAGTCATTCACTCTCCCGCACTGTGTGCAGTCATTCACTCTCCCGCACTGTGTGCAGTCATTCACTCTCCCGCACTGTGTGCAGTCATTCACTCTCCCGCACTGTGTGCAGTCATTCACTCTCCCGCACTGTGGTGTGCAGTCATTCACTCTTCCGCACTGTGTGCAGTCATTCACTCTCCCGCACTGTGTGCAGTCATTCACTCTCCCGCACTGTGTGCAGTCATTCACTCTCCCGCACTGTGGTGTGCAGTCATTCACTCTCCCGCACTGTGTGCAGTCATTCACTCTCCCGCACTGTGGTGTGCAGTCATTCACTCTCCCGCACTGTGTGCAGTCATTCACTCACCCGCACTGTGTGCAGTCATTCACTCTCCCGCACTGTGTGCAGTCATTCACTCACCCGCACTGTGTGCAGTCATTCACTCTCCCGCACTGTGTGCGGTCATTCACTCTCCCGCACTGTGGTGTGCAGTCATTCACTCTCCCGCACTGTGTTCAGTCATTCACTCTCCCGCACTGTGTGCAGTCATTCACTCTCACGCACTGTGTGCAGTCATTCACTCTCCCGCACTGTGTGCAGTCATTCACTCTCACGCACTGTGTGCAGTCATTCACTCTCCCGCACTGTGTGCAGTCATTCACTCTCACGCACTGTGTGCAGTCATTCACTCTCCTGCACTGTGGTGTGCAGTCATTCACTCTCCCGCACTGTGTGCAGTCATTCACTCTCCCGCACTGTGTGCAGTCATTCACTCTCCCGCACTGTGTGCAGTCATTCACTCTCCCGCACTGTGTGCAGTCATTCACTCTCCCGCACTGTGTGCAGTCATTCACTCACCCGCACTGTGTGCAGTCATTCACTCTCCCGCACTGTGTGCAGTCATTCACTCTCCCGCACTGTGTGCAGTCATTCACTCTCCCGCACTGTGTGCAGTCATTCACTCTCCCGCACTGTGTGCAGTCATTCACTCTCACGCACTGTGTGCAGTCATTCACTCTCCTGCACTGTGGTGTGCAGTCATTCACTCTCCCGCACTGTGTGCAGTCATTCACTCTCCCGCACTGTGTGCAGTCATTCACTCTCCCGCACTGTGTGCAGTCATTCACTCTCCCGCACTGTGTGCAGTCATTCACTCTCCCGCACTGTGTGCAGTCATTCACTCACCCGCACTGTGTGCAGTCATTCACTCTCCCGCACTGTGTGCAGTCATTCACTCTCCCGCACTGTGTGCAGTCATTCACTCTCCCGCACTGTGTGCAGTCATTCACTCTCCCGCACTGTGTGCAGTCATTCACTCTCCCGCACTGTGTGCAGTCATTCACTCACCCGCACTGTGTGCAGTCATTCACTCTCCCGCACTGTGTGCAGTCATTCACTCTCCCGCACTGTGTGCAGTCATTCACTCTCCCGCACTGTGTGCAGTCATTCACTCTCCCGCACTGTGTGCAGTCATTCACTCTCCCGCACTGTGTGCAGTCATTCACTCTCCCGCACTGTGTGCAGTCATTCACTCTCCCGCACTGTGTGCAGTCATTCACTCTCCCGCACTGTGTGCAGTCATTAACTCACCCGCACTGTGTGCAGTCATTCACTCTCCCGCACTGTGTGCAGTCATTCACTCACCCACACTGTGTGCAGTCATTCACTCTCCCGCACTGTGTGCAGTCATTCACTCTCCCGCACTGTGTGCAGTCATTCACTCTCCCGCACTGTGTGCAGTCATTCACTCTCCCGCACTGTGGTGTGCAGTCATTCACTCTCCCGCACTGTGTGCAGTCATTCACTCTCCCGCACTGTGTGCAGTCATTCACTCTCCCGCACTGTGTGCAGTCATTCACTCTCCCGCACTGTGTGCAGTCATTCACTCTCTGGCACTGTGTGCAGTCATTCACTCTCCCGCACTGTGTGCAGTCATTCACTCTCCCGCACTGTGTGCAGTCATTCACTCTCCCGCACTGTGTGCAGTCATTCACTCTCCCGCACTGTGTGCGGTCATTCACTCTCCCGCACTGTGTGCAGTCATTCACTCTCCCGCACTGTGTGCAGTCATTCACTCACCCGCACTGTGTGCAGTCATTCACTCTCCCGCACTGTGTGCAGTCATTCACTCTCCCGCACTGTGTGCAGTCATTCACTCTCCCGCACTGTGGTGTGCAGTCATTCACTCTCCCGCACTGTGTGCAGTCATTCACTCTCCCGCACTGTGTGCGGTCATTCACTCTCCCGCACTGTGTGCAGTCATTCACTCTCCCGCACTGTGTGCAGTCATTCACTCTCCCGCACTGTGTGCAGTCATTCACTCTCCCGCACTGTGTGCAGTCATTCACTCTCCCACACTGTGTGCGGTCATTCACTCTCCCGCACTGTGTGCAGTCATTCACTGTCCCGCACTGTGTGCAGTCATTCACTCTCCCGCACTGTGTGCAGTCATTCACTCTCACGCACTGTGTGCAGTCATTCACTCTCCCGCACTGTGTGCAGTCATTCACTCTCCCGCACTGTGTGCAGTCATTCACTCTTCCGCACTGTGTGCAGTCATTCACTCTTCCGCACTGTGTGCAGTCATTCACTCTCCCGCACTGTGTGCAGTCATTCACTCTCATGCACTGTGTGCAGTCATTCACTCACCCGCACTGTGTGCAGTCATTCACTCTCCCGCACTGTGTGCAGTCATTCACTCTCCTGCACTGTGTGCAGTCATTCACTCTCACGCACTGTGTGCAGTCATTCACCCTCACGCACTGTGTGCAGTCATTCACTCTCCCGCACTGTGTGCAGTCATTCACTCTCACGCACTGTGTGCAGTCATTCACTCTCCTGCACTGTGGTGTGCAGTCATTCACTCTCCCGCACTGTGTGCAGTCATTCACTCTCCCGCACTGTGTGCAGTCATTCACTCTCCCGCACTGTGTGCAGTCATTCACTCTCCCGCACTGTGTGCAGTCATTCACTCTCCCGCACTGTGTGCAGTCATTCACTCTCCCGCACTGTGTGCAGTCATTCACTCTCCCGCACTGTGTGCAGTCATTCACTCACCCGCACTGTGTGCAGTCATTCACTCTCCCGCACTGTGTGCAGTCATTCACTCTCCCGCACTGTGTGCAGTCATTCACTCTCCCGCACTGTGTGCAGTCATTCACTCTCCCGCACTGTGTGCAGTCATTCACTCTCCCGCACTGTGTGCAGTCATTCACTCTCCCGCACTGTGTGCAGTCATTCACTCTCCCGCACTGTGTGCAGTCATTCACTCTCCCGCACTGTGTGCAGTCATTCACTCTCCCGCACTGTGTGCAGTCATTCACTCTCCCGCACTGTGTGCAGTCATTCACTCTCCCGCACTGTGTGCAGTCATTCACTCTCCCGCACTGTGTGCAGTCATTCACTCTCCCGCACTGTGTGCAGTCATTCACTCTCCCGCACTGTGTGCAGTCATTCACTCTCCCGCACTGTGTGCAGTCATTCACTCTCCCGCACTGTGTGCAGTCATTCACTCACCCGCACTGTGTGCAGTCATTCACTCTCCCGCACTGTGTGCAGTCATTCACTCTCCCGCACTGTGTGCAGTCATTCACTCTCCCGCACTGTGTGCAGTCATTCACTCTCCCGCACTGTGTGCAGTCATTCACTCTCCCGCACTGTGTGCAGTCATTCACTCTCCCGCACTGTGTGCAGTCATTCACTCTCCCGCACTGTGTGCAGTCATTCACTCTCCCGCACTGTGTGCAGTCATTCACTCTCCCGCACTGTGTGCAGTCATTCACTCTCCCGCACTGTGTGCAGTCATTCACTCACCCGCACTGTGTGCAGTCATTCACTCTCCCGCACTGTGTGCAGTCATTCACTCACCCACACTGTGTGCAGTCATTCACTCTCCCGCACTGTGTGCAGTCATTCACTCTCCCGCACTGTGTGCAGTCATTCACTCTCCCGCACTGTGTGCAGTCATTCACTCTCCCGCACTGTGGTGTGCAGTCATTCACTCTCCCGCACTGTGTGCAGTCATTCACTCTCCCGCACTGTGTGCAGTCATTCACTCTCCCGCACTGTGTGCAGTCATTCACTCTCCCGCACTGTGTGCAGTCATTCACTCTCTGGCACTGTGTGCAGTCATTCACTCTCCCGCACTGTGTGCAGTCATTCACTCTTCCGCACTGTGTGCAGTCATTCACTCTTCCGCACTGTGGTGTGCAGTCATTCACTCTCCCGCACTGTGTGCAGTCATTCACTCACCCGCACTGTGTGCAGTCATTCACTCTCCCGCACTGTGTGCGGTCATTCACTCTCCCGCACTGTGGTGTGCAGTCATTCACTCTCCCGCACTGTGTGCAGTCATTCACTCTCCCGCACTGTGTGCAGTCATTCACTCTCACGCACTGTGTGCAGTCATTCACTCTCCCGCACTGTGTGCAGTCATTCACTCTCACGCACTGTGTGCAGTCATTCACTCTCCTGCACTGTGGTGTGCAGTCATTCACTCTCCCGCACTGTGTGCAGTCATTCACTCTCCCGCACTGTGTGCAGTCATTCACTCTCCCGCACTGTGTGCAGTCATTCACTCTCCCGCACTGTGTGCAGTCATTCACTCACCCGCACTGTGTGCAGTCATTCACTCTCCCGCACTGTGTGCAGTCATTCACTCTCCCGCACTGTGTGCGGTCATTCACTCTCCCGCACTGTGTGCAGTCATTCACTCTCCCGCACTGTGTGCAGTCATTCACTCACCCGCACTGTGTGCAGTCATTCACTCTCCCGCACTGTGTGCAGTCATTCACTCTCCCGCACTGTGTGCAGTCATTCACTCTCCCGCACTGTGGTGTGCAGTCATTCACTCTCCCGCACTGTGTGCAGTCATTCACTCTCCCGCACTGTGTGCGGTCATTCACTCTCCCGCACTGTGTGCAGTCATTCACTCTCCCGCACTGTGTGCAGTCATTCACTCTCCCGCACTGTGTGCAGTCATTCACTCTCCCGCACTGTGTGCAGTCATTCACTCTCCCACACTGTGTGCGGTCATTCACTCTCCCGCACTGTGTGCAGTCATTCACTCTCCCGCACTGTGGTGTGCAGTCATTCACTCTCCCGCACTGTGTGCAGTCATTCACTCTCCCGCACTGTGTGCAGTCATTCACTCTCCCGCACTGTGTGCAGTCATTCACTCTCCCGCACTGTGTGCAGTCATTCACTCTCTGGCACTGTGTGCAGTCATTCACTCTCCCGCACTGTGTGCAGTCATTCACTCTTCCGCACTGTGTGCAGTTATTCACTCTTCCGCACTGTGGTGTGCAGTCATTCACTCTCCCGCACTGTGTGCAGTCATTCACTCACCCGCACTGTGTGCAGTCATTCACTCTCCCGCACTGTGTGCGGTCATTCACTCTCCCGCACTGTGGTGTGCAGTCATTCACTCTCCCGCACTGTGTGCAGTCATTCACTCTCCCGCACTGTGTGCAGTCATTCACTCTCACGCACTGTGTTGTGCAGGTCATTCACTCTCCCGCACTGTGTGCAGTCATTCACTCTCCCGCACTGTGTGCAGTCATTCACTCTCCCGCACTGTGTGCAGTCATTCACTCTCCCGCACTGTGTGCAGTCATTCACTCTCCCGCACTGTGTGCAGTCATTCACTCTCCCGCACTGTGTGCAGTCATTCACTCTCCCGCACTGTGTGCAGTCATTCACTCTCCCGCACTGTGTGCAGTCATTCACTCTCCCGCACTGTGTGCAGTCATTCACTCTCCCGCACTGTGTGCAGTCATTCACTCACCCACACTGTGTGCAGTCATTCACTCTCCCGCACTGTGTGCAGTCATTCACTCTCCCGCACTGTGTGCAGTCATTCACTCTCCCGCACTGTGGTGTGCAGTCATTCACTCTCCCGCACTGTGTGCAGTCATTCACTCTCCCGCACTGTGTGCAGTCATTCACTCTCCCGCACTGTGTGCAGTCATTCACTCTCCCGCACTGTGTGCAGTCATTCACTCTCTGGCACTGTGTGCAGTCATTCACTCTCCCGCACTGTGTGCAGTCATTCACTCTCCCGCACTGTGTGCAGTCATTCACTCTCCCGCACTGTGGTGTGCAGTCATTCACTCTCCCGCACTGTGTGCAGTCATTCACTCTCCCGCACTGTGTGCGGTCATTCACTCTCCCGCACTGTGTGCAGTCATTCACTCTCCCGCACTGTGTGCAGTCATTCACTCTCCCGCACTGTGTGCAGTCATTCACTCTCCCGCACTGTGTGCAGTCATTCACTCTCCCACACTGTGTGCGTCATTCACTCTCCCGCACTGTGTGCAGTCATTCACTCTCCCGCACTGTGTGCAGTCATTCACTCTCCCGCACTGTGTGCAGTCATTCACTCTCACGCACTGTGTGCAGTCATTCGACCTCTCCCGCACTGTGTGCAGTCATTCACTCTCCCGCACTGTGTGCAGTCATTCACTCTTCCGCACTGTGTGCAGTCATTCACTCTTCCGCACTGTGTGCAGTCATTCACTCTCCCGCACAGTGTGCAGTCATTCACTCTCATGCACTGTGTGCAGTCATTCACTCACCCGCACTGTGTGCAGTCATTCACTCTCCCGCACTGTGTGCAGTCATTCACTCTCCCGCACTGTGTGCAGTCATTCACTCTCACGCACTGTGTGCAGTCATTCACTCTCACGCACTGTGTGCAGTCATTCACTCTCCCGCACTGTGTGCAGTCATTCACTCTCACGCACTGTGTGCAGTCATTCCCTCTCCTGCACTGTGGTGTGCAGTCATTCACTCTCCCGCACTGTGTGCAGTCATTCACTCTCCCGCACTGTGTGCAGTCATTCACTCTCCCGCACTGTGTGCAGTCATTCACTCTCCCGCACTGTGTGCAGTCATTCACTCTCCCGCACTGTGTGCAGTCATTCACTCTCCCGCACTGTGTGCAGTCATTCACTCACCCGCACTGTGTGCAGTCATTCACTCTCCCGCACTGTGTGCAGTCATTCACTCTCCCGCACTGTGTGCAGGTCATTCACTCACCCGCACTGTGTGCAAGTCATTCACTCTCCCGCACTGTGTGCAGTCATTCACTCTCCCGCACTGTGTGCAGTCATTCACTCTCCCGCACTGTGTGCAGTCATTCACTCTCCCGCACTGTGTGCAGTCATTCACTCTCCCGCACTGTGTGCAGTCATTCACTCTCCCGCACTGTGTGCAGCCATTCACTCTCCCGCACTGTGTGCAGTCATTCACTCTCCCGCACTGTGTGCAGTCATTCACTCTCCCGCACTGTGTGCAGTCATTCACTCTCCCGCACTGTGTGCAGTCATTCACTCTCCCGCACTGTGTGCAGTCATTCACTCTCCCGCACTGTGTGCAGTCATTCACTCTCCCGCACTGTGTGCAGTCATTCACTCTCCCGCACTGTGTGCAGTCATTCACTCTCCCGGCACTGTGTGCAGTCATTCACTCTCCCGCACTGTGTGCAGTCATTCACTCTCCCGCACTGTGTGCAGTCATTCACTCTCCCGCACTGTGTGCAGTCATTCACTCACTCCGCACTGTGTGCAGTCATTCACTCTCCCGCACTGTGTGCAGTCATTCACTCTCCCGCACTGTGTGCAGTCATTCACTCTCCCGCACTGTGTGCAGTCATTCACTCTCCCGCACTGTGTGCAGTCATTCACTCTCCCGCACTGTGTGCAGTCATTCACTCTCCCGCACTGTGTGCAGTCATTCACTCTCCCGCACTGTGTGCAGTCATTCACTCTCCCGCACTGTGTGCAGTCATTCACTCTCCCGCACTGTGTGCAGTCATTCACTCTCCCGCACTGTGTGCAGTCATTCACTCTCCCGCACTGTGTGCAGTCATTCACTCTCCCCGCACTGTGTGCAGTCATTCACTCACCCACACTGTGTGCAGTCATTCACTCTCCCGCACTGTGTGCAGTCATTCACTCTCCCGCACTGTGTGCAGTCATTCACTCTCCCGCACTGTGTGCAGTCGATTCACTCTCCCGCACTGTGGTGTGCAGTCATTCACTCTCCCGCACTGTGTGCAGTCATTCACTCTCCCGCACTGTGTGCAGTCATTCACTCTCCCGCACTGTGTGCAGTCATTCACTCTCCCGCACTGTGTGCAGTCATTCACTCTCTGGCACTGTGTGCAGTCATTCACTCTCCCGCACTGTGTGCAGTCATTCACTCTCCCGCACTGTGTGCAGTCATTCACTCTTCCGCACTGTGTGCAGTCATTCACTCTTCGCACTGTGTGCAGTCATTCACTCTCCCGCACTGTGTGCAGTCATTCACTCTCATGCACTGTGTGCAGTCATTCACTCACCCGCACTGTGTGCAGTCATTCACTCTCCCCGCACTGTGTGCAGTCATTCACTCTCCCGCACTGTGTGCAGTCATTCACTCTCACGCACTGTGTGCAGTCATTCACTCTCCACGCACTGTGTGCAGTCATTCACTCTCCCGCACTGTGTGCAGTCATTCACTCTCACGCACTGTGTGCAGTCATTCACTCTCCTGCACTGTGGTGTGCAGTCATTCACTCTCCCGCACTGTGTGCAGTCATTCACTCTCCCGCACTGTGTGCAGTCATTCACTCTCCCGCACTGTGTGCAGTCATTCACTCTCCGCACTGTGTGCAGTCATTCACTCTCCCGCACTGTGTGCAGTCATTCACTCTCCCGCACTGTGTGCAGTCATTCACTCTCCCCGCACTGTGTGCAGTCATTCACTCACCCGCACTGTGTGCAGTCATTCACTCTCCCGCACTGTGTGCAGTCATTCACTCTCCCGCACTGTGTGCAGTCATTCACTCTCCCGCACTGTGTGCAGTCATTCACTCTCCCGCACTGTGTGCAGTCATTCACTCTCCCGCACTGTGTGCAGTCATTCACTCTCCCGCACTGTGTGCAGTCATTCACTCTCCCGCACTGTGTGCAGTCATTCACTCTCCCGCACTGTGTGCAGTCATTCACTCTCCCGCACTGTGTGCAATCATTCACTCTCCCGCACTGTGTGCAGTCATTCACTCTCCCGCACTGTGTGCAGTCATTCACTCTCCCGCACTGTGTGCAGTCATTCACTCTCCCGCACTGTGTGCAGTCATTCACTCTCCCGCACTGTGTGCAGTCATTCACTCTCCCGCACTGTGTGCAGTCATTCACTCTCCCGCACTGTGTGCAGTCATTCACTCTCCCGCACTGTGTGCAGTCATTCACTCTCCCGCACTGTGTGCAGTCATTCACTCTCCCGCACTGTGGTGTGCAGTCATTCACTCTCCCGCACTGTGTGCAGTCATTCACTCTCCCGCACTGTGGTGTGCAGTCATTCACTCTCCCGCACTGTGTGCAGTCATTCACTCTCCCGCACTGTGTGCAGTCATTCACTCTCCCGCACTGTGTGCAGTCATTCACTCTCCCGCACTGTGTGCAGTCATTCACTCTCCCGCACTGTGTGCAGTCATTCACTCTCCCGCACTGTGTGCAGTCATTCCCTCTCCCCGCTGTGTGCAGTTTCGTACCATTATGTTGATATCCCGGCCGATAGACCGTGTCTTCGGCTTTCTTTTTACACTTTTCCTTTCCATTGCACTCTGCATGGAGTTCGCTCAGAACCGCCGATCTTAAAGATTTCGGAATTACTATTCTCTTTTTTCACAGCAGGACTCCATCTGCAACTCTGCTCTCACGTTATAGAAACCGGAGCAAGATTCTCTGGGCCATCCGTCGTGAAGAACCTTCTGCAACATTGGGTCCTTAGTTTGACAATACAGGTTGACAATACAGGTCATCCATTGTGGAGGTTCTTTACTGCACTTCTTTACATATACCATCAAAGTAACCCAGCCTGTAGGGACTTCAATACGCTTAATGACACTCAAGGCAGTCATTCTCCCTAGCTCTGCCTTTACTTTATCCCTTAATGGCGCCGGCACACATCTCGGCGCATTAATTATAGGCTTCGCATCTTCCTTTAGTTGAATCTTGTACGTGTATGGTAATGTACCAAAACCTTGGAAAATTTCAGGGAAATCATTCAATATGGACCCTCCTGAGGATGAGGGCCTGTTGCAGCATTGTCTGCACTATAGACTCATCGGACGAGCTGTAGTTCCTCACCCGCCTCAACTCCAATGAAAGACTCTCCGTTTGCCGCCACCACAGAAAATTTGAAATTGTAAGTTTTGTTCTTTACATCGACATCAAGCTCACATGATCCTAACGACAAGATTTTGTTATCTTTGTAATCTCTTAACAATACCATTCTGGTAACTATTTTTGGTTGAATTCGCAGCTTTTCTACATCGGACAGGCTGATGAGGTTGGCCCTCGCACCAGTGTCGAGCTTGACTGTTATTACTGTGTCATTTATCTTTAATGGCACTGTCCATTTATCTTTATGATTATCTGCCTTCAATTCACTAATGCTGCAAATTGGCACAAATACATTGCTATTTCGTATGACTTTGGTCTCCTTGTCTTCACTGACGATCATAGGCTGGATTCTCCGTTTTGGAGGCTAAGGCCCCATGCCGCATGAGAACGGTGGTCTTTTACGTCAGGAAAACTGGCGTAAAACGGCCACTGATTCCCCTTTTTGCTGGGGGCTAGCAGGGATGCAGCGTAGAGGTCGCAGCTCTAACTACTGATATGGCCCTCAGCACTTCTGGGTCAGAGGCCGCGCATGCGCATGGCGACGGCCTGCATTGGCCGTGCCGTGCTCCATGGCGGACACAGCCCGTGGACTCGGAGCACAAAAGTAATGCCCCCCTTCCGGCCACTCGCGCGCACTGGACCACCCGCACCCAGTGCCCCCAGCCCCAAATGAAGCCCCTCCTGCCCGCGGATCTGCCCTGCCCCGACCGAGGCGGCCCGGACTGAGTCCGTAGCCGCCACGCTAAGTTCATGATGGGTGGCACCATGGCAGTCCCATGCCATCGGGAACTCGGCCGGTCAGGGATGGAGCATGGCGGGGCAGGCCTCAGGCAATGGCCTGAGGCTGTGGATAATCGGCGTTGCGTACTCCTCGAGTACGCCGCTTTTCAGGGGGCGAAAAATACAAAAACCGACGCCACTCCAGTATTGGCGCCAAAACGGATTCTCCGCCCCGTTGCCGAATGCGATTTCAGCGTCAGGGAGTGGAGAATCCAGACCCATGTCTACAAAAAATGTGCCCACTTAGCACACTTCATCAATAGCGCTGATACTCTTTCTTTGATGTGGAGATGCCGGCGTTGGACTGGGGTGAGCACAGTAAGAAGTCTTACAACACCAGGTTAAAGTCTAACAGGTTTGTTTCGATGTCACTAGCTTTCGGAGCGCTGCTCCTTCCTGAGGTGAAACCTTTCTTTGTTCAGGCCTTTTCCTTGAATAATATTGGGTTACAAAATGATTCCTGCCATTACAGATCGCACATGTTTTTCCATAAGCAGAGCATTGCCGCGGCACATCGCGACCATAAAATGGAGGATCGGGTCCGCCGCTCAAAATGGCCACCCGTATGGCAGCACAGTGGCGCAGTGATTAGCATTGCTACCTCACGGCGCCAATGTCCCAGGTTCGATCCCGGCTCTGGGACACTGCCCGTGTGGAGTTTGTACATTCCCCCCATGTTGCGTGTGTTTAACCCCCACAACCCAAAGGTGTGTAGGTTAGGTGAATTGGCCACGATAAATTGCCCCTTAATTGGAAAAAATTAATTGGCTACTCTAAATTTATAAATTTAAAAACAAAATGGCCGCCCGCACTGGGAGCATGTTTCTTATTCAGCTGCGTCGCCACACTAATGGCGTCTGCCACCTCTTCTGCCTTTGTGCCAAAATATCAGAGATTCAACGTGTTGAGCTGTTTTGCAGCAAGCTCACTGGTTTGACATATTTGAATTGCACTTTCAAGTTGCAGGTCTGTTTCCCGCAGAAGCCGCACGCGCACTTACTCATCGGACATTCCGGAAACTATCTGATCGCGTATCATTGATGACTGGAGTGTGCTGAAGTTGCACGACTGCGCCTTCAATCGCAAGTCATTGAGGAAGATATTGCATGCCTCTCCCCGCGTTCTGATGCACGTACGGACTATATAGCGCTCAAAGGTTTCATTTTTGTTAGGTGAGCAATGCCGATCGAATTGTTTAAGCACTTCTTCAAAGCTTTCACTGTCAGACTCGTTTTCAAAGACAAAAGTGTTAAACATTTCAATTGCATGGGGACCTGCTACAGTGAGCAGCAACGCGATACACCTTTCATCGGGCTGTGCCTGCAGACCAAGGGAGGCAGCATAGAGTTTAAACTGTTGCTTAAACATGCTCTGATTCTCATCTACATTACCGGTAATATGAAGCTATTGAGGTGCCTTGATGCCTTCCATCCCAGGCTTCAAAGTTTTACCACACGTTGAGCACCTGATGTCAGTAGCTTGCAAGATTAGTAGCAAAGATGCACTTTCTTCCTTATCCTTTAAAGTTATCTTTAGTGGTTCAGATTTTTTTCGTACAGAATCTTCGAGTTCTTAGTAAATCATCACTCTTGGTACCATGTCATGTTCTGTAGACTGTCCAAAGTGAATGATGAACTACCAAACATCTAGTTTAAATAATTTATTATGAAACAACTGCATGATGAGATAACTAGGATAAATAAAATAATAAGCTACTAACACTAATTAACTATTGTAGAACTACTGAAAAACACGTCTACCCTCCAGCACAACCTACTCCCAACTGCCCAGCCACGGGGTTATGTGGTGGGTTTACACAGCCACCTAGTGGTCGGATGCCATGCATCACATTATGTACAAACCTGCTTTATGCATATCATCACAGTGAGCACAGCAAAGCTACTTTAGCCACCCCTCCAACAAATGACTTGATATGTAATATTTGCCACCAGATCGGCAAATAGAAATTTGGTTTAAACTCAGATATGAGATGACACTAACCTGGACAGTGAACAACCCGATTCTTTGTTGGACACTCATCTGTCCAGACGACAGGAGAATCCACTATTTAAAACTTCAAGCAATTTAGCATTTTACTTTACAGGAATGCAACAGCATGACATAAAACAAACTCAGTCCGAGGAATTGTGCATTGTGGCTCCCCACTCTATTAGCACTCTGCTTTTCTAAGACCTTAGTAATTTTTCTTTGCAATTTTCTAGCCCCCTCAACCTTCTCTCTTCACTTATGATTCATAAATTCACTGCCACTTCAAATCTGATTAGCTCTTGTTTTACTTTGAGCCAACCCATCATGTATGGGTAAGAAAGGTGTGAGGGAGAAAACGTGACAGGAACGAAGTGTCACTTCCAGAAAAAAGGCACTAAGTAAAATATTTTTCATATAGCATTAGCAACCTAGGGCCACAGGGCATGTAGACTCTCTTTTACTTTCTCTGTTATTGAACCATTGTGTCAACTTCTGCTATTTCTGTCTCACCCTTTTATCTTCTGTTCTCTTATCCATGACTCTTACTTTACTTACAACCTGAATACATTTTTTTAAAATTAACCAATGATGTGTTAGGCAGGTAGGTTTGATGTGGACTGCACTCGATGCAGGGAAGCTAGAAACAGATGTCTAACACTGGAGAAGATCCAACACTGTTTTATTCAATGATAGAACTGATATACATATTCAGCTGTGGGTCGACACTATACTGAACTGACTGGAGACCTTGTAGTAGCCTCACCAGACTTACTAGCTACCGCATGGTGTTTGCACTTGCTAGCTCATGGACTCTGACTGTCTCAGTGGCTGGGTCCCGAGGGAGCGGGAAACCTAGTGCCCTCTGGCTTTATAGTGGTAGTGTCCTGTCTGGTGATTGGTTGCACTGTGTTGTGTGCTTACTGGTCATCCTGTGTGTCAATCACTGCCTGTCTGCATCTCATTATATACATGAGTGGATATTATGACATCTCTCCCCCTTTTTTTTAGATAAATAAATACTAAGGTGTGCGTGCGTATATATATATATATGCCTGACTATATATAAAAGGTGTCTAAATGAACATATATACAGGGGAAGGTGTCAATAGTGCAGATACATGGCAAACAAAACAATATTTACAGAGGTTAAATCGATGAAGTCACAAAAAGAACAAAAGTTCAGTCTACAGATTCAGTCTTTGTGGAGGGAAACAAATTCTTGTTGATCGCCGCAGAGGTGGATCAGGAGCCGGCCGCACGTGGATAGGCGGGATCGTTGCCATCGTGGTGGTTGCATGGGCCGGCAGGGTTGCTGGTAGATCGGTGGCCTCGTGGCGGGGTACATCTGGAGGAAGCAGCGTAGGCGGCGGGGCACTTCGGTCAGGTAACGGGCATGGAACTCTTCGCAGTGCCCGTCTGTTGCGCTGTAGCAGGGAGCCATCAGCCATGCGGACAAGGAACGATCTTGGGGCCACTTGTTTGATCACAACAGCTGTGGCTGACCAGCCGCCTTCAGGCAACTGGACACGAACATGATCAGTTGGGGCCAGCTCGGGTAGATCCGTGGTATGAGCATCGTATGTGGCCTTCTTTTGGACCCGTGACTGCTGCATTTTCTGTAAGACCGTGAGGTGGTCAAGGCCTGGCACATGAATGGCTGGAACTGTGGTCCTCAGAGTGCGATTCATGAGCATCTGCGCTGGAGACAACCCAGTGGACAGTGGGATTGCCCTGTATGCCAGCATCGCCAGGTTAAAGTCGGAGCCTGAGTCGGCAGCTTTGCACAGCAACCGCTTTACAATATGGACCCCTTTCTTGGCCTTCCCGTTTGATTGCGGGTAATGGGGACTGGAGGTTACGTGACGGAAGTTGGAGGACTGTGCAAAATCAGACCATTCCTGGCTGTAAAAGCAAGGACCATTGTCGCTCATTACCGTGAGTGGAATCCCATGCCTGCCGAACGTTTCTTTGCAGGCTTCGATTACCACCTTCGATGTGAGGTTGGACAGTTTCACCACTTCTGGGTAACTGGAGAAGTAGTCGACCAGGAGTACGTAGTCACGCCCCTTGGCGTGGAAAAGGTTTACACCTACTTTGAACCACGGAGAGGTCACGATCTCGTGCTGTTGCAGCGTTTCCTTGAGTTGAGCTGATTGAAGCTTCTGACAGGGAGGGCAGTTGAGGACTGTGACGGCAATGTCCTGGCTGATGCCCGGCCAATAGACCGTCTCCCGAACTCTGCGTCGGCATTTCTCGACCCCAAGGTGACCCTCATGGAGTTGGCCCAGCACCATAGCCCGCATGCTCTGGGGAATTACAATCCTATCGAGTTTCAGAAGGATTCCCTCCACCACCGTCAGGTCGTCTTTTACGTTATAGAACTGGGGACATTGTCCCTTCTGCCAGCCATTGGTAAGGTGCTGCATTACACACTGCAGCAGAGGATCCTTGGCTGTCTCCTCACAAATTTGGACCACCCGTTCGTCAGAAGCCGGAAGGTTCGAGGCACACAACTGCACTTGCACTTCTATGTGGCAGATGAAGTCACTTTGTTCACACGGTGTGGTAATGGACCTGGATAGGGCATCTGCAACGATCAGCTCTTTGCCTGGCATGTAGACAAGTTTGAAGTCGTAGCGACGTAGCTTAAGAAGAATTTGCTGTAACCGAGGTGTCATGTCATTTAAATCCTTCTGGATTATATTGTAGATGTGGATGGCGTGGTCCTCCACGGTGGAGAGAAATAGCGCAATCTTCCTGGCATCCGATGCTGCTTCGAGGTCGGAGGCCTCGATGTACAAGAGGAAATTTTGCTTGAAGATTTTCCAATTGGCGCCGAGGTTGCCGGAGATGCGGAGCTGCGGAGGAGGCTGAATGTTTTCCATTTCGCTGGATGGCTGCTTGCTGGTCAATGCTGATTCACTCGAGGTAGGTCCGTCAAGATCAGCATCACTCTGGCACCATGATGTGTTAGGCAGGTAGGCTCGATATGGACTGCACTCGATGCAGGGAAGCTAGAAACAGATGTCTAACACTGGAGAAGATCCAACACTGTTTTGTTCAATGATAGAACTGATATACATATTCAGCTGTGGGTCGACACTATACTGAACTGACTGGAGACCTTGTAGTAGCCTTACCAGACTTGGTGTTTGCACTTGCTAGCTCGTGGACTCTGACTGTCTCAGTGGCTGGGTCCCGAGAGAGCGGGAAACCTAGTACCCTCTGGCTTTATAGTGGTAGTGTCCTGTCTGGTGCTTGGCTGCACTGTGTTGTGTGCTTACTGGTCATCCTGTGTGTCAATCACTGCCTGTCTGCATCTCATTATATACATGAGTGGAGATTATGACAATCCCCTCGCTTTTCTTCAAATTATTTCATGCACACACACACAGGCACACACAAACACACACCAAGACGCAAACACATACACAGACACACATATGCAAACACAGCTGTGCTATTAATAAATGTTAAGATTGACTTAGAAAATCTTCAGAAATCTATCCTCTTCTTTTTCCAAATTATTTGAAGAAAGGTTACCGTGCAGAAATTGCTCGAGTAAAAAAAGTGAAAATACCATCAATTCAGCTGACTGAACAATACTGATGCATCTAGGGAAATCAGACATATAGAATATGCTCAGGCTGCACAATCTACATTCAGACAGCAAAATTACAGTTCTGACTAAAAATAGCAGCCTGGATTTTCCATTATAAATAACTCGATCAGTACTCGCCATTGTTATGGAGCCAATCAACCACAACATCTAGAATCTGTACACATGCAGTTCAACATGGAAATCGAGAGGTTGTTGTCATATTGATACTCCTCCTCCACACGCAGTTCCTCCTTGCGAGGAGATTGAACATTGAAAACAATGGGTGTGATTTAGCCACTGCGTTGCACTCGGCGCGGGGTGAATAGCGGGAAAGGCCAAAATCAACAGTTATGCCGGGCGCAAGCCATTTTGAGATTCACCACGCCCGCTGCCAATGATTAGTTCCGGATCTTGCCCCAAAATTAATTTTTGTTTGTTTCAATCTCATGAGCAAGATTGAAGTCGAATGCAGCAGCCTCGCGGGAGTCACCCCAACTCCCCAGTGAGAAGTCACACAGGCGTTGTTTAGTACTACTTAATAAAAACAGGAAGCTGGCGCAGTGGCGACTGAGGGGAAGTGAGGAGGCGAGTAGCCATTTTCATTTGCCAGCATGCAGCTCAATGGCAGCGGAACTGCTGCCCCAGTGCTCTGGGTACGATGGGGGAGGGGGGGGGGGACCTTCAGGCAGTCCGAGAGAGAACCAGTGAATGGAGGACTGGCAGTGGTGAGGGGCTGACATGCTGACCAGGGAAGCCCTCGCCGTCTTCAGATTCTTCTAGCACAAGGCTGTGTCCGGCAGCTCAACACTCCCCTTCCCCAATCACACCGCCACCTCCCCTTTGAGGATATGTGCAACATCACTTCAGGGTGCTGGAACGGTGTTGGCACTGTCAGGTGGTCACTATACAAAGCAGGAGAGTGATGACCACTTGCTGTGAGGAAAGCTCTGGTGCTCCTCAGGATCTGATTCAGTCTGACTCCTGTCTTTCTGCTGACAGCATGCTCACACCCATCCTCATGACACAGTCTGCATCAGGTGCTTTTGTTCTTGACCACTGTGAGGTGTAGATGGGGGTTGGTGGGGGAAGAGGCAGTGGGGGGAACAGGGGTGGTGCATGCAGGCCCGCTGTGAAGATTAAAGTGACAGAGGTTTCACATGTATCAGGTGCGAAACCTTTCATGGGGAACATTTTAATGTGATAGATTTCCATTCCCCCAAGCTATGGCCAGCGACCTCACTAGTGCCCAGTCAGTTCTCCTCACTCCTTTTGATCTTCCGTAGTTTAATGCTACATCGAGGTGTGTCCCCAAGATGCACATCAGAGATGGAGCCATCCTGCTGCCTTCCAAGCCCTGTGGCCTATGGTGTCCTTGGTGAACGTCCTCTGGAGCAGAAGGGCAGAGGCTGACTTATCGGTGTCACAGGTGTCGGTGAATATTTAATGGGGTGATATTTCTTAATTACTGCCTAAGTGCTCTAATGCTGAAAATGTAACTTTGCAAAGGTTGATTTTCATTCCTTCAGATTTTGTTGGAGACTGTGGGCTAGATTTTGTGGAGCCTGTTGTAGCAGCTAAAATGGAGGCCGGAAAATGATTCCTGATTATGTCAGTGCAGGAGGATATTTAACCCCTTTATTCACAGGAACCTCATAAATATTCAAAATCAACCATTTGCAGTCAACTTAAATGCAATTTGCTGGGAATTAATACAGGCACTTCATTGAAATGAAACTGGCACAATCTCCCGTTCCTTCAGTAACCTGTCCATTGAATGTTGGTGACTTAAATATGGCTTCCCTCACTCACTGTGAGCGTGTGCATTACAATTGTGCTTGACGCATTGCATAGTTATATAATGGGGTATGTGGTCAAGTAGTCAACAATGATGATGAGGTCAGTGCTATGATCGCTTGTGATTATAGACCAGGGATGGGTAGGAACTTCATGCAGAATCAATGGTCCTTTGTGCTGTCTATGACATTCCCCACACTTCTTGACAATGTCTTGAATGTTATTGTTCATACTTAGTCAATAAACCATCTCTCTTGGAGTCTTCTCATCTGATCTATGCCTAGTAATGAGGTTGTTGAAGAATATCAGATTGCAAAGTTTCCAATATGATAGAAACATAGAAAATAGGAACAGGAGTAGGTAATTCGGCCCTTGGAGCCTGCTCCGCCATTCGAAATGGTCATCGCTGATCTTCCATTTCAATGCCATCTTCTGTGCTCTCCCCATACCCCTTGATGCCTTTAGGGTCTGGAAATATATATATTTCTTTCTTAAATATACTCAGTGACTTATCCTCCACAGCCTTCCGTGGTAGAAAATTCCACAGATTCACCAACCTCTGAGTGAAGAGGATTTTCCTAAACTCAGTCCTAAATGGCCTACACTGTATCCTGAGACTGTGAGCCCCTGTTCTAGGTCCCCCAACCAGTGGAAACATACCTGCATCTGGAGTGTCCAGACATGTCAGAATTTTATACATTTCATTGAGACCCTCATTCATTCTTCTAAACGCCACTGAATACAGGCCTAGTCAAACCAATGTCACCTCATAAGATAATCCCAGCAATCAGTCTGTGATGACCTGACTGCCTTTAAAAATGACTCACTGGGAGATGTCAAGAGCAAAATGGTCTCACATATTCGTGGACATGTGAATTGTATCAGACAATCCTTCAATGGTGCTTTTCCACAGTTTCTATGTCCTTTCAATTTATTTTCTTCTTATAGCTGCTGGCATTTGCATTGCACAAATTATACCAAATCAATTGATAGACTTGCATTCTCCTGCAAGTGTAATAGTCCAGCTCCCTTGAAACTGCCAAGTTTGTTGAAACATTGTCTACTATAATGTTAGGTCATGTACTGAGGCTACAGTAGTAGTTTCTGAGATTGAACCACTGTGTAATATCCAATTGATCCCATTGGCTTTCACTAGTTCGAGGTATGGCATACTGATAGACTTGAGATTGCTGGGCCTTTAGCCTCCATGATGTAGGGCATCTGTGACACTCAGGAGAATTGATTGTACTTGCACTCCAGGAATAAGAGAACCATGGTACACTGAAAATTTTGCAGTAGTAGGTTTTGCCACGTCAGTGGATACATGTCTTTTATAACTGGCAGAGGTAATATGTTGGCGCTTGCTTGTGTCAATTTTAACATTCCCTTCGTTCATGCGGAGAGTCACACTTTCTAAATGTCTTACTGGGTTTAGTTTCTATTGAATATATCAACAATTGGGGCTGTGCTTATGACCTGTAAGGTTCATCAACCTGTGAAGATCACGATGTTCATCCTCGAGTAGCTCTTTGATGCTCTACATTTTGGGCTTGTCGAGCAGTTCTTTCTAGAATGTTCAGTGGGTGTGGATGCAATCACCAACTCAACAATCCTGTAAGCTAGCACTGAATTTGAAAAATCGTAGTAAATACCCTTTTCTTTGCATCCACTGACAAAGTGGTCCTTGGAATCTGTAGGCTATTGTTGATATGACATGAACTCTCTCATCAATGAATACGGATGTTTAACTTGATGCTAAACCGGTCGTCCGGTGTAATCTATGGACGAGATCATCCAGCTGTTCATGCCGACGCGACCCAAGTTTCCCGGTGGCGACGGTATATTCAATGGGAAATCCTATTCAAAGGGAAAAGCTAAGTACGTGAGAAGATATTTCTGCTCACAGGCAAAAGTGAAACTGAGACAGGATCACATGACACAATTCCCTTCTAGTGATGGGATGTTGGTATCTCTCAAAAGGCATATTACAACACTTGCTACGTGATGCGACGGCAAGTCCGCATCATCCATATTCATGAGCTTGCTGTCACATGATTGGGTTCAAGCACCATACCCTTCCAGTTCCAGGCTTTGGACTTCTTCTGTGCCTGCCAGTGGACTCAGCGACAGGCATGCTTGCCCTGTTCACAGATGTCATAGAAACTCTGCAGAGGGTGTTGCATTGAGAAATCATCTGGGCGAACTGTAATCTGTCGCTCAAAAGCCCATAGAAACTCTGCTACAAGTGAGCACCATTCATTTACCACTGACCACAAAATTTGGGCCGATACCAACACTGAAACTGCAGTGAAGTGATACCTCGTGACATCAGAGAAAAGACCTGTGTGCAATTTAACTCTGAATCTCCAAGGAATATGTCTGTATAGACGCTTTCAATGGAATAGGCCCACCCATTTACAAATTTTTAAATCTTGGAGATAGAACACAGGAAGTGCTGCGATCCATAAATTCCATTCTTTACACAGACCATGTATAATTTACCCAATTGTGGATTTTAACTCTCAAAAGGGCTGAATAACTACAAGTAAACACCTGAAACGATTGAAGTGCTGTGAAATGTATCCTTCTCTGCCTCCTGCTCGTGTTAATGCTGCATAAATCTCGGATATTAATTTAACATTACAGTCGACATTATTCACTCCTGATCAGTCGCATTCACAAAGAACTGCTCCACGTTTCTATTAGCTGAGGAAAGTTGTGATCTTTCTGACTCTCAATCTTGATCCGGAAAATATATTTAGCGTAGTTTTGTTTCCCTCGTTTTGTTGATTAAAATACCATTAATTTTGCTGAGAGACTAATTTATATGTTCATTATTCTGAGGAAAATTTTTTTCACTCATCCTCCAGTTCAGTGCACATAATTCAAATTCAATGGTCCAATGATGCAAAAAAACCTCTCTTCCAAATTTCTTTTGTGCGATAAAAACAGTTTAATTTTATGGTTATCCCTTTAGCACACAGCATCTTAAATCTATGAATAATTCTTTGTATTCTTCTCTGAACTTCTATGCAAAGCATCAGTATCCTTTTAAAAACTAGTCTGGATTCTACCAGTCCTATCGGGAGCTGGGGGGCAGCTAGAAAATGGCGAGGAAAGGCCAGGGGAGGGTTCAATGTCTATTGTCTTCACACCGTCAAAGCATTTTACCAGCATCAAGGTAAGTGGAGGATGACTCTCCCACATGGTGGATAATTAATGGCCTCTATTCTCCACTGCCGGTATTTTACTACATTGCTTGAGGAGACCAGCAGGTGAACCCTGGCTGCCTCCCTTTCCGACTCTGGCCGCATTGGCCGCACACAGGGACAAGAGCTCCGCAGCCTGCGCATCCTCTCAGCTAGGCCTGGTCCCAGCAGTGGCCACTACTGCGGAACTGCCGGCCCTCCTCTCGACTGGCAGATCATGCGGCCAGTCGCTCAACCTTTAAAGGGATTGAAGACCCAATGGCGACTAATTCTGTGGCTGGGCAGTCAGAAAATATGGCCAGGGGTTACGCAAACAGCTGAGGCACAGTTGCCCCTGGCTTTTAGACCCGTTGTCGGATCTCTGAATGCACAAAAAATTGCGGTCAGTTTAGTGAACACAACACAGTAAATGTTTCCCTACTAGTTATACAAGGCAGAAATCAATTATAATTTTCAGTTAAATGTACATGAGATACCTCTCAATTCTAAATTAGATACTCTCAGTGTATAGTTCTCACACCCAAATGCTTTTCCTTCAAACTTAATTCATGAATACCCATTTTAAAAAATCTGGTTCACCTACCACTGTATGTAATCTCCTTGGCAGCATCATCTCATTCTCTGGGTATGTTCTGACCCACCGGCTGGTCATTCCCAGTCGAGGTTGCGGTACAGTTGGAAACTATCAAGAGGGTGTTGCTCTGGGAGTCCTCAACATTGACTCCGAACCTCATGACGTTTCATGGCATCAGGTCAAATATGGACAACAAAGCCTCTTGCTGATTACCACGTATCTGTTGTGTTCTGTGTTGTAACCGTTGTAATGATGTACACAGAACATTTAGTTGTTTAACTATGAATATGATTTATTAACAAGCACGTGGAAAATATAACCAACTAACTACAATACAGACGATGGCTACTAAATGAATTCAGTGAATTCTCCTGGAGCAATTCTAAGTGCGACTGTCTACTTGTACGGCTTACTACCAACTGGTGGGTGTCCCGAGTCATGTGATGGATCTCTGATGCCACATGTTGGTCAGAGGTTGTGCCGATAAGTATGTGCACTGTTAGACAACTGTATACATTAATGTGTACATGCATATCACCATAGTACCTTTCCCCCTCAGCTGATCAATCAGCATTCTCCCATGTTGAACAGCACTGAGAGGAAGCATTGAGGGCGGCAAGGGTGCAGAATGTGCACTGGTTGTCCATAATTGTCCATCACCAAGAGAGGCTTGGTAGCACCACTACTGAATGAGCTGGTTGAGTCCTAAAGGACATTGCTGTTAGACTGGGTCTGTGGCAGGTAGTCAGGGAACCAACAAGAGGGAAAAACACACTAAGTCTCATCCTCACTGTGGTAGTGCAGCCACTTTAAGGGGGCGGGCCTTGTGGACCACAGGCTGGCTTGGGGCTAATCGCGCTGCAGCGTCCGAATCCTGGCCAAAGCAGGTTTGCGCGGGGCCCTGGGAATGTGGACACCGAAGCCAAAAAGACACGAGCCTTCCTATTGTTTTCTATGCCTAGATTATTACCAGCCTTTGCCTTTCATCAGTAAACCCCTTTGTTACTACTGGAAGCTTCCAAAGGGTTTCTCAAGCCACCACGCTCACCAACCCATCGGCCACAAATGCATCTGTCCATGATAGTATCGTTAAGAGTGACCGTACAGTCCCTGTGCAGCCAAAGTGCCACCTTCACATCGAGAATAGCCTCTATCATTTTGTGAGGCACTACCACTGCGCTAAATGGGATAGACTGCTGTGATGAATATCACGTTCGCCGCAGAATTCGGTTTGAAATAAGGCAACAGAAATTAATACGACCAGTATTTTAATTCAAAATGGAATAAAACCACTGCAGCTAAAGGTCGTCCAGAAGTCACCATTTGAAGGGAGAATCTCGTACCTGACTTCAAGGATCATGAATAAATTCCAAACAAATACAGGATAAGGAAAACTTTGCATTGACACACCATAAATTCTCTAGATCATTCTCCTGCACCTATAATTAATCAAACCATGAGGACAGGAAATTCTTCAGATAAATAATACACAAATCCTTCCTTAACTATATGAAAAAAGTGAAAAAGTGAAAATCACTTATTGTCACAAGTAGGCTTCAAATGAAGTTACTGTGTAAAGCCCCTAGTCGCCACATTCCGATGCCTGTTCGGGGAGGCTGGTAAGGGAATTGAACCGTGCTGCTGGCCTGCCTTGGTCTGCTTTCAAAGCCAGTGATTTAGCCCTGTGCTAAACCAGCCTACCTTTTGATACTTAGAATAACACCCTCAAAGAAGTGTCTGTTTGACTATATATCTAAGAAACATGGCAACACAGAAAAGAGACAGATCTCTATACAGGTCCCTCTTTGCCAATATATCTTAAGACACCTGACATTCACGCAGACACTAACATCATTAAAACATATATTGATGACAATACATCAAATTAGCCATTTGGCTATAGGCAATTAACCAACAATAAGTGATAAGATAACAGAAACAGTCCTTGAAAGATTAGACGATTTTATGTATAAAAAGAGGGGCATTTTGACAGAGGTACCCTTCTCACTCCCCTGCGGGAGTGTGGGTCAAAGCTCTGTTCTTCAAGCTTGCCTTGTCAAACAAAGACCATCATGGTTTGTAAGTATGTTTCTGTTAAACCTCTTAGAAATATCTTAGAAATTGATAGGAGATACTTTAGGATTTTCCATATTTTAGATATCTCATTCTCTTAATAGAAGTTAGTGTGTTAGCAGATAACAAAGGACTGTTAACGGGTTTTTATATTATTAACAGATAACTAAAGACTGTTAATCAATTTATATTTTTAACTCTGCAATTCTGTATGTATCAATTGAGAGTATTTTACAATAAAAATACTTTAATTAAAAATTATACTGTGTAGACTTACTCTCAAAGTTTAAAATCCTAGACACTCATTTGGGAAGTCTTAAATGACTAGGACCCACGACGACAGAGGTAACGATTTAGCTATGAGTGACGCATCTGAACTTTTCCCATAAAAAGTAACTGAGCTCCTGTTTAAATGTCTGAGATCCGGAAAAGCATTCTCCCTTCATGAGGTCTATTTTGAGTCTTAGCAGAGAAACGGATTTCCCTATTTTGGTGGGTTAACCTAAAGCACAGGGACTGTACGGTCACTCTTAACGATACTATTATGGACATAATTCAGCAATGGCAGAATTGTATTCAACCGCAATCTGCAACTTCATGGCCCGGCATATCCCCCATTCTACCATTACCACAAAGCCAGGGGATCAACCTTGGTTCAATGAAGAGTTTAGGAGGGCATGGTAGGAGCTGCCTGGGGCATAACTGAAAGAAACTGAGGTGTCAACTGGTGAAGCTATGGCATAGGACTATTTGCATGCCAAACAGCATACGCAGCAAGTGCTGGACAGAGCTGAGTGATCCCTCTAAACTCTGCAGTCCTGCCACATCCAGTCATGAAAGGTGGTGGACAATTAAACAACTCCTTGGAGGAGGAGGCGCCACAGATATCCTCATCCTCAAATATGGGAAAGCCCAGTGCATCGGTGCAAAAGATAAGACTGAGGCTTACGCTGCTATCTTCAACTAGAAGTGCAGAGTAGATGATCCATCCGGACTCCCCAGCATGACAGTTGCCAGTCTTCTGCCAATTTGATTAACTCCACATGATATCAAGAAATGGCTGAAGGCATTGGATACAGCAAAGGCTACAGGGCCTGACAATATTCTGACAATAGTACTGAAGACCTGTGCTCCAGAACAATTGTTAAGAATCTTTCAGATGTTACCTGCGAGAGTGTCTCAAAACCCGAAAGGATAACTTAAAACACTGGTGTATTTTTGTTTGGAATAATGTGAGGAACAATGTACAACCCAGTGAGAAAGCAGTCAGCTATTGTGTAAACAATTAATAAAGAATATTTATTAAAATATAAGGAAAAACACACAACAAAAGACTATGACTCTTAAGTATATGAATAATTAAACACACCCTTTCATCCGAAGTTACCTCTTCTTCCCAAAATACGCCCACATTCCCTGAACTCACTTGAGACACCCCCTTTCCCATCAGCATCCAATTTTAGTGACTCTATAGGTCAAATCTAGCTTATAGTTACCACAAAATACCGCTTAGGTGATCGAGCCTGGGTAAATGTCTCTTAATCTCACTAACTTCACACATTGCTGATACAGCCCCTTTATAAAAAATGAAACTTCTTAATTTGAAAGAAGTTATCATTTCTCAATCATTTATTAGTTGTTCTATCTTATCAATCATTACAAAGGTTTAAGAGTATGCAGGAATGACTTCCGGTTGCGGCTATGAGGAGCTAAGCCGTACATTCGGCAGCTCCCGCTAAAACGGACGTTTGGGCTCTCCAGAGGAGCCCCAACGGCAATTTCTTTGACGACTTCCAGTGTGGGAAGGGGATAGCAAGGCCCCCCCCCCATAGTATATGGAGTGGAGCTGTCAAAAAAGCGTTTTTTGAGCAGCGAAAAGTGCGAGGGAGAAAAAAACAAGATGGCGGCGGGCGGAGATCAAGCGGCATGGGCGCAGGAGCAGCAGGAGTTTCTCAGGCGCTGCTTTGAGGAGCTGAAGAAAGAGGTGCTGGCGCCAATGCTGACGACGATCGAGGGGTTAGTGGAGACCCAGAAGGCCCAAGGGGCGGTGATCCGGGAGGTGCGGGAAAAAGCCTCGGAGAACGAGGATGAGATCTTGGGCCTGGCGGTGAAGCTGGAGGCACACGAGGCGCTGCACAAGAGGTGGGTGGAAAGATTCGAGGACCTGGAGAACAGGTCGAGGGGGAAGAATCTTTGGATTCTGGGTCTCCCTGAAGGAGTGGAGGGGGCCGATGCCGGGGCATATGTGATGCTCAACTCACTGATGGGTGCGGAGGCCTCTCCGAGTCCCCTGGAGCTAGATGGGGCTCATCGGGTCCTGGCGAGGAAACCCAAGGCCAACGAGCCAGTGGTGAGGTTTCACCGTTTCGTGGATAGAGAGTGTGTCTTGAGATGGGCCAAGAAAGAGCGGAGCAGCAGGTGGGAGAATACGGACTATCAGGACTGGAGTGCGGAGGTGGCAAAGAAGAGAGCTGGGGCGGAATTCTCCCCAAACGGCGCGATGTCCGCCGACTGGCGCCCAAAACGGCGCCAATCAAACGGGCATCGCGCCGCCCCAAAGGTGCGGAATGCTCCGCATCTTTGGGGGCCGAGCCCCAACATTGAGGGGCTACGCCGGCGCCGGAGGGATTTCCGCCCCGCCAGCTGGTGGAAACGGCGTTTGTTGCCCCGCCAACTGGCGCGGAAATGACATGTCGGGGCGGCGCATGCGCGGGAGCGTCAGCGGCCGCTGACAGTTTCCCGCGCATGCGCAGTGGAGGGAGTCCCTTCCGCCTCTGCCATGGTGGAGACCGATCGCGGGCCAGGCCACCGTGGGGGCACCCCCCGGGGCCCAGGACCCCGGAGCCCACCCACGCCGCCTTGTCCCGCTGGTAAATAGGTACTCTAATTTACGCTGGCGGGACAGGCAATTTCTCGGCGGGACTTCGGCCCATCCGGGCCGGAGACTCGAGCGGGGGGGCCCGCCAACCGGCGCGGCCCGATTCACGCCCCCGCCGAATATCCGGTACCGGAGACTTCAGCAACCGGCAGGGGCGGGATTCACGGCGGCCAACGGCCATTCTCCGACCCGCTGGGGGGTCGGAGAATGACGCCCCTGGTTTTAATCGGGCCAAGGCGGTGCTCCATTGGAAGGGGGTGAGGTTCGGAATGCTGCAGCCAGCGCGATTGTGGGTCACGTTTCAGGATCGACACCACTACTTCGAAACGCTGAGGAGGCTTGAAGGTTTATACAAACTGAAAAGTTGGACTCAAACTGAGGGTTTGTGGTTGTGGGGAGGATGTCGGCTGTATACAGGGTTTTAACTATGCGTAGGGAATGTTTCACGGGTTGGGTGTTGGATGGGGGTGAGGGAAGAGATCTGATGGGGAGACTGTGAGAGAGTGTGGGCGCCGGGGCTGGAGGAAGCGGGGGCCCGGGGATGGGGGAATTGGGATAAGGTTGCAACAGGAGCGCCGCCAGAGGGGGCGGGGCCGGCTCAGGAAAGCACGGGCTTTTTCCCGCGCTAGGAAAGGACGGAGGGGGGGGGGTGGAGGAGCGCACACTGATTGCTGGAGAGGAGGGAGGATTCCCACACGGGGGGGGGAAGGGGGGGTGGGGGGGGAGTGGTCAATGGGATCGCAGAGGAGGCCGGGGTCAGCAGGATTCAGCTGACTTCCGGGAGTGTTATGGGGGGAGCAAAAGAGCTAGATACTGATCTAGCGGGGAGAGGGGGAGGGGGGGAAATAGGGTTGCTGCTGCATTGGCCGATGGGGAACTGGAAACAGAAGAGGCCCCCGTCTGGGGGACTGGAGAGTGCGGAAGGCGCGGGCACGGGACTGGCCTAGAAAAGGAGATGGCTAGTCGGCAGGGGGAGGCGGGGGGGTGGGTGGTGGGAAGCCCCCCAATCCGGCTGATAACTTGGAATGTGAGGGGCCTGAATGGGCCAGTTAAGAGGGCCTGAGTGTTCGCGCACTTAAAGGGACTGAAGGCAGATGTGGTCATGCTTCAGGAGACACATTTGAAGGTGGCAGACCTGGTCAGGTTAAGAAAGGGATGGGTAGGACAGGTGTTCCATTCGGGGCTGGATGCGAAGAACAGAGAGGTGGCAATACTGGTGGGGAAGCGGGTGTCGTTTGAGGCCAAGAATATTGTAGTGGACAATGGAGGTCGATATGTGATGGTGAGCGGTAGGTTGCAGGTGACGTGGGTGGTATTGGTAAATGTATACGCCCCGAACTGGGATGAAGCTTGATTTATGAAGTGCATGTTGGGGCGGATTCCAGATCTGGAGGCAGGAAGCTTAATAATGGGGGGGGGATTTCAACACGGTGTTGGACCCAGCATTAGATCGCTCCAGATCTAGGACGGGGAAGAGGCCGGCTGCGGCCAAGGTGCTTAGGGGGTTTATGGACCAGATGGGAGGAGTAGATCCGTGGAGATTTTGCTAGACGCCTGGCCAGGGAACTTTCTTTTTTTTCTCACGTACACAGAGCCTACTCCTGGATAGATTTTTTTGCTTTGAGTAGGGCGCTGATCCCGAAAGTGGAGGGAACGGAGTACTCGGCCATAGCCATCTCAGACCACGCCCTGCACTGGGTGGAGCTGGAGTTAGGAGAGGAGAGGGACCAACGCCCGCTGTGGCGTCTAGATGTGGGATTACTGGCGGATGAGGAGGTGTGTGGGAGGGTGCGAGGGTGCATTGAAAGGTACTTGGAGGCCAAAGACAACGGGGAGGTGCAGGTGGGGTTAGTATGGGAGGCGCTGAAGGCGATGGTCAGGGGAGAGTTAATCTCCATCAGGGATCGCAGGGAGAAGAGAGAGGGCAGGGAAAGGGAGAGGTTAGTGGGGGAGATCCTAAGGGTAAACAGGAGATATGCAGAGGCCCCCGAGGAAGGACTACTTAGGGAGCGGCGAAGTCTCCAGACGGAATTCGACCTGTTGACCACAGGGAAGGCAGAGGCACAGTGGAGGAAAGCACAGGGGGCGACGTACGAGTATGGGGAGAAGGCGAGCCGGATGCTGGCACATCAGCTCCGTAAGCTGATGGCAGCGAGGGAGATAGGTGGAATCAAGGATAGGAGGGGAACTATGGTGTGGAGTGCGGTGAAAGTAAATGAGGCATTTAGGGACTTTTATGCGAAGCTGTACAGTTCTCAGCCCCCAGTGGGGGAAGAGGGTATGCGACGATTTCTAGATCAACTGAGGTTCCCGAGGGTGGAGGAGCCGGAGGTGGCTGGTTTGGGGGCGCCAATTGGGTTGGAGGAGCTGGTTAAAGGACTGGGGAGCATGCAGGCGGGGAAGGCCCCGGGGCCAGATGGGTTTCCGGTTGAGTTTTACAGGAAGTATGCGGACCTGTTAGCCCCGTTGCTAGTGAGGACTTTCAATGAGGCAAGGGAGGGGGGACCCTGCCCCCGACAATGTCCGGGACGCTGATTTCTCTGATCCTGAAGCGGGACAAGGACCCACTGCAATGTGGGGCGTATAGACCGATCTCGCTCCTCAATGTGGATGCTAAGTTGCAAAAGTGCTGGCTACGAGGATTGAGGATTGAGGGGGTGATTCATGAGGACCAGACGGGATTTGTAAAGGGCAGGCAACTAAACACCAATGTGCGGAGGCTCCTAAACGTGATTATGATGCCATCGGTGGAGGGAGAGGCGGAGATAGTGGCGGCTATGGACGCGGAGAAGGCCTTTGACCGGGTGGAGTGGGAGTATCTCTGGGAAGTGTTGCGGAGGTTTGGGTTTGGGGAGGGGTTTGTCAGTTGGGTTAATCTCCTATATAGAGCCCCGATGGCGAGTGTGGCTACGAATCGGCGGAGGTCGGAGTATTTTCGGCTGTATCGAGGGATGAGGCAGAGGTGTCCCCTGCCCCCCCTGTTGTTTGCATTAGCAATTGAGCCTTTGGCCATGGCATTAAGGAAGTCCAGGAAATGGAGGGGGGTGGTCCGAGGGGGAGAGGAGCATCGGGTGTCACTGTATGCGGACAACCTGTTGCTGTATATGGCAGATCCAGTGGAGGGGATCGTGGAGGTCATGCGGATCCTAAGGGAGTTTGGGGACTTCTCGGGCTATAAGCTCAATGTAGGGACAAGTGAGCACTTTGTGGTGCATCCAGGGGACCAGGGAAGAGGGATAGACGACCTACCGTTGAGGAGGGCGGAAAGGAGCTTTCGGTACTTTGGTAAGCAAGGAGTCAGGAGGGCTAGAAGGGGTCACAAAAAGTCATTGGCAAATAGGCTTAAGGAAAATCCCAAGGCTTTTTACACGTACATAAAAAGCAAGAGGGTAGCCAGGGAAAGGGTTGGCCCACTGAAGGATAGGCAAGGGAATCTATGTGTGGAGCCAGAGGAAATGGGCGAGGTACTAAATGAATACTTTGCATCAGTATTCACCAAAGAGAAGGAATTGGTAGATGTTGAGTCTGGAGAAGGGTGTGTAGATAGCCTGGGTCACATTGAGATCCAAAAAGACGAGGTGTTGGGCGGCTTAAAAAATATTAAGGTAGGTAAGTCCCCAGGGCCTGATGGGATCTACCCCAGAATACTGAAGGAGGCTGGAGAGGAAATTGCTGAGGCCATGACAGAAATCTTTGGACCCTCATTGTCTCAGGTGATGTCCCGGAGGACTGGAGAATAGCCAATGTTGTTCCTCTGTTTAAGAAGGGTAGCAAGGATAATCCAGGGAACTACAGGCCGGTGAGTACTTACTTCAGTGGTAGGGAAATTACTGGAGAGAATTCTTCGAGACAGGATCTACTCCCATTTGTAAGCAAATGGACGTATTAGTGAGAGGCAGCATGGTTTTGTGAAGGGGAGGTCGTGTCTCACTAACTTGATAGAGTTTTTCGAGGAGGTCACTAAGATGATTGATGCAGGTAGGGCAGTGGATGTTGTCTATATGGACTTCAGTAAGGCCTTTGACAAGGTCCCTCATAGTAGACTAGTACAAAAAGTGAAGTCACACGGGATCAGGGGTGAGCTGGCAAGGTGCATACAGAACTGGCTAGGCCATAGAAGGCAAAGAGTAGCAATGGAAGGATGCTTCTCTAATTGGAGGGCTGTGACCAGTAGTGTTCCACAGGGATCAGTGCTGGGACCTTTGCTGTTTGTAGTATATATAAATGATTTGGAGGAAAATGTAACTGGTCTGATTAGTAAGTTTGCAGATGACACAAAGGTTAGTGGAATTGCGGATAGCGATGAGGACTGTCAGAGGATACAGCAGGATTTAGATTGTTTGGAGACTTGGGCGGAGAGATGGCAGATGGAGTTTAATCCGGACAAATGTGAGGTAATGCATTTTGGAAGGTCTAATGCAGGTAGACAATATACAGTGAATGGTAGAACCCTCAAGAGTATTGAAAGTCAGAGAGATCTAGGAGTACAGGTCCACAGGTCACTGAAAGGGGCAACACAGGTGGAGAAGGTGGTCAAGAAGGCATACTCTAAAGTGGAGGCTTTCGAGAAGGTGCAGAAGAGATTTACCAGAATGTTGCCTGGTATGGAGGGCATTAGCTATGAGGAGCGGTTGAATAAACTCGGTTTGTTCTCACTGGAATGACGGAGGTTGAGGGGCGACCTGATAGAGGTCTACAAAATTATGAGGGGCATAGACAGAGTGGATAGTCAGAGGCTTTTCCCCAGGGTAGAGGGGTCAATTACTAGGGGGTATAGGTTTAAGGTGAGAGGGGCAATGTTTAGAGTAGATGTACGAGGCAGTTTTTTACACAGAGGGTAGTGGGTGCCTGGAACTCGCTACCGGAGGAGGTGGTGGAAGCAGGGACGATAGTGACATTTAAGGGGCATCTTGACAAATACATGAATAGGATGGGAATAGAGGGATACGGACCCAGGAAGTGTAGAAGATTGTAGTTTAGTCAGGCAGCATGGTCGGCACGGGTTTGGAGGGCCAAAGGGCCTGTTCCTGTGCTGTACATTTCTTTGTTCTTTGTACTTGGGGATCCAGGTAGTTAGGAGCTGGGGGGCCCTGCATAAACTTAATTTGGCGCGACTGGTGGAGCAGATGGAGGAGGACTTTAAAAGATGGGATGTGTTGCCACTCTCGCTAGCGGGCAGGGTACAGTCTATTAAAATGATGGTCCTCCCGAGGTTTCCTTTTATGTTCCAGTGCCTTCCGATTATGATTACCAAGGCCTTTTTTAAGTGGGTAGGTAGGAGCATCATGAGTTTTGTGTGAGCAAACAAGACCCCGAGGGTAAGGAGGGGGTTTCTGGAGCGTAGTAGGGACAGGCGAGGGCTGGCATTGCCGAATCTGGGTGGCTATTATTGGGCAGCCAACGTGGCGATGATCCGTAAGTGGGTAACAGAGGGAGAGGGGGTGGCATGGAAGAGGCTGAAGATGGTGTCCTGCAAAGGAACAAGACTGAGGGCGCTGGTGACGGCACCGCTGCCGCTCTCGCCGACAAGGTACACCACGAGTCCGGTGGTGGCGGCCCCACTAAAGATCTGGGGGCAGTGGAGATGACATAGGGGTGAGATGGGAGCCTCGGTGTGGTCCCCGATCCGGGAGAACCATCTGTTTGTCCCGGGAAGGATGGATGGGGGGTTTCGGAGCTGGCATCGGGCAGGGATTAGAAGAATAGGGGACCTGTTTATAGACGGGATGTTTGCGAGCCTAGGGGCGCTGGAGGAGAAGTTTGGGTTACCCCCGGGAAATGTGTTCAGGTATATTCAAGTTGGTGAGGCGGCAGGTGAGGGGATTCCCATTGCTCCCGGCACAGGAGATCCAGGACAGGGTGATTTCGGGTGTATGGGTCGGAGAAGGCAAGGTTTCGGCAATATATCAGGAGATGAAAGAAGAGGAGGAGGCTTTGGTAGATGAGCTGAAGGGCAAGTGGGAGGAGAAGTTGGGGGAGGAGATTGAAGAGGGTCTGTGGGCTGATGCCCTGAGTAGGGTTAATTCCTCTTCCTCATGCGCCAGGCTCAGCCTGATACAGTTTAAGGTTATTCACAGAGCGCATATGACAGGGGCGAGGCTGAGTAGGTTCTTTGGGGTGGAGGACAGATGCGGGAGGTGCTCGGGAAACCCGGCAAATCATGCCCACATGTTCTGGTCGTGCCCGGCACTGGATGGATTTTGGAGAGGTTTTGCGAGGACTATGTCCTAGGTGGTGAAAGTCCAGGTCAAGCCAAGTTGGGGGCTGGCATCATTTGGGGTGGCGGACGAGCCGGGAGTGCAGGAGGCGAAAGAGGCCGGTATTCTGGCCTTTGCGTCCCTGGTAACCCGGCGGAGGATCTTGCTCATGTGGAAGGACGTGAAGCCCCCCAGTGTGGAAGCCTGGATAAATGACATGGCAGGGTCCATTAAGCTGGAGAGGATAAAGTTTGCCTTGAGAGGGTCTGCGCAGGGGTTCGTCAGGCGGTGGCAACCGTTCCTAGACTATCTCGTGGAGTGTTAGAATGAGGTCGGTCAGCAGCAGCAGCAACCCAGGGAGGGAGAGTGGGGGGGGGGGGGGGGGGAGGAGAGGGGGGTGTCTCTTTTGGGGGGTCGTGGTGTTCTGTATTATGTCTGATTGATATGTTCATGTTCTGTTCTGTTCTTTTCTCTTTTTCTTTTCTGTTCCGGGGGGGGGGGGTTTAATTGGTTGAAAACTTTTGTTGGAAAAACTTTGAATAAACATATTTTTTTAAAAAGGGTATGCAGGAATTTATATTCAATGTTCCAAAAAATCTCTTTTATACTTGTGATAAAGTGTTGCAATGATATACTCTCTCCTCTCCTGGCCACATGGAATATTTTTAAATTAAATAGTTGGAGCAAATCGAACGGGAAAACAGTGCAGGCATCCCTTGTGGTCATTCCCCTTCAAAACAAGTATATCGTTTTGGATGCTGTTGGGGGCGGATGACCTACCGAGGAAGGCCCTAGCGGCCAGGTCTCTGGCACTGAGTCTGGCTCTGGGGCTCAGAAGGGAAGGGGGGAGAATAGAAAAGCAATAGTGATAGGAGACTCAATGGTTAGGGGAATAGATAGGAGATTCTGTGGTCGCGAACGAGACTCCTGGAAAGTATGTTGCCTCCCGGGAGTCAGGGCCAGGGATGTCTCGGATCGTGTCTTCAGGATCCTTAAGGGAGATGGTGAGCAGCCAGATGTCGTGGTGCACATTGGTACCAATGACGTAGGTAGGAAAAGGGGTGTGGATGTAATAAACGAGTTTTCGGAGTTAGGCTGTAAGTTAAAAGCCAGGACAGACATAGTTGTCATCTCTGGTTTGTTGCTGGTGCCATGTGACAGCGAGGCTAGGAATAGGGAGAGAGTGCAGTTGAACACGTGGCTGCAGGAATGATGTAGGAGGGAGGGCTTCAGGTATTTGGATAATTGGAGCGCACTCTGGGGAAGGTGGGACCTGTACAAGCAGGACGGGTTGCATCCGAACCAGAGGGGCACCAATATCCTGGGAGGGAGGTTTCTAGTACTCTTCGGGAGGGTTTAAACAAATTTAGCAGGGGAATGGGAACCGGATTTGTCATCCAGCAACTAAGGTAGCTGATGTTCAGGACGTCAAAGCGTGTAGTGAGGCAGTGGGGAAGGGAACACTGACAAAGGAGAGTACTTGCAGGCACGGAGATGGGTTGAAGTGTGTATATTTCAACGCAAGAAGCATCAGGAATAAGGTGGGTGAACTTAAGGCATGGATCGGTACTTGGGACTACGATGTGGTGGCCATCACAGAAACTTGGATAGAAGAGGGGCAGAAATGGTTGTGAGAGGTTCCTGGTTATAGATGTTTCAATAAGATTAGGGAGGGTGGCAAAAGAGGTGGGAAGGTTGCATTGTTAATTAGAGATAGTATAACAGCTGCAGAAAGGCAGTTCGAGGAGGATCTCCCTACTGAGGCAGTATGGGTTGAAGTCAGAAATAGGAAAGGAGCAGTCACCTTGTTGGGAGTTTTCTACAGGCCCCCTAATAGCAGCAGAGATGCGGAGGAACAGATTGGGAAACAGATTTTGGAAAGGTGCAGAAGTCACAGGGTAGTAGTCATGGGTGACTTCAACTTCCCAAATATTGAGTGGAAACTCTTTAGATCAAATAGTTTGGATGGAATGGTGTTTGTGCAGTGTGTCCAGGAAGCTTTTCTAACACAGTATGTAGATTGTCCGACCAGAGGGGAGGCCATATTGGATTTGGTAATTGGTAATGAACCAGGGCAAGTGATAGATTTGTTAGTGGGGGAGCATTTTGGAGATAATGACCACAATTCTGTGACTTTCACTTGAGTAATGGAGAGGGATAGGTGCGTGCAACAGGGCAAGGTTTACAATTGGGGGAAGGGTTGTCAGATGCTGTCAGACAAGAACTGAAGTGCATAAGTTGGGAACATAGGCTGTCAGGGAAGGACACAATTGAAATGTGGAACTTGTTCAAGGAACAGATACTACGTGTCCTTGATATGTATGTTCCTGTCAGGCAGGGAAGAGATGGTCGAGTGAGGGAACCATGGTTGACAAGAGAGGTTGAATGGCTTGTTACGAGGAAGAAGGATACTTATGTAAGGCTGAGGAAACAAGGTTCAGACAGGGTGCTGGAGGGATACAAGATAGCCAGGAGGGAACTGAAAAAAGAGATTAGGAGAGCTAAGAGAGGACATGAAAAATCTTTGGCTGTTAGGATCAAGGAAAACCCCAAGGCCTTTTACACATATGTGAGAAATATGAGAATGACTAGAGCGAGGGTAGGTCCGATCAAGGACAGTAGTCTGAGATTGTGTCTTGAGTCTGAAGAGATAGGAGAGGTCTTGAACGAGTACTTTTCTTCAGTATTTACGAATGAGAGGGGCCATATTGTTGGGGAGGACAGTGTGAAACAGACTGGTAAGCACAAGAAGATACTTGTTAGGAAGGAAGATGTGTTGGGCATTTTGAAAAACTTGAGGACAGACAAGTCCCCCGGGCCTGACGGGATAGATCCAAGGATTCTATGGGAAGCAAGAGATGAAATTGCAGAGCCGTTGGCAATGATCTTTTCATCCTCACTGTCAACAGGGGTGGTACCAGGGGATTGGAGAGTGGCGAATGTCGTGCCCCTGTTCAAAAAAGGGAATAGGGATAACCCTGGGAATTACAGGCCAGTTAGTCTTACTTCTGTGGCAGGCAAAGTAATGGAAAGGGTACTGAGGGATAGGATTTCTGAGCATCTGGAAAGACACTGCTTGATTAGGGATAGTCAGCACGGATTTGTGAGGGGTAGGTCTTGCCTCACAAGTCTTATTGAATTCTTTGAGGAGGTGACCAAGCACATGGATGAAGGTAAAGCAGTGGATATGGTGTACATGGATTTTAGTCAGGCATTTGATAAGGTTCCCCATGGTAGGCTTATGCAGAAATTAAGGAGGCATGGGATAGTGGGAAACTTGGCCAGTTGGATAACGAACTGGCTAACCGCTAGAAGTCAGAGATGGTGGTGGATTGCAAATATTCAGCCTGGAGCCCAGTTATCAGTGGCGTACCGCAGGGATCAGTTCTGGGTCTTCTGCTGTTTGTGATTTTCATTAATGACTTGGATGAGGGAGTTGAAGGGTGGGTCAGTAAATTTGCAGACGATACGAAGATTGGTGGAGTTGTGGATAGTGAGGAGGGCTGTTGTCAGCTGCAAAGAGACATAGATAGGATGCAGAGCTGGGCTGAGAAGTGGCAGATGGAGTTTAACCCTGAAAAGTGTGAGGTTGTCCATTTTGGAAGGACAAATATGAATGCGGAATACAGGGTTAATGGTAGGGTTCTTGGCAATGTGGAGGAGCAGAGAGATCTTGGGGTCTATGTTCATAGATCTTTGAAAGTTGCCACTCAAATGGATAGAGCTGTGAAGAAAGCCTATGGTGTGCTAGCGTTCATTAGCAGAGGGATTGAATTTAAGAGCCGTGAGGTGATGGTGCAGCTGTACAAAACCTTGGTAAGGCCACATTTGGAGTACTGTGTGCAGTTCTGGTCGCCTCATTTTAGGAAGGATGTGGAAGCTTTGGAAAAGGCGCAAAGTAGATTTACCAGGATGTTGTCTGGAATGGAGAGTAGGTCTTACGAGGAAAGGTTGAGGATGCTAGGTCTTTACTCATTAGAACGGAGAAGGATGAGGGGCGACTTGATAGAAGTTTATAAGATGATCAGGGGCATAGACAGAGTAGACAGTCAGAGACTTTTTCCCCGGGTGGAACAAACCATTACAAGGGGGCATAAAATTAAGGTGAATGATGGAAGATATAGGGGGGATGTCAGAGCTAGGTTCTTTACCCAGAGAGTAGTGGGGGAAAGGAATTCACTGCCTGTTGTAAGTTGTAGCAAACTCATCAAAGGACCAAAATGAACTGGACATGTTGGAACAGGACATTCCATTTTAAATGGGCAGATCAGGCAGACAACTGAATCAAGACAAACAGCCCATGAGTCATGAAACAGCCCAATCTCATTCAGAGACCAGGGGCAGTTGAAATGCAAATCACTTGTGGCCCCGGCCAGACGGAAGCACAATACCTTAATGAGATAACGAGTAAAGATGACTCCAGCGACCATTGTCAAGAGACCAGCAGAAACCAGAGACATGGCAAGCTTTTTGTAAAGGCACTGATTAAAATCAAATTACATTATGACACCTTTTGATTGGGAAACTTGATCACTTCCATTCTGTCAACAATCAGAAAGGCTTCCTTTGTCCTGGAACCCACCTGTGGGAGGGTCAGTGTTTGACCCATTCAGGGTTTTGCCCTTAAAAAGTCAAGTCTGAGGATCTGTTGAAAGAACTCTACTCTCTTGCCTGACACACGCTTCGCCTTGCTGAAAACAGACCACGAGAACTGGAGGAACAACAGCCACAGGGACCAGCCAGCTTGGAAGAAGAGCTAAAGAAATCTGTGTCAACGTCTTTTTTAACTATCCTGTCCCTGGAGCGGTGAGTATATTCCTCCAGCTCACTGAAAATTCCCAATTAGTATAGCTTGTTGAGGTTTGGGGTGCGTGAGTGAATGTATCTGTGTTTGCATCCCTAAAGTAAATCTGTGTAAGCTGCAAGAATTTTCGATGTGCCGTTTAGTCTCTTGTTTTACACATAGTATTTCATAATCGGTGTTTGTGTATGTGGGTTAATCTGAGTTGCAGAAGACTTAATTTCTCTTGAATAAATCAATTATTTTAAAACTACCATTATTGTGGTCTCACCTTCCTTTCACTGTCCGCTCTGGTCAAGTCACAATAATTGCCAGGTCATAATCCCATAGTCAAGGACCGGAAAAGGGAATCTGAGCGCTTTGAACAAGCTCACTCAAGAGAGGATACTGGTCAGGAATAAACAGTGGTCCTTCTTTCTCTCTCTCTTGTGAAGTTGCACTAGTGGGGCACTTCCAGGTGACATTTCACCATCACAGGAGAGAGACTCACACAGGCGTAGGTGGCAGTCAAAGTAACTGGTGTGGCATAAGGAAAACCTCACTGGTTAGGTATAGACTTGTCCCCTCTCTCTTGCGAAGCTGACCCAGTGCGACACTTCCAGGTCGTGGTTTTAACACCTGCAGGAGAGAGACACTCACAGTTATCTGTGACACCCAATACCAGCCTGTTGGGGAGTAAAGGAAACCCTTTTCGTTACACTGTGGAAGTAGTTGAATCGGAAACATTAGGGACCTTCAAGTGACTATTGGATAGGTACATGGATTACGGTAGAATGAATGATGGGGTGTAGATTAATTTGTTCTTAATCTAGGACAAAAGTTCGGCACAAGATCATGGGCTGAAGGGCCTGTTCTGTGCTGTATTTTTCTATGTTCTAAATGTCGGCATGGTGGTGCAGTGGTTAGGACTGCTGCCTCACAGCGCCGAGGACCCGGGTTCGATTCTGGCCCCGGGTCACTGTCCGCGTGGAGTTTGCACATCCTCCCTGTCTGCGTAGATCTCACCCCCGCAATCCAAAGATGTGCAGGGTAGATAGATTGGCTGCACAAAATTGCCCCTTAATTGAAAAAAAAAAATAAAAGTGGTTGTAGCAAAAGCTCCATCAGAATAACCTGGTGTTCCGGTCTCGAAAAGTTTCCAGACATTTTAGGGGGTTAGGGTCCGTATATATGATTGCATCTGCGGGTTTACAGACAATGTAAATCTCAAAATGTTGTAATGCTAGTACCAAGCTTAAAGTCTCTTTTTCAGTGGTGGAATACTTTTGTTGGTGATGGTTTCATTTCTTTCAGAAATAATGCGTAGGTTTCTCAATGTCAAGTTAATCTTCCTGTAGCAATACGTCTCCCACACAATGTCACTGGCATCCAAAACCAGTTTAAGCTGTCGTTGTTTGGTTTTGTTGTTAACCCAGTTTTTAAATGTTTAATTGGATGGAGGACTGCAAACTTGCATTCAAAGTGCTTGTTCTTAATAACCTAAATTATTGTCACAAGTAGGCTTACATTAACACTGCATTGACGTTACTGTGAAAAGTCCCTAGTCGCCACATTCCAGCACCTGTTCGGATACACAGGGAGAATTCAGAATGTCCAATTCACAAGTCTTTCGGGACTTGTGGGAGGAAATCGGAGGAAACCCGCGCGGGTATGGGGAGAACATGCAGACTCCGCACAGGCAGTGACCCAAGCCAGGAATTGAACCCAGGTCCCTGGTGCTGTGAAGGAACAGTGCTAACCACTGTGCTACCATGCTGCCTATAAACGCTTTGTGAGTGGCTCTAGCACGCTGCTAAATATTCATCACAAACTTGCAATTGAATCCATTCATTCCCAGAAACCTTGAAGTATCTTTTCTTGTGATGGGTTCCAGAAAATCCCAAATGGCCTGTATTTTTGCATCTCATGGGCCATTTGACTATGTCCCATGATATATCACAGATATGAAATTTGGGATTGAACAAAATCACTTTTTGCTAGGTTCATGACAAGATTGGCTACTTTAAATCACCATTAAATCATCAATGTGTATTGCACAGTGATTCAGTCCTTTGATAACTTTCTTCCTGAACCTCTGAAAAGTTGCAAGTGCATACTTCATCCCGAACAGCATAGCTTTGAATTGATAGAGTCCATTTGATGTTACGAATGGGGAGATCTCTTTTACCTGTTGGTCAAAGATACTTGCCAATAGCCTTTTAGCAAGTCTATCTTCGCGATGAATTTAGACCGTCCAACTCTTTCGATGCAATCTTCCAAACATGGAACAGGAAATGAATTCACTCTCCTGTAATCCACACAAAGTGTTTGTGTTCCATTTGGCTTCGACACGAGTACGATAGGGGAGCTCCAATCACTAGAACTCAATTCAATGTTGTCATTTTCAAGCAGATATTCAATTTCCTTCTGTACTTGTGAAATCATTTCTGGATTTAACATATATGCATATTGCTTTATCAGAACTGTGTCCCCCACGTCTACCTCATGCATTGCTACCTCTGTTCTACCTAATACTTTCAATTCACTCCAGCTCTTATCTGAAAGATAACTTGACTGGTTATTTAAATTTTTCAGGATTTCCTCATTACCCAAATTAATTTTAGGGAAGTCACTAGCAAAATTAACTCTCCTTCTTCTCCCTGTTTACTTATTATTCTGCTTGTTCCCTGCTACGAAAGTACATGTTTGTGCTTTCCTATCAGCCATTGTTTTCATCCCCGGCTGTGACTCTCTGATAGATATGTTCTAAACTGGAATTATACTGTTGTAATTCCATCAGTCTCTGAACTAAACACATCTGCCTCTTTTCCTTTGTCTGCTCGATCGTCGTTCAGCTAGCGAAAGATCACATGATAACCTGACCTCATTTGTCTCATCCTGTGCTCGCAACTCCTCCCTATTTTGTCTTATCTTATGGTCCTGTTATCTTATCACTGAACAATCAGGAAAATCCCCTGGAAGGCCTGTTTGCAATTTCTCTGTAGCTGGGTTTTCTATTGGCAGTTCAACCACAGTAGCCATCATTATTATATTTAATCCTCCTCTCTCATTCTGTAAAATGAAGTGAATCCCTGAAATGGGCAATGTTAACACCATTCATACAATCGCTTCTCCCATCTTCAAGCTACTCATTTTTTGACCTGCGGAATTTTTTTTTTTCACCATCAATACTGCTAATGAGAACCTCTTCCTACATCATCCATTCTAGACAACAAATATCGTTATCCTACAACATTAGTAAATGGCACCTGTACCATTTTTGTAGCCCCACTGATCTCTGGTAAACAATTTTTCTGATATGGCCATTTGCACCTCAAACATCTCTAGATTCCTGCTGATCTTGTTACTGGGCAAATCACAACCCATTATTCCTCTAGATGCCTGCTAGTCCTATTACTTGTCATTATTTTATTTTCAACTCAAGTTCACTGTTAATCTCATTAACTTCCTACATTGCCGTCATAATCTACAAGGCACAAGTCAGGAATGTGACAGAATACTCTCCCCTTTCCAAGATAAGTACAGCTTCAACAACACTCAAGAAGCTTGACATTATCCAAAACAAAGGAGCCTGCTTGACTGGCACCCCTTCCACAAACATTCAATCGCTCCACCACTGACACAGAGTAACTGCAGTTTGAACCATCTACAAAATGCACAGCAGCAACTCACCGTTCCTTCACTGTCATTGGGTCAAAATCTTGGAACCTCCTTCCTAACAGCACTGTGGATATATCTACACCACATGGACTGCTGTAGTGCAAAATGGCAGCTCACCACCGCCTTCTCAAGGGCAATTAGGGATGGGCAATGAATGCTGGCCTAGCCAGCGACACCCACAACCTAAGAATGAATAATTTATAAATGCTGAACTTTATTTTACCGATGTGATCCAGGTCATTCACCATTGGACACCACTTGAGATTTTGTAATAATTCCTCCTGAACTTTACTGCTTTCATTTATTTTCCATGTTATTTTAAAATAATCAATCTGTGTGGGCTTGATATTAGCTGAAAAATCTTTATTCTTTTCAGATTAATTTCCAGAAATGTATGCATTACTGGCAAGACTCGCTTATAATACCCATCCCTAGCTGTCCTGACTGGGTGGCTTGTTGGCCTAGAGGACAGCAAACATTCAAATGCGAACTAGAGTCACAAATAGGCCTGGGAAGGCAACAGATTTCCCTCTCGCAACAAAATTACTGAATGTCTCTGTAAACAACCCAACAGTTTATGGCCACTTTAGTCGATACCAGCCTTTTTTCCCCCATATTTTCTTTGTACCGAAGACAAATTTACAATTACAATTTAGATTTGAATTATGAATCTAATCCACTGGAATACAAGTCCAGTAATTTAACCATTGCACTGCTGCAGCAGCTTGAAAGGCTGGCTCCCTAGTCCAAACGCCCACTAAAAATAGACCCTTTACTTTGTGTGAGCCCACATTTTGAGCATGTCGTGTTCACTGCCTTATTGGATGTTTTACAGGATCAGAGATTTGTGTTCTAATTTACTCAATGCTCAATGGGCGTGATTCAGTAGACCTGAGTTAAAGTCCGCTGAATGCAGCCGGCAGCTGCAGCACCGGGAAACAGTCCACTCTTCAATGTCACCTTGCCCTCTTTTGGCCTCAGGCAGATTCTCTCTACCGAGGCCGCACTTAGAGTGATTTCCTCCTGGCGAGCTGACAGCAGGGAAGGTTCCTTGCAGATTGGGGCACCATTTTGGAAGGCTTCCCTGATCTTTCCTCTTCCCACATTCAGGCCCTCCTCCATTTGACAGCCCCCTTCACACCACAACCATGGAGAGGCTCCCATGAACTTCCCCCTCAGCCTTCCTCTACCTGCTAAGGTCCCCCCGGGCCTGAACCCAGGCAGTGCCAACCTGGCACCCTGGCAGTGCCATGGCATTGTCAGGATTCCTATATGGCACCGCCAGACTGACAGTGCCAATGTGCCCGGGTGCCGGACTCAGAGCCAGAGTGTCACCCTGCCCCATCCTAGGCCATCACGCGGCCTCTAATGCCCAGGAACCCCCCCCAAATCAGGTGCCGTTTCACCTTGTCCACATTTGTGTAGACCAGTTCAGAAAATCGGACCACAAGATGTGCTCCTTCTCCTGGCATATAAACAGAAATTTAAGTCGGAGGATCCAGTTAAGAAGATTGTGCAATGTTGGTCTGAGGCAATGGAATAGCTCCTACGCAACTGCTTGGAGTTAGTGGACTGGTCCATATTCAAGAACTCAGCAGCCAACCTAGCCAAGTGTGCCACCACCATCACAGACTTCATCAGTAAGTGTGTCGAAGATTGCATGCCAAAGAAGGTAGTACATGCGTCTCCCCAACCGGAAGCTATGGTTTAACCGGAGATTCATTCCCTACTGAAGTCCAGGTCTGAGGCGTTCAAGCCAGGCGACCATGACCTATACAAGACATCTAGGTATGCCCTCTGCAAAGTCATCAGGGATGCCGAGGGACAATATCTGACCAAGCTGGAGTCATAAACTAATGTTACAGACTCTCGTCGGTTGTGACAAAGCTTAAACAATATAACGGGCTACAAAGCCAAGCCGGGTAGAATCACCGGAAACAGGGCACCCCTCCCCGATGAACTAATGCATTCTATGCTGGTTTCGAACAGAAGCCAACAATCCGTAACCAACTGCCTCAACAACCTTGGACACACCCATAGCTATTGTCAGAGCACTCGGCAACCCCCATGGCTACCTCTGAACACATTACCGTTTGGCTGGTCCGACTGCAGCACACTTACCCCTCCACCAATTGCCACCCCCCCCCCCTCCCCCCCACGGGCAATGTGGGAACTTTCTCTCGCAAGCAGCGCTGGGAAATTTTTCTTCTCCCAGTACTCACCTTGAGGAGGAAAATTCAGAACTTTATCATTGGGAGTCCTTGTATCAACGTTGATACAAAATTCCACACTCAAAGCTGCACAAAAAAAATCAGATATATAGAAAAAAGATCAGAATTATTGAATAACAACAGTAGTAATTTCCCTCCAGCATTGATTGGTAGCTTTATCTGCATTTATTGAAGGGTATCATACAAAATGGTGTGGGGTGGATTCCCATGCTCAGCTGACTGTAGCCTTATTTACGCTGACATTTTGGCCCATAACCTCTGAGCTTGGGGGTGTCATAATTGGGGTATCCTAAAAATGCACTGAGGGGACCCCTTCCTCTGGACGCCCCTCAGTAAGGATGCACAGCAGTTGCCTGGAAAGTTCAAACTACTGTTGGGCAATTGCCCTGCAATTGGAACTATATTGAAGTATGAAATAACTCGCAAACTTCGAATATCCTACCAAAATAGTTACCGAAGAGAAGCTAGAAGCATTAAAAACACATCCAACTCCTGGGTAACTAGAGAACTGCCCTTGACCCCCCAAAATCGAATCCCCCAACCACCTAACCTCCTTAAATGCCACACTTCCACTGACCACCCTCACCCTGACCACCTTACCCCACACCCCCCACTGACCACCTGACCACCCCACTGACAACCTGACCAACTGCCCACCCCACCCTGCCCATTGACGAACTGCGCCCCCTGCCCGCCCCCCCCCCCCCCTCCCAACTGACAACCTCCTGCTCACCATCTGACCCTCACCACCCCCCACTGATCAACTGACCCCTCAGCCCTCCAACCTTCCCGACCGACTGGCCCCCATGACAAACCGCCCCATCCACGAAGGCCTCAGACACGGGCTGCACAAAACAGTTCTCGCCCAGCCTGAGTCAGAACGTTGGATGAGAAAGAATAGATTGGATTTCCAGATAAGGAATTAGGAACGGATTTATAATCTGACTCTGATTGACGAGCCAGGTCCCTTTTTTTGTTAACATCTATTCAATCAATCTATCTGCCAGGGCAGTGAGTTGCCAAGCAGAAATCTATATCCGGATTTAATGGATGAAAATTCTATGTGGCCCACTCATTCATTCCCATAAACAGTCCTGGGACTCAAGTGAAATATCCTTACTAGTATAGAATATCTGTGGGATTTTACATCAGTACTTTCACTGTGACAAAGGCATTTTTTTTATCAATCATTTTGCTTCGGTGATTTGCAAAGGATATAAAATTAACATTTTAACAAATGGTAATTTCATTTAAAATTGTAGTAAACTTGTGTTCTACACCGTTCTTTTGGAAGAAAATGAAGTCCAAAAAAATGTCCATATTAAACTCCCCATAGTTATCTGATCAGTCAATTCCAAATGTTTATTAAAAGAATCAGATCTAAAGCACTGCTCTGCGTATTTGTTCTATACTTTCTGATAGTTGATGAGTTCAAGTTAATAATGCGACTGGGAGGCAAGTTATGAAAAAATGCTTGCGAGGGATTCACTGCGGAACTCATTCATCTTATGTTCCATTAAAATTCTCAGGCACTGCCGTTCAACTGAAGCATAAAAATATTATACTTTAGCCTACGAGTGTGCATTACCCCTGACAATGAGTAAGACATTACAATGGTCAAAATTTCCTGTGTCCTTCACTTTGGCAAGCTATTACAAGCCAAAGCAATAATTTAGCAGAGCATCTAACCTAAAACCATGTATGTATGAAGTCAAGATGGCCAGTGGTGAATGTTCTGCAATGTTCGACTAAAAAGCTTTCCAAAAATAGATCATACTTGACAGAATTGATTTTAATGCCGACATCCTTGCTGACGTTTCAATATTCAACCACCGCTCAATATATTATCTCATTAAAATCCCTCAGCTTCCTTTGAGAAACTGTTGCTTGTTAAAATTTTACTGTGTTAACTCTTGTTCATCCAGTCTGGATAAATCAGATAATTAATGACAAAATACACAATGTAAATTCAATCAGAGGAAACCAACAACAATTTAGTCATATGGCCTTGCATGAGAAGCAAATCTCTAATCTTCTGCCGTATTGATTCACACATAATTAACTGAGTTATCACTGCAAAGACTTCCCAGAAATGCTTGTTACAGTTAAAGTTTCTTCTTGCTTACAACTGTCCAAGGACGAAGAACTGCCCCATGTCCCCTTCTTGTACAGTGTACTATCTTCTTCAGAACTTCAGGGATCAGAGGTGAATGTAGTGGGCATCGCTAAGGAAAAAGTGCTGCAGAAACTGAAAGGCCTGAAGGTGGATAAGTTACCCGGATCGGATGGACTACATTCCAGGGTTCTGAAGGAGATAGCGGAGGAGATTGTGGAGGCATTGGTGGTGAATTTCAGAAATCACTGAAGGCAGGGAGGGTTCCAGAGGACTGGAAAATGGCTAACGTAACACCCCTGTTTAAGAAGGGAGGGAGGCAGAAGACAGGATATTATAGGCCGGTTAGCCGGACTTTGGTAGTTCGCAAGATTTTGGAGTCTATTATTAAGGATGAGATTACGGAGTACTTGGAATTACAGAGTAAAATAGGACAAAGTCAGCATGGCTTCGTCAAGGGGAGGTCATGCCTGACAAATCTGTTAGAATTTTTTGAGGAGATAACAAGGATATTAGACAAAGGAGAACCAATTGATGAGATTTTTTAGATTTCCAGAAGGCCTTTGACAAGGTGCCGCAGAGGAAACTGTTAAATAAGTTAAGAACCCATGGTGTTAAGGGTACGATCCTGGCATGGATAGAGGATTGGTTGATTGGGAGAAGCTGAGAGTGGGGATAAAGGGGTCTTTTTCAGGATGGCAGCTGGTGACTAGTGGTGTTCTGCAGCGGTCAGTGGTGGGACCACGGCTATTCACGATATACATTAACGATCTGGAAGAAGGAGCTGATGGCGACTTTAAGAAGGTTAGCAAAATAATGCAAATTTGGTACAACACTTGATTACACTCTTCATGATAGGCTGGTATGTGGACTCTATTTAGAGGAAGCTGCTTACTGTAAGTGATTTAACTTTCAGGCTACTATGGAGTTTTCCACATCTATGGAGCTAGCAATGAAAGAAGCTTCACAGATAGGGGCTGGAGCGTAAATCCACAAAATGGAGACCGTCAGAAGCAAGGCTGCAAAGAGACAACCATGTCACGAATGTATGCAGGTTGGTCATTCAGCAGGAGAGAAAATAAGTGCAAGAACTGTGCAAAAAGGGCCATATTGCCAAAGCATGCTGGGCTCAGACAATGTCTCCAACACCAAGGATATGTAAGAAAAAATACGCATTTAATCAGGCTAGTAAGTTAGTAAGTCATGTCTGTAAGTTAGTAGATAAAGTTCAAAGTCAGTCAGCAGGCGACGACCCCGAGCAACTTCAGGAGCTGAAACAACTTATCTTGTTGGTGTGGGGTGATCAGTAACATTTCTGGGCATTCTCAAGACTTGATGGTCACCAACTTAAAATGGAAATGGATACGGGCACAGCTATATTGTTGATACATAACACAATTTATAATCAAAAGTTGAAGCATCTGCCTTTAAAATAATCAAATGTGATCCTAAGAATGTACAGAAAAGGGTCATAACATTAAAAAGTTACATCATGATAAACGTAGAAGTAAATGGATAACCAGCAGATTATCCTCTTCATGTCATCTCTGGAGCTTTTCCTGCTTTAGATGACAGAACATGGTTGGCAAAGATTAGACTCAGCTGGGGAGCAGTGCACCAACTATTGGATTCAAAGAACAACGTTCAACAATTTCTGGAGACGCATAAGAACATGTTCGAAGATTCAAGGGAAATGGAGCCAGGACAAGATGGCAAAGACCACAGGGTCAGAAGAGGGGGATGAGGTGGGCCGCAAGGGGAATAAAGCCAAGTTTATAAACTGACACTTCCTGAGGCTGCATTTTTCTGCTGCTGAGCCTCTGCCTTCTTAGAGGGCCCTGACACTGTGAAGGGGTGTCTGAGCTAGTGTGGTGGGTGGGTGACCAGCCAGCACGGACTAAAGGATCCACTCATTTTGGGGGAGGGGGGGTTTGCCCTTTAGTTTGTTACTGACAAGGCAAGTCTAAAGGTGAGGAATTTCAGTAATAACATTCCTTTGCATCTGAGATCATTTATCGATAAGACAATTAACATTTCTGCAGTCTGGTCTGACAGCTAAGCCATTATTCCCACAAACTCACCTTTGATTTTTTTTTAATTTAGAGTACCCAATTCTTTTTTGCCAATTAAGGGCCCTGTATCTTGCCCAATCCACCTACCCTGCCCATCTTTGGGTTGTGGGGATGAGACCCACACAGACACAGGGAGAATGTGCAAATTCCACTGGGCCAGTGATCCAGGGCTGGGATCGAACCCAGGTCCTCGGTGCCGTGAGGCAGCAATGCTAACCACGGAATCAGCTTGCCACCCCTAACTCACCACTGATGTTTGTGAGTGCCACGGATTGTTGCTCAGAATTTAACCCTTGGCGCGCTGACCTCCTCATTCCATGCCTGCACTGGTTTTCCTGCATCACTGGCAGATTGAGCAAGGGCACATTGGCTGTGCAGAGACTCTGTCCCATCAGATGTGTGTGCTGGTGCGTCTTGACAGGTACACCCCGTTGACCAGGTTGACTAAGTTGTGCGCAAAGCCTTTGAGTGAAGCTTGGGAAAAATGCTTGTGCTTTACATGGGAGCTCAGGATACCGTGGTGTGGCCAAAGTTGTGGCCTCTCAGTCAAGCTGAGTGAGGAATGGATGGTGTGGGGTTAGTCGCTGGCCATCAAGATGCAGCTGTTGAAGGTATTTGGAAAAAGGATTAACCCCTGGAGGCAAACTCTCTCTTTCCTTTTGCAGTGATTAATGCGAGAGAGACTTGGAGACTTTGGAACGTTGTCATTCTTGGAGCGCATTGAGAGTAGAGAAGACATCAACTGAGGCATTTGGCTCTCCAGAGGCAAGAGCAGAAACAGAGGAAGAAGGTGTGGCAGGGCCTGCTCTGTTGCCACAGGAGGGGCCCCAGAGAGAAGTTGCTGTGAGTCGCCTTCCATGACCCATGGTGTACAGACGGCAGCTGACCTTCCTCCAGATGAGCAAGAACCAGTGTCGGCGAAGACTTCGCCCAAGCAAGGACATCGTGACTCACTTATGCAACCTCCTGCAGGAGTTGACACCATGGGGACATGGAGGGCCACACTACTTATGGCTTTGAAAGTCACAGATGCCCTCAACTTGTAGGCGACTGGCTCCTTTCAGGGCTCCACGGGTGGCCTTTGTAGCATCTCGCAAGCTTCCAGACATAAAAGCATCACGCACTCTTTGCAAAGGCTCACAACGACATCAACTCCAAGCAGGATCAGGCAAGCCAGGGTGCAAGAGCCAAGGGGTTCGCCCAAATGTCTGGCTTTCCACTTGTGCAGGGTGATATCAATCGCACTCTGATCCTCAAAGAGTGCAGTTTATCAACCACAAGGGCTTCCACTCACTCAAAGTGCAGCTGATCTGTGGCCACGCAAAACGCATCCTCCAGGCGTGTGCTCGGTTCTTGCGGAGTGTGCATGACTCACGCATCCTGAGCCAACCGCCGATTTTGACGGTCCTCAGTGGCTACAGGGTTGGTTCCTCAGGTACAGGGGATACCCACTGAGGACGTGGCTGATGGCCCCTTTACAGAAACCACCGAATGCAGCTGAGACAAAATGCAACAAGGTTCAAGCTGCGACTCACTTTGGTGGAACAGGCCATAGGGATGCTGAAAATGCGGTTCTGGTGCCTGGACTGGTGGAGCCTGGCAGTATTGTCTGCAGATGGTGTTGCACATCATGACTGACTGCTGCGCCCTTCACAACGTGGCGCAGCAATGGGGGAGGTAACTGCATGCGGAGAAGGTGGAAGAGCGGCACATTTCTTAAGGCAAGGAGGACATCAATGTAAACGACAAAGGGTCTGGAGTGGCAATAGTCAGGCGGGGCAGACAAGCTCGGGAACCACTGGATGGTGTTGAGGTGAACCACTGAACTCATCCCATCATCCCTTCTATGAGCATTGCTCTCCTGCCTGACTGCTCGCTGTGCACACCCTCACCAATAAAGCTCATCATGTCAAGGGGAGGGAACAGTTGCCCATAGGCCCAAGGTTGCAGGAGGATGATGACAACTGGCAGTCGGGACAATGCATAAATCCTCAAATAGCTATGGCAAATGTCTGACTCCTATCTCGCTGAAGGCAGCTTGCTTAATGTTAGTGATCAGGGTTTTATTATGGCAGTGTTGCACGGAGAGTTTAACCTCTCCTGATCTAGGCTCCTCCTTACTGATCAGTGTCACTGGAGACTGAAGCTCGCTTTTTATTGGATGAAGCAGCAGAACAACATGTGCAGAGGGCACACATTGACAATGACTGGGATGAGTGACGGGAGGCCTAAATGTGGAGGGAATCGTCCTCATTCCCCACAAGAAACATTCATGACTGAAGTGTTCAGCCACTATGAGGGGACATCACCAATCTGCTGTGAACCTGGCAGAGAAAATCAGGAGGATGCTCTGGAATGAACACCCAGCCTTTCTGTGGAACAGGAATCCAGTTGTCTGAGAAAGCATCTCATCAGAACAGGGAGTCATCGAAAGGGTGTAACATATGAGACTTTATTTACAAAAGTGAACGTTATGTACAAGTGGCAAACTCCTGTGCACACACTGTGCAACTAGACCTTCTAAACCTTTCTAACACAGTCGCTATGTCTTGCTGTAGCCCCAGGATCCACAGCAGAGATGGAGGCAGCCCACTGTCTGTCTGTGATGACTTTGCTGGGATTCCTCCAGAGGGCTGAGACATGTAGGACGCAGGCTGCTTTCTGAATGCTGCTGTGTGGCGATTCCACCCTCTTTGGCCTTTAGTGCTGGAGCTGAAATGGTCACAGGAAGTGGGAAGTCACTTGGGCAGGACACTCCCGGAGTCAATGGCTGAATAGCCCCGGACTGTGAACCAGCTGTTCCTCCTCCCTATGGGTGTCTGAAGACCCCTGGTTTCCTTCTTGGAATAGAGGTGCAGCTGGAGTGAGGTTGAGAAGCCCTGCCCCCCTCTGGTGTTAGCACTCGTGGAAGTCCACAAGTGCCTGCACCATGGAGAGCAGGTTCTGCACAAATGCGGGTCAGAAGTCTTGTATAAAGATCTCCATGGTGGCCGCCACGCTCACTGTGTTGGCCTTGTTGCCTCAGAGTGCAGGAACTAGCTCCTTGGACAGAAGGTGGTCGGACTCCATTCTGCCTTTCAATCTGAGGAGCACAGCTGACATCCCTTCCTGATGTTCCCAGCTTTGTCTTTGTAGCTCCAGAAACTGAGGCATGACAGGGTCCAAAGGCACCTCATCTGCCTGGGCCTCAGCCGATTCCTGGCCTCCATCAATCCTCCACGTGCCAGCACCTTGAAATGTCCCACCCTCAGACTGAAGCCCTCACCAGTTTGTGACCTTGAGGCTTCTCTAATCCTAAATCCCACCAAGGTATGTGTAACTGCACTAGTGGAGGGTGTGGGTGAAAGTTGCGACAGTTCTTCAAATACAACTTTTGACATGTCATCTGTGCTGGTCTCTGAGGTGGACCTGTCTGGTGGAGGAGGCCCTGGGGAGCACCCTTGATGCACCTGCAAAAGAAGGGAGATTTCATTCGTACATGGCAGAGGCCTTCAGTCACAGGAGACATGACCCATGACACTCTGGTGTAATGGATGATGGCGTTTTGGATCTTCACTTGGTTTATCAACGGCCACCTCACCCTCCAGCGCAAGAGTGGTCGAGCCCCTCCCCGGCCGGTTGGACGGCTCTCTGCTGGAGGTTGGGTAGGACTTTCAATTTGGACATCCCTCTGTCCATGTGGGATCTCTCCGTCTTGCTGTGTGCTAACTTGTCCAGCATGAAAACAGATGCAGAGTGCAAGAAGGTTTGTGCGCCAGAGCAGATGTTAAAGATGCCTGGCATTTTTGGGCGGTGAGTGGGACCAGCAATCTAATGAGGATGTGGCACACAGGAGAGATAAGAATGTGTGTGGGATAGGGAGTGGTGCTGTCCCTTGAGCTGGCAATGAATGAGATCCCTGTGGATGTCTAATAGGTTTGTGAGTGAGAGTTGAGAGTGATGGGAGGAGTGACTTACCCTGGCAGAAAGGAAAAGATTCATTCATCCTTTTATGACACTGGATGCCTGCCCTCCTTTGCAAGGAGTTGGCACTGACCACCGCAGCCACCCGCCCGCTATTGCACTCTGCCATTTTTTGAGAAGATTCCGTCCATTCTCTTCAGCCCCTGTTACAGAGTGAGTTGGGGTAAGACCTTGGCGGGAGGAGGTTAAGTAGGGCCTTGGTGGGGGGGGGATGTCGGTTTGTGCCTTAGACAAGGGCGGGTGGTGGTGTTCAGGCTTTGCCTGGGGGAATGGAGGTGGGTCAGGCCTTGGTGAGGGGTGGTTCACGTCGGGCACTGGCAGGTGGTGAGGGCAGGCACATTGGCGGGTGGATGAGCTTGAGAGTCGAGTATCGGGTCTGACGAGTTGGCGTGAGAGTCAGGTATTGTCACTGGTGGGGCTAGGGGTGAGAGTCGGGCGTTGGGCCTGGTGAGGTTGGACGTGAGGGTTGGGAGTTGAATCTGGTGAGGTTGGGGCTGAGAGTTGGAAGTTGGGTCCGGCGAGTTTGGAAGTGAAAATCAGGAGTTGAGTTTGGCAAATTTGGGAGTGAGAATCGGGAATCGGGTCTGACGGGGATAGGGGTGAGATTGAGGAGTCAGGTCTGGCGAGTTTGTGGAAGAGTCGGGAGTTGGGCCTGGCAGGGGATGGAGATGAGAGTTTGGAGTGGAGCCTGGCAAGTTTGGAAATGAGAGTTGGGAGTTGAGTTTGGTGAGGTTGTGGAAGAGATTTGGGAATCAGGTAGTTTTAATTCTTCTAACGTGTTCTGGATAACTATTGATGTAAGCCAAGTGGAACCAGCTACAGTTTGCAATTTAAATTGCATTTTCGGATGGGACCCAGTGCGGGACAATTACCCATGGGACGTTTGCACTTACCGTGCAACTGCCATGCAAACCTTACCTGGGAACATCCGGGGAATGGGGAATGACAAGTTCCCCAGCTCCCCAGCTCATCTTTTAGGTACCCCCCAGTTACACTGCTCTGGTGCTTGGAAATTATAGCTTTGTGTAAAGCACCTGAGGACATTTTTTTAAAAGGACGATCGAAACACAATTTTGTTCCTCCTGTCTTCCAACTCCGCTGGCCTCCTTATTAAAGTCCAGCATCACTCACTTAAAAATCCAATGGGTTGGATTCACCATTTGGGAGACTAAGTGCTGATGCCAGCGGAGCATGTGTGTTTCAAGACCGAATAATCGGTGCAAAACCTTCACCGTATCCAGTGCCGGTGAGGGGCTAGCACCGGCGCCGACTGAAACTCCCGCGGACCGTGCCGAAAATGTCCAGAGAATGGTCACTCATGTGCATGGCTGACGACCTGCACCGGTCGCACCATAAAACGTGGCGCCGGCCGTGCGCGACCCTTACCCGCCAACCGCCACCCCATAGCCTACACCTGGCAACCCCACACTGGTTCCCTCAGCCCTAGCAGAATCCCCCCTGGCCAGCGGCATGGATCCCGACCGAGTGTGGCGGCACTGGACAAAGTCCGCAGCCAGTGTTCCGGGTTCCCGCATGCTCGGGACCACACATGGCCTGCGCCATTGGGAACTCGGCCCATCGGGAGCAGGGCACCGCTGGTGGGCTGGCCGGTGATGCGCCAACGCAGTTGAAACGGCACGTGCCACGCGTCACGATGACGCTGGTTTGGAGGGGACGGAGCATGGTGGACCAGCGTGAAACCAGCAACGGCCCTGATTCCAGCGTCGGAATCCATTCTCCACCCGATCGCCGATCTCAATTTCGCCGTCGGGCCACAGAGAATCACGCACAATATGTTTGCAAAACTCCTCCAGCAACAATTAACTCAGTACTTGCACTAACTGCACCAATAAAGGTAATGCAAGAGCATCTCAGCTGGAATTTGAATAGTTGGCCCTTTAAAAAATGTTAATACAGGGGTCCCTCCTCTTTCTGAAAAAAGCACGTTCGTCTGAGCGTGTTTAAGAAGAGTGTATGTGTACCGAGCCTATGTCGTGGAAATGACAATTGTGTGACCAATCAACAATCGACACTGTTTCACATCACAATCTCCCCACTCTGATTTCTGACTTGTGTACCTCACAGACTATGGGTTGTAGCTACCATTATTTCACCGCAGGGCTTCCCATTGTGCTGGAACCGACCAGTTTCACAGCCAATTGCACTTTCTTTGAGACAATCCAGATGGATCGGCAAAATGGCCTCTTCCCTTCTATCACATTCTATAATTTCAGTCGTACAGCCAGGCTTAATTCAATTGTGAAAAGGACCCGCAGAATTCACTCGTAACCTTCAAAGGATCATGTTATTTTATTTTCAAAACAGGGATTAAATGTCCATCACTCATAATTTTAACAGCCTTCAATCAAAAGAGCAGAAAAATAAAAATTATGCTGCAGGCAATTTCATGCAACACAATATATTATTAATGGAAACCAGAAAAGAACTGACCTATCATGTGGTGCCTGGAATAATTTCCTGTAACTTTTCCAGAGAGGTTAACTTGCTATGTACTGTTTAATATGTGACAAGGGACTTGTCAATCCAATTGTGCAGTTTGCAAAACTTTTTAAGAAGTAACTAGACTACGCCCATATCTTTTGTGTATCGGGCAGAAGCCATGGTACGCTGATACTAAAGTAGAAAAGTGCCTACTTACCAGCGCTCAGAAATCGCGGTGAGCTTTCTGACTCCAGTAGCAGTCTCGAGCTTCATAGAATTTACAGTGCAGAAGGAGGCCATTCGGCCCATCGGGTCTGCACCAGCCCTTGGAAAGAGCACCCTACCTAAGCCCACACTTCCATCCTATCCCCATAACCCAGTAACCCCACCTAACCTTTTTGGACACTAAGGGCAATTTAATGTGGCCAATCCACCTAACCTGCACTTCTTTGGATTGTGGGAGGAAACCGGAGCACCCAGAGGAAACCCACGCAGACACGGGAGAAAGTGCAAACTCCACATAGACAGTGACCCAAGCCGGGAATCGAACCTGGGACCCTGGAGCTGTGAAGCAACTGTGCTAATCACTGTGCTACCGTGCCGCCCCTTGTGCCGCCCATAAAAAGCTTGTGGCGGGACACCCTGTGCAGGCCCAATGTGACGCAGTTTGAATGTAGACACTCCTCATTGTGATGGGGGAGCTAAGGGAACTCCATTGATGTCAGAGATTTAAACTTCAAGTTTGTATTGAAGAGAACAAGCAGCAAGCTTCACAGCTATTTTAAAAGTATGTTGAAGGTTTTTATAACTTTTTTTGTTCTTTTTTATACAAGCAATGCTGGTGGTTTTGGTTCTAGTAAAGCAGATATGAATTTTATTTTTTTATGGTTGAAATTGATTATTATTTAACATTTATAAGTGAATGTACGGCAGCACGCATAGGGCAGCATGGTAGCATAGTGGTTAGCACTATGGCTTCACAGCTCCAGGGTCCCAGGTTTGATTCCCGGCTTGGGTCACTGTTTGTGTGGAGTCTGCACACTCTCCCCGTGTTTGCAGGGATTTCCTCCGGGAGCTCCAGTTTGCTCCCACAAGTTCTCAAAGACGTGCTGTTAGATAATTTGGACATTCTGAATTCTCCCTCAGTGTACCCGAACTGGTGCCGGAATGTTGCGACAAGGGGCTTTTCAGAGTAACTTCATTGCAGTGTTAATGTAAGCCGACTTGTGACAATAAAGATTATTATTATTATAAGTTTTGTTATTTGTTTTAAATCTGTGAAACTACTGTTTACATCTGCACAATGTTATTATATAACTATGTGTGGCGTGCTCAAAAGTATTCATATGTTTTAATTTAGAATATGGCAACTGAACACTTAGCTGGGCAGAAGGGAAGTCCAAACTTTGCGGACCACTAACAGTGGAGATTCTTGAAGCAGGACAAATGCTTGTTAGGTGAATTGGACATTCTGAATTCTCCCTCAGGCCCTGCTATCCCTCTTAAAACCAGAGAATCACTCCGGACATTTTGAAAAAGTCTGGAGTGATTCGCGCCCGTTTTCCGGCGGGCGTGGGGTCATAGCGCCATTTTCGGAGAATCCAGGCTCATGTTCTCAGTGGGTCTCCCTATCACCCAGGAGTCTTCCTGTAATTCCTAGTGATGTTGTTCTAGCTTGATGTAACATTGCGTTTACAAGGACGAATGAGTCATGAGCACTTCCACTTTTGTTAGCATTTACACTGAGGATCCTCACTTGTGCATCACACACTATCGTAGCATTTAAGGAATGGAACCCCTGTTGATGAATAAAACAGTGTCATTTCTTGGTGCCTTCAATGCAATAAGTGTTCAATCAACTGCCTTGATTACTTTGGGGAAACCAGCAGTCCTGTGGAATGTGATGGACCCCTCCTTCTTCTTCACAGGGATGCGTCAAAAATAATCAGCTCCATAGCCCTGAGATCAATTGCATTAGTTACCTGGTGAATGCAGGCCCTCGCAAAATTCTTTGAAATTTTTAACATGTCAGCAATGCCATGTTGAGAGGACCCAGTCACAAAAAGATTCAGTGCTGTCGTGAGTTTCATCTCCACTGTTAAGGCAGTGCGGCATTTAGAGTTTGGCTTAAGGTCTTCCTTCAACATTTCACAAAAGCATCCCGTTGTTTCCTTGCTGAAGTGCAGTCTCCTGGCACATATCCTCTTTGACAACATTTCATATGAGGTCCTTTGCCTGTACATTTCAGGGGTGGATAATTGATACACTTCTTCACCAGACAGGCATGTAGCCTAACTCTTCTTTTCATGAACCCTGCACTTACAATGAGCCTTCAAAAGAACTTCAATGATTTTTAAAAGCCAGGTTAAAGTGAGATGCACCGGCGGTGATGGAGCATGACTCCAGATTTTGAATCTACATTGAGTTCTGCAATACCAGTCAGAGAGATAGTTCACATTAGATTACGGGAAGCTTGCATACATCAACTAAGGCATTAATATTTCCTAAATCATTTGAAGTAATCACTGAGGCTTGTAAGGATCATCATTACACCAGGGAGAGCCATAAACAATGCATTGCGAAATCCAAATGTACTCTAGCTGAAACTTATTATATACACTTATTAAGCCCCGAAAGACGTGCTTGTTAAGTGAATTGGACATTCTGAATTCTCCCTCAGTGTACATGAACAGGCGTTGAAGTGTAATGACTAGGGGATTTTCACAGTACTTCATTGCAGTGTTAATGTAAGCCTACTTGTGACAATAAAGATTATTATTAGACTTCAAACACACTCAATCCATTATAGTTACTTTAATGGAATTAACATCCTCATGAAAAACAAAGTTTAAAAACATCTTTCTTTCACTTTCTGTGACTCCAAAACCACTTTATTCATTTTAAAGGAATTAACAATCTCATGTCAAAGCAAACTTTAAAATGAAATATGCATTTTAAATATCTTATGAACACTATTATAAAATATTCACTCACCTCAAAAGAATCCTCTCTGATGTCTCCTGCCTCTGCTTGCTGATGCGGAAGAGAAAAAAAGTGCAAATAAACAAGCGTATGCTCCTACCTAACAGTGAGGCAAGCAGATGAAGTTCGCACTGCCCCGTGATTCCACATTCGGCTGCTTCATTGCAGCACTTGCAGAACAAGACTTCAAAACACAAGATCAGAAGGATCACCGACACCCTGGGCTAGTATGTACTGTATTCCAGCCCCATAGGCCCCAGAGTCACAACACCGGTGAATTAACCAATAATTCTAATAAAAATACCTGAAGTCTTTGATCCTTGGCTGCTCAATAATTATAGTGACCAGGTTTATAAATGTAAACACAATTACTGTTTATTTATAGCAAGAACTATATTGAAATATGCAGCAGATACAGCTGGTTAACTACTAACTAACACCTAACTCCCACTTTAACTTGCCCTCCACCCTCTACACACATGCACAAGACAGAAAAACACAGAGGGGTGGAAAGGGATTGGAAAGGAAAGGAAGAAAGTTGTTGTTCCAGATGATGGGTCTTAGTATACCTTTTTCACAGCAAGCTTAAAGATCAAAGTCTTTGATGCAGCCTGTACTGGTCTTCACTGTAGATTCATTCAGTCAGGTTCTCTGTAGTTTGAAAATCCAGGAGTCACAACTTTCATAGAATCACAGAATACTACAGTGCAGAAGAGGCGCTTCGGTCCATCGAGCCTGTTCTGACGCATGGAATGTCCTGAACTGCCCAGCCAATCCCACTTGCCAGTACTTGGCCCATAGCCTTGAATGTTATGGCAGGCCATGTACTCATCCAGGTACTTTTTAAAGGATGTGAGGCATCCCGCCTCTACAACTCTTCCAGATAATGCATTTCACTCCATCACCACCCTCTGGATAAAAATGTTTTTGATCAAATCCTCCTCCTGCCCCCCACCTTGAACTTGTGTCCCTTTGTAACTGATCCTTCAACTAAGGGGAATAGTTGGCTCTATCCACCCTGCCCATGCCCCTCATAATCGTGTACACCTCGATCAGGTCACCCCTCAGTCTTCTCTGCTCCAGAGAAAAAACCCCAGGCCTATCCAACCTCTCTTTATAACTTAAATGTTCCATCCCAAGCAACATCTCTGAACCCTCTCCAGTGCAATTACATCCTTCTTATAATGTGGCAACCAAAATTGCACACAGTGCTCCAGGTGTGGCCTCACCAAAGTTCTATGCAGTTCCATCATGACCGTACTGCATTTGTAATCTATGCCCCGACTGATAAAGGCAATAGTCCCATCTGCCTTTTTCACCACCCTATTAACCTGACCTTCTGCCTTCAGAGACCTATGGACATTCACGCCAAGTTCCCTTTGTTCTGCGGAACCTCCCAGTGTCAGACCTTTCATAGTATATTTCCTCGTCAAATTACTCCTTCCAAAGTGTATCCCACTTTCCTGGAGAGGTACTTTATTTCTCGTCAAACCTTTGCTCTCAGTTCATGGTTTGTCATCAGGCCTCTGTAGTTTCAGGAATACAAGTCACAGCCTTTCTGGAGAGAAGCAGGAGATACAGCTCACAGCAGCCTTCTGGAGAGAGTTAACTGAACCTTTCCGGAGAGAGTGAGCTGGATCTGTTCACTGTGCTGCCAGAATCAACACTGAAACCATCAGGTCTCTGAAAAGCACTTCAATGGAATAAGAGCCAATCAATATCAGGAATGGATTGAAGCACAGCATGGTTCATGGCTTCCAGACTGTGTCCAGTGTTGTGATGCCTCAGCGCTGGACCAATCAAGCAGTAGTCATTGGATCAGGCTGACTGGTCAGTTCAGATCCGGGACCGAACATTTTCAGCGGCAGCAGTCCTTGTTGCATGCTATTAATATCTCTCAGGCAAGCAGCACATGCCAAAATCCCTGTGATCCCCCTCAAAGCTGAATTTTGTGCAGGCGGCAGAAGTCCCACCGTCAGAGTAAAATGCGGGAGACAACCTCACTGCAACTGGCAACAACATCCGAGAAGGCATTTTGCCACCTGTCACCAAGGAAATGAGCACTCCTGGGGCTGATGTCCCTATTAAGGATGATGGTCCACACCCAAGAGCTGCTGGACCAATCAGAGGGCCAGCATAGCTCAGCAACCTCAACAGCAATGCAGTTGGTCGTGGCCATTGCGATGACTGCAAACCAGGGAGAGGGCACCTTAATGGCCATGCAACCCCATAGCTAGGCATCTGATCTTCCAACTTTCTCCCACTGGCAAAGTAACATTTCAATGGTAAGATGAAAATGAAATGAAATGAAAATCGCTTATTGTCACAAGTAGGCTTCAAATGAAGTTACTGTGAAAAGCCCCAAGTCGCCACATTCCAGCGCCTGTTCGGGGAGGCTGGTACGGGAATGTTGGTGTTGGTGAACAGCGCCCTTCCCACCCCCTAAAGCCCCGTCTTCCCCCCATCGCCACACCCACCCCAAACCCCGCATCTTCCACTGCCATTCTGCCAGTCTTCCTGCCTCCTAACCCATCCACAAAGGTCTCAGAAAGTTCTGACCAGAGTGTGTATGATGGCAGCCAAGATAAGGCTGCCTTGGAGCTTCCACTAAAAGGTTAGCTGGCAATGCCTATGTGATAGGAATCAGCTGGAGAGCCACCTCAGTCCATTTGTAAAGCACAAAGAACCTGTTGGAAGGGTGTTGGTTACAGAACAATGACTCTTAAAGAAGTCTTCACAGTCTTCAGTAGGATAGCTATAAGTAATTATTAATAAGTGGAACTATTTACAGTTGTACAGAAAAGGGTACAGGCTAGAAGCAATCTACATGCTCAGATCTTAACCCATCTTTGCTCAACATCAAACTAACCTTGTTCTGGGTCATGTGCCTCCTTACATCACCATGTGGGTGATACTGTACTCAATCCCACATTAACCCTTAAATTGTCAGACCCTTATACTACACAACCCCTGAAGTCTTCATCCAATGTATATGGAATTACAATAGTTTAATTCATGTCTTCCATTGTTATCAGTCTCATGCATTTACTTTGTTGTTACCACAGAATTGCTTTCGCTACGTTATTTCTATTACTATATTTGCATCATTACAACATTAGCATTATCCCATCTCCACCCTTTAAGCCCTTAAATTTACAGGTTCAGAAAGTCTCGAGGCCTTATAACCCTTCCATTTCTCATTCACCATCTGTCAGGAGAGTGGTAGGCTCTGTTGTTGCTGCTTCTTCCTGGTATCTTGGAAGCTGGACTGGAATTTGGAGAAGCTTTCTGTAAATGTTGTGGGTTCCCTAAATCACTGACAACAAGAATTTTAACAAAGTCGTTTATTTGCTAGCTCTGCAGTTCCTTCAACATTTGTGCTCTGCCCATGTTCTCGGATATGCTGGAAAGAAAACTGAAATTCTAAAGTCAGTTCCAAGCTAAGTGGGGATAAAATCCTGGAATCTTGTGTTCGGCCTGCTCAGACATCCTGAGTGTGTGATTACACCAGTCGGTGATGTTGTAGTCTTTCCGTGGCCATTGCCCTCACTGTTAACAATCTGTGTGTTCATCAGGTGCAGGATTCACGACCATGGTCCATGTACGAGTCTGCATGTCCACTGGTGTAAAGGCTGTTGTAAGGCCAGGTGACTGTAATGCTGTATTATGTGGTTGGTGCCTGTTCTGATACTTGCAGAAGATGAAAAATGAAATGAAAATGAAATGAAATTCGCTCATTGTCACAAGTAGGCTTCAAATGAAGTTACTGTTAAAAGCCCCTAGTCGCCACATTCCGGCGCCTGTTCGGGGAGGCTGGTACGGGAATTGAACCGTACTGTTGGCCTGCCTTGGTCTGCTTTCAAAGCCAGCGATTTAGCCCTGTGCTAAACCAGCCCCTAGATGATGGTGATTGTGTGCCTCGTGGGCCCGTCAGAGGCTACAACTTAACTGTTCAGTTGCGGGACAATGCTGTGTACTACTGCCAACTGGTCATGACCATGTGCGGTCTGATTCCTAACCATTTGGCCTGGTTTAGAGGACCGGGTCTGTGCGCATTTTGATCATTGTATGTTTTGCTTCTCAATCTGCCTGACTGAACGAACCGCCCATTCCACCAAACCGTTTGACTGTGGATATAGGGGGCTGCTCGTGATATGCTCAAAGGCCCATGTGCGTGCAAAGTTTCAAAATTCAGCAGAGACAAATTGGTGAGCGTTGTCTGTCATGAGTCTCTGTGTGGGATGCCGTGTGTGATGGCGTGTCCCTTGAGCTTGCTGGTGACTTTGTTGCTCAGTGTCTTTGGTCGGTCGTCGAGTTCAAACCACACGGAATACGAATCGGCTAAAACTAAATGTTATTTACCATGCCACTCCCAAAAACATTAGAATTAGAAGCAGGATTATACCACCAGTTCCTTCAAGCCTGCCCCGCCATTCAATGTGACCATGGCTGCTCCTTTTCTGTGCCATTTCCCCATAGTCCCCTATTCCTCCATCGATCAAATATTTATCCATCTCCAATTTAAATAATTCTAATGAACAAGCCTCCACCACCCTCTGGGGCAGAGAGTTCCAGATATTCACCACCCTCTGCCAGAAGAAATTTCTGCGCATCTCAGTTTTAAATGACCGGCCCTTTATCTTGTCGATATGTCCCCTTGTTCAAGACTTTCCCACTAGTGAAAACATCTCACCATCTACCCTGTCAAGCCCTCTCAGGAACTTATATGTTTGAATAAGGTCACCCCTCACTCTTCTAAACTCCAAGGAATACAGATACAGACTATATAGTCTCGCTTGATAGAACAAACCTCTCATCCCAGGAATTAGCCTGATCAATCTCCTTTGGACTGCCTCCCATGTTACGATATGTTTTTTTAGGTAAGGGGATGAAACTGTATGCAGTATTCCAGATGAGACCTCACCAACACCCTACACAATTGTAACAAAACCTCCCTGTTTTAAAACTCCAACCCCTTTGCAATAAAGGTCAAAATGCCGTTTGTCTCCTTAACTACGTGTTGCACCTCTCTGCTAGCTTTTTGTGATTCATGCACTAAAGCATCTAGATCCCTCAGAAATTCACTCACCTGCAATCTCTCTCCATTTAGATAACAATATGCCTTTTGATTCCTTCTACCGAAGTGCATGACCTCACATTTCCCCACATTAAACTCCATTTGCCAGATTTTCGGCCAGTCATCTATATCCCGTTGCAGAATTACAATATTTTCATCACAACATGCTCTTCCTATTTTCGTATCATTGACAAATTTGGAAACCTTAGATTCTATTCCTTCTTCCAGGTCGTGATTGATGAGGGG